>NW_026652276.1:66335412-66359476 GCF_009828535.3 Hylobates moloch
TGGTTTTCCTGGAGCGATGGGAAAGCATGCTGTGACAATGCTTTTTATAGATTCTCCCACCTCCACCCCAATTTTATTTTAATAAATACATCCTCAGGCATTATTTACAAGCTCATATAATTTACCTATGCTATTTGGCAAAGCAACTTCACAAAAGAAAATGAATGAATAAATACTTCATAACTGCTGGTAGAGCAGACTGGGTCCTGTAATGAAGAAAAGATTTATGTCACCTTATTTCAGCCCAAATAGCAGCAGCCTCAGCTTGTCTCAGCCCAGTGCTTCTATTTAAATGTTACTTTCATATATTATGTGGCATTAATTTAACTATAGCTCATTAAGGCAGAATGAAATGGTTAAATTAACTTATCAACCCATAATGATGATGAATGAGGTATTAATTCAGATACAAGCTGGGCAATTTGCAAGTTTACGCATTCTGATGGTTCTCAAATAACATTTTGAATAGCGGGTCAGCGCCTCAATCAATTACATAAGCATGTAAAGTCGGTCTCTCGGAAAAAAAATCCTTTTTCATGCATATGCATTAAAACATGTTCGCAATTATCCTCGGAAATTGCCTTCATTGGATTAAGCAGCAGCCTTGGACGCGGGTTCTGATCTTTCCTGGGCTTTTATTAAAGCTCTGAGCAGCTTTGGCAATAACAGAGCGGATGGGCTGTTTGTTTAAAGAGTGTTTACCAAAGAAAAGGGCCGACGGGGTGTGCTGGTTGATAAACAGGGACCTACCTCCTTGGGAGAAGTTGTTAGGAATCTGACCGCCCCGAGGCTGAGGAGGGAACCCTGTCAGCCCAGACATCGGCTCCGGGGCTTCGGCTTTCCTGGCTAGTAAGTAACTGCCACCTCAAAGCCAGCCTTGGGTGCAGGCTGTGCTCGTTAGGGAGATACAGTGCCCGGCCCAGCGTTCGCCCACTAGGGGGACTCGGGCGGGGGGACGGGTAGGCACACAGGCAGCCTCCTGCGATCCTTGGTTCCTCTAAGCCAGACCAACACATGACTTACTTAGTCCTGAGATGGGGGCTCTGGAGGGGGATTTAATGAGCCCTTTGGCAGGAGCTGATTCAGGGCGGCGGTGACCTGTTGTTTCCACCTTCATGCCAAGACGGTTGGCGAATCTCTGCGGATATCCTGCTCGGTTAGGCAACTTTGTGTGGGAGAAGAGCTAGCCCAGGTTCAACTCTGGAGTGGAAGCTACAGGAGGGCAGTGCTTGGCCTCAGATATCTCATCTGCAACCTCACCTCAACCCCGACCCCGACCCCGACCCCCAAGCAGGGCTGGTTTGCCCTCCCTGTTTATGAGGCCTAACTTAAGTTCTCTCTGGAGAAAAGTAAAAATAAAAAAGTCAGAGGCCACGGCAGAAGGCTTTGCGGAAGGGCAGGAGGGATTCAAATGAGTTTTTCTGGGACCTCCTTCTATTCCTCTGCCCCATTTTTAAAAATCTTGGTGAAAATAGGGCAGTTAAAGGAAACTTTGGCACTTTCCATATGCCATGTACTGCCAAGAGCATACATTAACTCATTTAATTTTCACCACACTCATACCAAGTAGTTTCCATCATTATCCCCATTTTACAGAGGGGTAAACTGGGCTGTAGGATGAACACTTTTCCCAGAGTTGAATATTGCACTGCCCAGATCATGAGTTTCATGCTCTCAGCTACTCCGCTAAACTGACCCAGAAGGCCTCCCTTCAAAGAGGGCTGTGTGGGTGACACTGCAGTTCCATAATGGGGCACCCATGGAGGTAGATCTGCATTTGTGTAGGTAGGAAGGACCCTAGTCCGAGTTCCCGAGCAATTCTCCTCCTCTTGGGCAGGCAGAAGGCTGTTCGGGTGACTGCAGTCCGGGCGGAAGAGGAGGTCAGGGGTGAGGTGGCTTATTCCCCAACTCCGACCTCATTTTAGGGTCTCTCCCAGGCAGGTCTTTCCCCTCTTTGGGCAGGTCAGCTCTGTGGAGTGCTGGCCGGGTGGCCACTTCGGACTCGTGCACTTCTGCTTTCTCGGGTTCGGCCCTGGCTTTCATGCCCGGGAGCTCCGCAGCCTGGAGATGCACACCCCGACACCCTCCTCCCCTAATTTCGCACCCAAGGCGGGACGACCAGGCGAGAGGGCCCTTAGGGTTGGCCCAGCCTTTCTGCGATGGCAGCGAGGGGTCTCTTCGGAGCAGCCGAGACGGGTGTAACGCCGTGGGCGGGAGAAGACGGCTGTTGTCCACGCTCCGCAGGGACTCGAGCCTTCAGAGCTGTCGCAGGGGACGCGCGACCCGGTTCCCTTCCTGCTTCGCCCAGACGCGGAGGGGATGGGGATCCAGCAGCCGGTGGCGCCAGGAGCTGCTCGCCGCCTCCCGTGCCAACCTGAGGATGCGTATTCCCTGCGGTTGCCAAAAGGGCTCGACGGAAGAGAGAAGCCAGAAGATGCGAATAAGAAAAAAGCTTGAAGGCTGCAATCTCCGCAGCGACTGTTTGTGCCCGGTCTTCTCCAGCACGATCGCTCCCCACCCTCACACATTCCGCCAAGGCTTCTCGCCTTCTCTGACTATCCAAGTCATCTAGTGGGGTGGGGGCAGGTTGGTGCTTTGGAAAAGCTGATTCTCCCCACTTAGGAGTAGCGAGGGGCTGGCAACATCTGTTCCTCTCCGGAGTGGACCACCTCTGAGTGCGTCTACCGACATAGCTTTGCTAGCCAAATTGCAGGAGACTACAAGGGCTGTGTGAGGTGACTTCACACTGCTCTTGGGAATAGCTCAGGCAGGTTTTGAACCCCACCACTGCCTCTCACTACTAGGCTGTCCTGAGAGGCCACGTGGAATCGAGGGTCCAAAGGGCCATTCATGAACATCCTCATCAGCTTCTTAGGCCCCAAGGCCTGTTCACCCCTGGGGTCAGCTCCTCAGCAGTCTTCCTGGATTTCTTCCCAGTCAGTCTTCCTGGATATCTTCCCGCTCCACTTCAGAGACTCCTGCATTCACCTATGACCTGCAAGAGCAAGGGGTGGGTTTTAGCTGGCGATCTCGATCTCCGGTGCCTGGAGCAGAGTAGAGACTCAATAAATGCTTGTTGACTGGACAAATAAATTACCCGGATGCAGGAGGAGCCAAAGGCTCCTGAAGAGCCCAGGGCTGCTGCTGGGAGGGTGGGCTTGGGTTTGGTCATCAAGGCTACAGAGGTTTGATTCCTGGGGGTGGGGTGGAGTGGGGTGGTGTGAGGAGGAAAGACCCTGCCAGAAACATCTGCCTCAACTGCCACCCTTAGTCAAAGGGAAGGAGTGGAGGGGCGGCTTATTGTGTGAGGCAGTGACCCACACTCAAGGTCTGGTTGCTTGGGGTTTCCTGTGGGAATGCAGTGTTGGGAAAGGGGGTGTCCAAGAAACTGGGGTTGTAGGGTACTGGTTTCTCCCCTGGGCCAGGTTCTGCTCACATCAATCATCCAGAATCCAGAACTCTTCACAGCCTCTGGATCCATCAAGAAATAAACCCAAAAATAAATGTGAGAGCAATGGCCTGGAGATTGCTCTAGTCCCAGTGCCCTGCAGGGTCTCCAGAGGAGAAAAATGAGGTGGAGGTGGGGGTGGGGCAGAGGATTCCTGGGAATTCAGCTGGATATCCAAGCAGAGAAAAACAAAACAAAACAAAACAAACAAACAAACCCAAAACCATGTGCACAGAGTGAAGGGACTCAGACCCAGAGAGGCCACGAGGACAGTCACAGAATAATGCTAGTGACAGACTGATGATGGAGGCAGCACAGAGGTTGGGCAGGGGACAGGGAACTGAGGCAGAGGTGGAATAGGGTTGGGGACAGGCTTACATTCAGGGACAACAATGTCCAAGACTTCAGGGGTGTGTGAGGTGACTACCTCAAGGTTTCCAGGCTCAGGGATAAGGCCAGGATGGAGCTGCTGAGGCAAAGCTGGACAAGCAGGGTTTAGTTACCCACAGGCCTCCAGACCTTAGGAGCCTGGGGGAAATCTTGCAGATTAAGGTTCTAACTGGCCTTCTCTTCTTGCTATGGGTGCCTCTGCCACTCATACTTTCCAAATGCGAGAGGTTGTATAGCTTTGTGGTTGAAATCTCTGCTCAGCCACTCATTTGTGGTGTGACCACAATCAGGTTGCTTTCTGCCTCAGTTTCTTCATCCCTTAAATAAGAATAGTAAGTCCTCCTTCTCAGGAAGATTGAGTTAATACAGTGTGTTTAAAGCTCACACTAGGGCCTGACAGTAGAGTAAGTTGTATGTATTAGTTGTTCCCAACACTAGGAAGGAGTAAGGAGTCTGAGGACCTGGTCTTGCTCCCTCCCTCTTCTACGCCCATCCATCCTTGCCTGCTGCCCTCTGAGTCCCAGAGGCTGAGACCAGTCCACCAAATGCCTGTTCCCAAGAGCTTCACTTGGTCCGAGCCTGAGGCCAAGGGAGAAGAGGCAGAAGAGGCAAATATTCTGCTCCGACCTGTGCCTGCACAGAGTCAGGCAGTTTAGGGTAGGGTGGGAGGTGCCATGCAGCTGGTGCTGCTTTGGAAGAAGCTGAAAGGAAGGAAAATACCTTATCCTGCATTCACTGTGTCCAGGGCACTGTTCTAGGCATGAGGAAATCAATAGGGAAAGATAAGAAAAATCCCTTAATTTAATCCTCAGAAAGCTCTTAAGAGTTTCCTGTCTGCCTTGTGCATTATGATTCTAATTTTATAACTGAGAAAACAGAAGCGAGAGTGGTTAAGCAAGTTGCCCAAGGTCACACAGCTAAAACATTTGGAATCCAGATGAGATGAGTCTCTCCCTTGGCTCAAGGTCCTCAGTCAGTCCTGTCTTCCACCACCTTCCTCCCAGGGCCCCTGCTGAGAGGGGCCTCAAGCAGAATTTGTTTGGTGGGTGACTTCGGGAATGAGAAGGGTCACGAGCCTCATTGAGCCCTGTAGGCTCCATTTTGCCTCTCTTCCACACACTCCACTTTTCACCCTCCAAAATGAAAGCAGCAGGATGTTGGGCTCTTCCTGACTGGGGCTCAAGTAATCGATCTATTATTCTCGCTGCATGTTTTCTCATCTGTAAAATGGGCATAATAGAAGCTGTTTTGCTGGGTTGTTGTAAGGCTCACACGAAACAATAAAACCTTTTAAAGTTTGCTTGGCATGTTCAATAAACGGTGGCCATTGTAGTTATTGTTCCTTTGATCCCTGCCACATGGCAAGCGGGAGGAAGCCCGCCGAGTGGGAGGTAGGGCTTGGGCAAGCTCAAGTGGGTAAGCCCCTCACGCCTGTTTCCTGTCTGAGCCTCCAATGCCACTTTTGAAATTCACGGGAAGGACTGGGACTACCCTTGGCGAGGGCGCAAGGCAAGTAGCAGATGTGTGATACCGACCTGCTACAGGGACTTCGGGCTGTGAACGGCATCGCCAACAGTCCACCAAGCGGCCCTCGCATCAAGCGGAACGACGACGTCATTAAAGCCCTGTGGCCCGAGGTTCTGGAGGCTGGGCGAGCCCGGCTGGAAACCTCGCTGCCCACTCCACCAGGAAGCATCCTGGGAGATCCGAAAAAGTGGATCCGTAAGATCCTGACCTTGGGAGCGAGCAGTTCGTTCGGATTTTTAGGGAACGGGGAGGGTGCAGATGAGGCGGAGTGGCTGATTTCGGGGCCTGGAGCCACTGGCCATGCCTAGAGAATGCAGGCTGAAACATGTAGATGCTTCTGTTGAAACCTCAGTTTCCCCTCATGGAAAAAAGACCGTCTATATCTGTCCTCCTTAGGAGGCTCCTGGAACCCTCCAACAGACTTGCTCCTTGCTGGCCTTACCCCAGTCTTACTTGCCAGGGTCTTGGGCGCTCAGCATGGAGATTGAACACAGATGAACTCTGTGCATTGAGTACTGAAAAGTGGCGGTTGTCACTTCAGAGTTCTAGCCGCCTCTTCGGTGTAACTGGTCTCACCCTTGACCTCTATTCTCTGCTCCCTAAGCCTTCCCCAGAGCGCAGGGGTCCGCGCGGTTTCTAGGGACTGGAGGACAGGGGCAGCTGGCGGGTGGGGAAGGAACACAGGCCCCTAAAAATGGCTAGGCGCCCTGTGGAGATTCCCCAGACGACCCTCCATTCTCCCAGTAGTGCGCGCGGGTAACCCCGCTGGAGCTCCACCCAGCCGCGAGGCGAGAGCAGCACCGCAGGAGCAGCGACCGCGCAGGCACAGTTACGCGGAGAGGAGAGCCCGGTCTGGAAACCGCCACAATCCCCAGCCAGCCAAGCCTACCCTGCCGCTCCCTCGCAGGCCCGGAAAGGGGACAAAACCGTGGGCCCAATTCAAGTGCCAGGTGCGCCCAACGCCAAGAAGTGTCGCCCTGGCTGGCCTCTTCCACACACAGGTTTCCACACTTAGGCACCGGCGAAAATCACCGAGGGCTTCGGGCCCTTGCACAACCCTGTCCTGGGCGTTAGTGGCACTGTAGGGGTAGATAATTTTTCAAAGAGAAAGTAGAGGAAAATAAGTGTTGGCTTTTGGTCCCGTGGTCACTCCGAGGCCCACAGCCACCTTCGGTTCTGATTTTCTTTTTCTTTGAAGAAAAAAGCCGAAGAAAGTGGCAGAAGCGCCCCTAGCTGAAAAAAAGGGATGTCAAGGTGGGGTTCGCTAGCTGAAGGCGTGTTGGGAGCGACCCTGAACCCACAGACCTGGGACCTGGCCCGGACTTTCTGTCTTCGCAGCCTCCGGGTCGCGTCAGTTGCTCGGCGAGGGTCTGAGAAGTGGAGGAGGGACAGGGCCTCGGTAGCCACCTACGCGTGGCCGGAGTGGAGCGCGGGGTCGGGGCGGGCCCCACCGCGAACGAGGCCAGCAGCGCCTGCAGTGTTGTCCTCGCGATGGACGCACCGCCGGTCCGCCCAGCAGGCCTCGTTTCCGGGAACAGGGGCAGGCGGCTAGCAAAGCTTCCCCCGGGGGCCGCCAGGAAGCACCCGGAGATTTCCTGGAAAAGGAGTGCGCCTTTAAAGTGTCGGCTTCCCAGACGTTGCTCTGGGGAGAGCGAGGAAGGGGAGGGACTCACCTTTTCAAAGGGCTGGGACCCTGGAGGGACTTTTCTACCACTCGCCGCCGATGTTTACGGGAGGCTGGTTTCTCCTGGGCCAGCGTGGGCTCCACACAGCCCCAGAGACCACCATTGTTTGTGGAGGGCAGATGCACCCACCCGGGTCCCCGACCGCGTGGCGGAGGCTTGCTTGGCAGGAGTGGAGATGGTGGCGACGCCCAGGTTTTCTAACTGCTTTTCTGAAATTCATTAGTAAATGAGGACTTGAACTGTGGAAGCTCTGACAGCCTGCCCTGGGAAGGCGCACCCCAACCTCTCTTCCCCCCGCTCAGCCTCTCCCCCCACCATTAGTGGCTGCCTTGAGATCTTTGTATCAAGACCAAGTCAACACTAAGGAGCGCTCTAGTGAAGCAGCGTGGGCCTGGGAATGGGGGTGGCGTCTGCCAGGTGAGGGTGGCCCCACGGGTACCTCGGCCCAAGTGTAAGTTATGTATTTGCTGTGAGACCTCCACCTGAGTTATTTATTTGCTGTGAGACGTCGAGCAAGTTACTTAACTTTTTGTATCTCGCTGTCGTTCTCTGGATAATGGGGATAAACAAGAGTCCTACCTATATATGGATTGTAAAGAATTAATGAATTTTCTCATGTCGCAGAGAAAGCAGTGCCTTGCTCTTAGGGGGTATTCCATAAATATCATTTACCTTTATGTACATATCAGGACAAACCAAAACTCCTCTCTCTCCTATACTCACGCACAGGCAGTATGAGATGCGCAGTGGACTAGGATCTGGTTACTAAGCGCTACAGAGAAGTGGGTGGTCACAGGCCAAAGGACTTAAAAAAGGCAGGAAGCCGAAATGATTTGAGAATTCATTTTACTTCCATAATCCAAGGCCCCTGTTTGCTGTGAAAGGCTTTATCTTTTTGTTTTGTTTTGTTTTGCTTTGTTTTTAATTAAGCTATCATTAGCCACCTCCACCTTCCAGAAACCTATTTCTGTCTTTTTTTTTTTTTTTTTTTGAGATGGAGTTTCACTCTTATTGCCCAGGCTGGAGTGCACTGGCTCAATCTCTGGCTCACTGCAACCTCCACCTCCTGGGTTCAAGCATTCTCCTGCCTCAGCCTCCCTGAGCAGCTGGGATTACAGGCCATCACACCCAGCTACTTTGTATTTATAGTAGAGATGGGGTTTCTCCATGTTGGCCAGGGTGGTCTCGAACTCCCAACCTCAGGTGATCCACCTGCCTTGGGCTCCCAAAATGCTGGGATTACAGGCGTGAGTCACCGCGCTTGGCTCCAGAAACCTATTTCAAAGGGCAGAAAAAGAGTAATGAACAAATTTCTTTTTGCATATGGCCCAGTGAAAATAATGAGGGCTTGGAAGTGAGAGACACATGACCTGCCTTCTGGTCTCTGAAACTCTACATAGGTAAATCCTCTAACTTTCTGATTCTTAATTTCTTCATCTATAAAATAAGGATGATGATAACAATGCCATCTTGAAAGAATCTTTATGAAAGCTAAAGGAAATAACATATTTTGAAGCATTTGGCACTGGCAACACAGGAGGATAGAGCTAATAATTCACCAAAAACAATAACAACCACGCTAAAATAAAACCTAAGCAAAGAGGAGAAACTCCAAAGGATAGATATTTCTATTGCAGATTGATTAGGGATTTTTTGAGATATACTGAAGAAAAAGTTCAGCTTAGACATGCAGCCTAAAATGAGTTTCAGGGAGTTCAGGATGCTTGGTTATGAGAAGGGACAACCTGCCCAGTTTCCCTCTTTAAAACTCAAGACATGTCTCCATCAAGCCTGGGAATGCATTCGTGTAAACAGATTTTAGTTTTTTCAGTATCAATCCAGAAAACTGTCATGTATTAGAAGGAGGGCTGTGAATAAAACATGGGCAAAACATGATGTAACTGCAGTTACTCCAAATATGTTGAAGTGTGTTTTTAAAATGGGGAGAGAACCCAGATCATTTTTTCTCATGTTATCAATTATATAATAGTGGTATAGCTTCTCAATGTAATGTCTCTTTGCCCCACATACACGTACATCTATTTGCATATACATGTGCTAATTTCCATTTTGTTTTCCATTTTGTTAGAGGTTTTTAAGTTTAAAGCAATACAATTTTTAATCAGAGTTTCCATTCAGAATCATGGAATCAAAAGATTTTTTTCTCTCTTTTTAATGTAAAAAACTCCAACCTGTCCAACAAAATAGAACTTATCACCTCTAGTTAATTTTGTGAAATATATTCAGTTATTCTTTGGATTGTACTTTCCGTCTTCTTAAAAATATGAACCAATCAATTATATTAGCCATACGACTTGATTATAACAGCCAATTTCCATTTCATAAAGTAATTGTTGTTTAAACACTGATCATTTATTAGTCAAGGTGTTTATGAAAGTTCTCTCTAGTTCTATCTTTTAAATAATTATTGAAATGACTACAAAAATTCAAAGTCATTAGATTATTAGTTTTCATGGTTTTAGATTCTGTGGCTCCTCAGCATTAAATATCCACAAGGAAAACATTTTGCATGCTCTGCAGTCCTAGAACTCACAATATGGACTATCCAGAGCAGCTTGGTGTTATTTGCTAGGCATGGGATTTCAACAGCAATAATTTGATGTAATGGGAAGGAGCTCACAGGGCTACTCAGTTGTGTTGGACATGAGAGCTGGCTAGGAAGGCTGTGCAGTCACACATTACTGCAAACAAAACACGTCACCCTTCAGTGATCTTAATGTTTTGTCCATTAAATGTACTCCCTCATGTAAATGGCAGTGTATTTAACTGGTAAACAGATGTTCACCACTATAATCTCAGAATTAGAAAGCTGTGGTTTATGGTTTGCAGTAAGCTCTAGGTTTCTTATTTCCCTGAGTATTTTCCAGAGTCATTTCTCTTCCCCCTCTCCGCCCCCGCCCCCAGTTCCTTGCCATCCATCTGAGTTTTGGTTCTATTATGACCTTAATCTTGGTTTAGGGAGCAAATCTTCTTGACGCTGTAATACACACCTTATGGGCCTCAACAAATATTCACATAAAAAGATGAAGAAATAACACTAAAACATGCTATATTTAAGGTAATTTGGCCTTAATGTAGTCTGACTTTAATTGAGGGTATTGTTTTAATGAACTGCTCTGCATATCTCTTAGTTTAAAAGATACCCACCATGTCAGGTTGTTTCCTAGAAGATGAACCTTAATTGCCAGATGGATATAGCTAGCCTATTAATAGGCAAAAAGATTTAAGTCAATTGAGGAAATGAAATGTGATATCTTTTTGTAACCTAGCATACTCTCAATTAACTAGAATTTAAAATATTTTGTATTAAGATCATACGTTTCCTTGTTATCATTTATCACCTGTTTTTATTGATGATATTTTCTGATAAAGACATCCCATTCAGGTAGGCTAAAGGAAAGTATTTGTTAAGAACTTGAGTTGGTTTTGCAAAATTCTAGCACCTAAGAAGGGGTGTTTATCTTTAAGAGCCTTCATCGTCATTCCCTGTTTATTGAACCACAGATGGGAGGACTGGCTTAGCACTGTCTCTGTCATCAGAATGATGAACTTACTGCCACCTTATCAAAACTAAGATCCCTTTCCCAGAGGTCTGCCAAATTTGGTATGATAGTAAAAAGTAATTAAGTAATTAACTAGATAATGGCTAACAGTGCCTTGTGACAGTAATTATTTGTGCGTAGGTAGATCTTTCACATTCCAATATTATTATTATTTCTTTAATAAACATCATTGAAATGTGACATAATAAGAAAAAGTATACAAATCTTAAGCAGACAGCTTGATGGATTCTCACAAAATACATACACCCTTGTAACCACCATGCAGATCAATATATAGAACACTACCACCATCCTAGAATCTTCCTTTGTGCCCACTGCCAGTTACTACCTCCCAAAGGTAATGACATACTGACTTCTAACATGACAGATTAATTTTTAAACTTTGTATAAATTGAATCATAGCAATATGTACTCTTTAGTGATGGGCTTCTTTCCCTCAACATTATGTTTTTGATATTATTTCATGTATTTGCAAGTTTCAGTAGTTCATTATTTTTGCTGAATAGATTCCAGTGTAAGCAAATTACATAATTGATCTGTTCTTCTGTTGTCTGGTGTTTGGTTTGTATCCAGTTGTGGGCTATTTTGCATAATGCTACTATAAACATCCTTGTATATGTCTTTTTGTGCATAGCTATGTGCTTTCTTGGTGGGTATAGTACTTAGGATTGGAATTGCTGGGATATCTTATGGTTATCATGTGTTATTATTTATTTTACTTCCTGATAAGGATTTTATAGTTATTCTTCAATGGCATTCCATCTAACTCAGAATAAAAGTTAGTGGCCTTACAATTACTTACACAGACCTAAGCAAAATGGTCTTGACACTATTTTCTTTCTTGCTGTCTCCATTGAAGCTGTAGTTACCTTCGTGCTGTTCCTTAAACATACTAGGCTTGTCTATCCCTTAGGGCGTTTGCCCTTGCCACTTCTCTTTGTCTGGTAGCTCCTCTAGCAAATATTTGCAAGTCCTTCCCTCATGTCCGTCACTTGACTCAAATGTCACTTTCTCAGGAAGGTCTTCCCTGACCAATCAATTGAAGTCGTAACATTTTCCTATTACCATAGTATACTTCCTATTACTCTTCCTTGCTTTATGTTTTTTCATAGCAGTGATTGATGTCTGACATGCTATGTGTTCTTATTTGCTTGTTCATTTTCAATCTTCTCCCATTAGAATGTAAACACCATGAAGGCAGAATTTATTTTATTGTAGAGACGGGGGTCTTGCTATGTTGCTCACACTGTACTTGAACTCCTAGGCTCAAGTGATCCTCCAGCCTCAGGCTCCTGAGTAGCTGGGGCTGCAGACATGTGCCACATTGCCTGGCTAAGGCAGGAATTTTTGTCTGTCTGGTTTTATTTCCCCCGCTGTTGAATCCACCACTGTATCATCTTGCTAGTCCCAGAACAGTGCCTGGCAAAGCATAGGTACTCAAAAAATAGTTGTTGAATGAATAAATTAATGGATGAGAAAAGGATGTCACAATTGTGAAAGCAGAAAGTTGCATTTAAAGCATCAGAAGACCTGGGTATTTGTCCCTGCTGTCATTAATTGACTCCGTGATCCTGGGCAAGTCACTATCAGCTCCCTTGTTTGTCAAATGGGGATAACAAAATATGTCTGCACCCAGGAATTTTAAGTGGCTCAAATGCAATAATGTGAGTGAAAATGCTCTCCAAACTTTGAAGTCTTCACCAAAGTAGGTATTCTCACTTGGCACAAAAGAGTTTGTTAGGAAAAATGAATTAATAATAAAACTAGTGGAGAATGTTTAGTGAGAACCACTATTCTTTTTTTCCCTGTAGTATCTGATGAAGGAGGTTAGTGCATGTCATAGTTCAACTGCCTCTTACTCATGTACCTAAGGTGTTTTTCTTCTTAGTAGAGACTGGAGGTTGGGGGCTTCTGCATGCATCTGAGGTCTCAAACCTCCATTCATGGGTAGAGCTGGGAGTCATAAAGGAGATCCAGGATCAGCTTGGATGATGAGAGCAGTAATAACTGCTTACATTCATTGAGTGCTCACCATATGCCAGGCAAATGGTGCTTTGCCTCTATTAGCTCATTTATCATCATAACATCCCTTTGAGGTACTGTTTTCCAGGTAGGGAAAAATAAGGCAGAAAGAGGTAAAGTTTTACAGGTGGGAAAAAATGAGACAGAAAGATGTAAGGTAACTTCACTAAGTTTGACTGGTGGATCCAGGATTTGAACCCAAGTAATCAGGTTCAGGACTCTCGCAAATAACCACTCAGCAATGCTGCTTAAGTTCTGGTAGCCTTATGTGTGCCGCTGTTGCATTACAGAACAGCACCAGCCAAGTCCAGGGCCCCAGAAACTCTTGTCCCCAGCAAGCTTTCACAGGACCCCAGGACAGAGGAGGTGCTCTGTGATGCCGCTGAAGATAGTGATGCTTTTGTAAAGATCTTGCCCTTTCTCAGCGCTGCCTTATGCTGTATAATCACTTTAAAAATTAGACAGCCACATATGACATTGAAAATAAAAACCATTCAAAACACCATAATGCTTTTCAAAGCTATTTGTCAGTGGATTAACGACATTTTGATTCGCAGAAAAAATTACCCTTAAATAACCACAATGAACTGAAACATACCCCAATATGTTTAAATATATGAGTTTATCCTGTTTATTTTATACAATAAAAGCCCACATTGGAGAATATTAGAAAACTCACTATTTTTAAAATTAGTAACTAAAAGAAAAGAATTAAGAACTTACTCACTTACTCAGGGCTGGTGCGGTGGGCTCACGTCTATAATCCCAGCACTCTGGGAGGCCAAGGTGGGCGGATCACTTGAGGTCAGGAGTTCGAGACCAGTCTGGCCAACATGCTGACACCTCATCTCTACTAAAAATACAAAAATTAGCTGAGTGTGGTGGTGCATGCCTGTAATCCCAGCTATTTGGGAGGCTGAGGCAGGAGAATCGCTTGAACCCAGGAGGCGGAGGTTGCAGTGAGCTGAGATTGCACCACTGCACTCCAGCCTGGTGACAAAGCAAGACTCTGTCTCAAAAAAAAAAAAAAAAAAGAACTTACTTAGTCTGCCTTTAAAAACAGTTTTATTGAAATATAATTGATATACAAAGAGCTGCACTATTTTTTTTTTTTGGAGACGGAGTTTTGCTCTTTCGCCCAGGCTGGAGTGCAGTGGCGCAATCTTGGCTCACTGCCACCTCCGCCTTCTGGTTTCAAGCGATTCTCCTGCCTCAGCCTCCTGAGTAACTGGGGTTACATGCACCCACCACCACACCCTGCTAATTTTCGTATTTTTAGTAGAGACGGGGTTTCACCATGTTGGCCAGGCTGGTCTCGAACTCCTGATATCAAGTGATCCACCCGCCTCAGCCTCCCAAAGTGCTGGGATTACAGGTGTGAGCCACTGCATTTTTTTTTTTTTTTTTTTTTTTGAGACGGAGTCTTGCTCTGTCCCCCAGGCTGGAGTGCAGTGGCGGGATCTCGGCTCACTGCAAGCTCCGCCTCCCGGGTTCATGCCATTCACCTGCCTCAGCCTCCCGAGTAGCTGGGACTACAGGCGCCCACCAACACGCCCAGCTAATTTTTTTTTTTTGTATTTTTAGTAGAGACAGGGTTTCATCGTGTTAGCCAGGATGGTCTCGATCTCCTGACCTCGTGATCCGCCCGCCTCGGCCTCCCAAAGTGCTGGGATTACAGGCTTGAGCCTCCGCGCCTGGCGAGCCACCGCACATATTTAATGTGTACAATTTGATGAGTTTGATCATATGCAAATACCTGTGATACTGTCACCACAATCCAGGTAATAGATATATCTAAAACTTCCCAAAGTTTCCTTGTGTCCCTTTGTTTGTTTTGTGATAAAAACACTTAATAGGAAATTTGCCCCCTAAACAAATTTTAAAATACATATACTGTATTGTTAACTATAGGCACTATGTTGCTCAGCAGATTTCTAGAACATATTCCTCTAGCAAAACTGAAATTTTATCATACCCATTGAACAACAACTTCCCATTTCCTCCATCCTCCTGCCCCTGGCAACCACTATTGTATTTTCTGCTTCTATGAGTTTGACAATCATAGATACCTCATATAAGTGGAATCTTGCTGTATTTGTCCTGTGACTGGCTTATTTAAGTTAGCATAATGTCCTCCAGTTTCATCCATGTTGTTGCAAGCAGCAGGATCTTTTTTAAGGCTGAATAATATTCCATTGTATGTATATATCACATTTTCTTCATCAATTCATCTGTTAATAGATATCTTAGATGTTGTGAACTCCCATGCAACTTCCTGTGAAACGAACATGGGAGTATAGATATATTTTTGAGATCCTGATGTCCATTCTTTTGAATATATACCCAGAAGTGGGATTGCTGCATCACATAGTAGTTCTAATTTTAATTTTTTGAAAAATCTCCATACTGCTTTTCATAGCTGCTGAACCATTTTACATTCCCACCAGCAATGTGCGAGGGTTTCAGTTTCTCTACAACCTCACCAACACTTATCTTTTTTTTTTTTATTAATCGCCACCCTAACAGGTGCAAGGAGTTATCTTGTTGTAATCTCCTTTACACTTAACTGCTGGTGTGCAGTGGCAGGATCTCGGTTCACTGCAGCCTCCACCTCCTAGGTTAAGTGATTCTCCTGCCTCAGCCTCCCAAGTAGCTGATATTACAGGCATGCACCACCATACCCAGCTAATTTTTTGTATTTTTAGTAGAGATGGGGCTTCACCATGTTGGCCAGGCTGGTCTCGAATTCCCGACCTCAAGTGATCCACCCCCCTTAGCCTCCCGAAATGCTGGGATTACAGGTGTGAGCCACCACAGTGGGCCTCACTGTAATCTTGATTTGCACTTTTTGATAATTAATGATGTTGAACATATTTTCATATACTTTTTGGTCATTTATATGTCTTCTTTGGAGAAATGTCTGTACAAATCCTTTGCACATTTTTATTTTTATTTACTTTTTTTTTGAGACATAGTCTCACTCTGTCACCTAGGCTGGAGTGCAATGGTGTGATCTCAGCTCACTGCAACCTCCGCCTCCTGGATTCAAGCAATTCTCCTGCCTCAGCCTCCTAAGTAGCTGGGATTATAGGCGCCTGCCACCATGTCTGGCTAATTTTTTGTATTTTTAGTAGAGACAGGGTTTCACCATGTTGGCCAGGCTGGTTTCGAACTCCTGACCTCAGATGATCCACCCACCTTGGCCTCCCAAAGTGCTGGGATTACAGGCGTGAGCCACCGTACCTGGCCTGCACATTTTTAAGTTGAATTATTTGTTTTTTGTTATTGAGTTGCAGAAATTCCACTTATATTTTGGAAATTAACCCATTATCAGATATATGGTCTGCAAATATTTCATCCCATTCTGTAGGTACTCTTTTCATCCTGTTGATGTTTCCTTTGCTGACCTGCCTTTGGTATATGAACTGTACCATGGAGTAATCAATTAGTAGATGAGGAAAATTTCTCTTTACGGAAGTATCCCAACATATAAATGAAAACAGAGTAGCACTGGAATGTCACAGTTTTGCAACCTAAAATAAGTTAATCATCTAATGATGAGATAAAAAACAGTGCTAATGTAAAAAAGAGAGACAGCAGACACCATGTGCCTCCAGATAGAAGAACATAATACCAAGGATTAGGTAGTTTTGCCAAAAATTTGAACCTGAATGTGGTTAAGTTCCTAGATGAAGTAACAATTTACAGAAAATACAGAGGATGGAAGAATGTGTTAAATAATGCATTAGCAAAATCCAATCTATAGGTAAATTTAGAGGGCAAACAATCCAATTTATTTAACGAAAACATTATGAAGAATAAAACAGGAAGAGGAGGAACCTCTGAATTAAAAGACACTTATAAGACATATCAATTGATTGCAATACATATACTAATTTGAATACTGATTTTAGCAGAGAAGCTACACAAAAAATTTATGAATTTGTTGAGACAATTAGAAATTTGCATGTTGACTGAATATTTAGTGGTATTAAGGCATTATTGTTTTTTATATCAATGCAATGGCACTTTAGTTAGGTTTACAAAGAGTCCTTATATTTCAGAGATACATATTGAAATACTTATAGATGAACGATATGATGTCAGGGATTTGCTTCTAAATAATATGGGAGGAGGGGATAAAGGGTATGGAAATGAAACCAGGTTGGCCATAAGTTGATAATTCGTAAAGCTAGATGATGAATGCATCTAATGCTTAAGTAAATGTATGAAATTCTCCATAATAGAAGGTTGCAAAGTGTTAGCAGATACAAAAAATTGTATTGTGTTTGTTTGACTTCTCATGGGGTTAAAATGAAGAGGCTTGATGACACCTATATTGGTGAGGATATGAAGCAATTGGAAATCTTATATGTTGCTGGTTGGCATGTAAAAATCATATACTACCTTGGAAAACTGTTAGGCATTTCTTTATGAAGTTAAACATATACCTATCCTAAGACCCAACCATGTCACTTCTAGACATTTATCCAAGGAAAATGAAAACATATGTCCTTAAATATATTTAAACAAGATTGTTTATAGCACCTTTACTCACAATAGCCAGAAATTAGAAACAGCCTAAATATCCAGGAGAATGAATAAACAAATTGTGCTGTACTAAGACCATGAATACTACTCAGCAATATGAAGAAAAAACTAATGATACAAGCACCAACTTGGTCGAATCTCATGGACATGAGGCCAAGTAAAAGGAGCCAGATGTACGAATTTGGAAAAGTTTTCCTTTTACATGAAGTTCTTGAACTGGCAAAACTAATCAATGGTGATAGAAATCAGAAAAGTGGTTGCCTATGAAAGGGGCTTTGGGAAGGGCAGGAAGGATCTTTATTGGGGTAGGGGTTACATGGTTGTTTATGTTTGTCAAAATTCATTGACCTGTATTGACAAGATCTATACATCTCATGGTGTGACAATTATACCTCAATTTAAAAATATCAAATAAAAATAAAATCACTGATGGATTCAGGCAACTACTTACCTGGTATGAGGCTCACAGGCAGAGCTGTCTATTTGCTTTAGCACAGCTGCTAAGGCAGCCTCGGCCTGGCAAGATTCCAGGGCAGAGGAGACCTCTATGACTAGATCTTTCTATATCTGGCTCAGGCTCAAAAAATTTTCTTTCCTGAATGAATTGGTTAAGTGGGCTCTGAAAAAACAGGCACTTAATAGTTTAGTTAAATTCTAGCTGAAGGTCAAAGGCAAGTGATTTTTATTGATCTCTCATATTACCAGAAACAAGAGGCATAAACACTAAACTGAAGCTGGGAACAGGAGTGGGATGCTTGGCTCAGCTGTGTTTGCCTTGCCATGGGCAAGACACTTCGGTTTTCTGGACCTCAGTTTCTTTTTTTCCCAAATGAAGGAACTGTATAGAATGGTGCAATGGGTTTGGATATTTGACCTCTCCAAATCTTATATTGAAATATGATCCCTAATGTTGGAGGTAAGACCTAATGGGAGGTGTTTGGGTCAGTGGGGGATCCCTCATGAATTACTTGGTGCTGTCCTGGTGGGAATCAGTTAGTTCTTGCTCTATTCGTTTCCATGAGAGCTGGTTGTTAAAAAGAGCCTGGCACCTTCCCTCCCTCTTTCTCTCTTGCTTCCTCTTACCATGTGAGCTCTGCACACACCGCCTACCCTTTGCCTTCTGCCATGAGTGAAATTAGCCTGAGACCCTCACCAGAAGCAGATGCTGGAGCCATGCTTCCTGTACAGCCTGCAGAACTGTGAGCCAAAGAAATCTCTTTTCTTTATAAATTACCCAGCCTCAGGTATTCCTTTATAGCAACATAAATGGACTAAAACAAATGGTCTCTAGGGCCTCTGTCATATCTAACATTCTGAGTCTCTGCACAGCTTTACTTTTCCCTGGAGTGCTAAAGAAAGTGCAAAACTGAACCCAGCATCATTTTCTCTAAACCTGCTCTTCTTCCTGCATTTTTTTTCTCAGTTTTTCTCAGCACCACCATCGGGCATTCATTCACTCAGCAGATACTTATTGAGTACATAGTAGGTGCCAGGCACTGCTGCAGGTATTGTGATGCAGCAGTGAACAAAAGAGACAAAATTCCTGCCATAAAGAATCTCACATATTGTAGTGGAGACAAATAGCTAATAATGAAATTATATAAGCACTAGAGAAAGATGGAAGAGAAGGGATAGGAGATGCTGGTAAGGATGATTTGTAGTTTTAGTGGAGTGGTCAGGAAAGGTCTTACCGAGAAGACCTTTGTACATACATGAAAATTGTCCCTTGTTATGCATGAAATATTTGTGTCTTCAACAAACTGATATGTTGAAATACTAACCCCCAATATAATGGTGTTTGAAGGTAGGGCCTTTGATAAGCAATTAGCGTTAGATGTGGTCATGACAGTAGGGACCTCGTAATGGGATTAGTACCCTTTAAAAAGAGAAGGAGGCAGGAGATCTCTCTGTCTGCCCTCCACTATGTGAAGATACAATGAGAAGATGGCCACAGAACAATCTGCAAACCAGGAAGCAGGCCCTCACAGGAGACCAAATCTGCTGGAGCCTTGACCTTGGACTTCCTGGCCTCCAGAATTGTGAGACATAAATTATTGTTTAAGCCATTCAGTCTTTGGAAATTTGTTATAGTAGTTGAACTAAGACAACTCTGATCCATCTCTCTTTGACACCTCCCACTCAACCATTTGCTGTGCCCTCTAATTACATAGTGTAATATTTCTCAATTTTATTTTCTCCCTAACCACTAATACCCAGGTTCAGACCTTAACATCTCCTGTCTGGGTTACTATAACAGTACCCTAGGGAAGTCTTCTTTGGAAGAAGATTTCTTTCTTCCAAAGAAATCTGCCTTTCTATGGCTCATTCTCTCCTGTCATCTGTCTTGTCTTCTCAAATCAATTTTCTGAAAGGCCATGTCAGAGAGTTATCTGAAAGGCATACCTGACCATGTCATTCTCCTATTTAAGACTCAGCAATGGTTTCCTCCCGCTAACAAGGTAAAGGCCGGATGCCTTAACAAGGCATTTCATTCTCATGTGGTCTGGCACTTGATGACTGCCCCAACCTCATCTCTCACCCAACTGGCCTTGACATCAGTGTTCCAAAGTAGAATTTCTCCCTCCATATGCAACACCATCCAGAATGCTCATATCTCCCTGTTCGTGCCTGCGTCAGTCCTGTTTTTGAGTCATCTTAGTAATCACTTCCACTGGATAATTTTCCAATTCTGTATTCTGCACCCACCCCAGATAGGCTTGGTGCCCTTGTCTGTGGTTCTATGAAACTATGTACACATATTCTTTAATCACATTGTTTTCCACATTGTTCTGAAATGATCCAGGAAGGCCCCATTCTCCCAATGGACTATGAATTTTCTGAGCAGAGAAGCACATCTTACTCCTTTTTGCATCTTGGCTGCAACCAAGTAATCAATGACTTCATTTGTGTTCTGATCCTCCCATTCTCTTCTCCTCACTGATCTCAGTAGGCTAACCAGGACAATTTATAATTTGCAGCTGAAAGACAGAGATGGGAAAGAGTCCCATTTCAAGGCTGATTTCAATTCAGGTTAAATGTCAGAGAGTCACAGATTCTTAGACTTGGGATAACAATTACAGGTAATCTAATGCAACAACCCACCAGACACTTGGAGGTCCTTCAACATTTCTACAAGCTGTAGGGCTATGAAATTCTTCAAGTATGCTGTAATACTGATAGAATAAGGAGAATCTTCAGTTTACTAGAGGCTTTCTCTTTTCTGCTTTTCTCTGGTTCAGGATGTGATGTGTGAAAATTATGAAGCAGGAAATTATTTGTACTAGAACACATATGTGTTTCCATACAGATGCACACACAAACACACCGTGTAAGTTTAAATCTGTAAGTTGCTTAAGATGATAAACAGCAAACTATTACCTAAGATGTTAAGCATAAGTTGGAGACTGAGACAGTAACCACAGAGAAAATTATTTGTAACTTGAAGTTAAAGCCATCTGTCAAAGCAAAGGGCTATGAGTAAAAAGCAAATGGATTGGTAGGCACCACAGGTGGATGGCCGGAGACAAGACCCCACCTTGGCAAGAACCTGCCAGCTGGAACCAGCAGTCTGGACACCAGTCTAGCTCTATAGCCAGAAGAGGGGACTGTGAGCCTAACATAAGCCATGCCCCATCAGAGTAACCTCAAGTGCTATGTTAGTCTTAGAGTTTTCTGAGCAACACCTTACTTACTTGCTGCTCACATCCCAATTGAAATCAACACATTTAAACTGCTTAAGCTTGCATTTCATCTTTGGAGAATCCCCATCCTCTGAGTGCCTCCCTGTCTTCTCTTTTGCTTGCTGTTCTTGTGGAAAATACAGGTATATCTGTGGGTGAAAATAATACAAACTCTTGAAGCATCGGTATTCTTTGAATTTTGCCTTCGCCTCTTGTACTTGGTCTCTAAGTAGTGTGGGGTCAAAATTGTTTTTTACATAGTAAAGTACGAAGAAGGAAACTGGCCAGGGATGGTGGCTCACACCTGTAATCCCAGAACTTTGGGAGGCTGAGGCGGGCAGATCACCTGAGGTCAAGAGTTCGAGAATAGCCTGGCCAACATGCTAAAACCCCGTCTCTACTAAAAATACAAAAAAATTAGCCAGGCGTGGCGGCGGGCTCCTGTAATCCCAGCTACTCGAGAGGCTGAGGCAGGAGACTCACTTGAATCCAGGAGGTGGAGGTTGCAGTGAGCCGAGATTATGCCATTGCACTCCAGCCTGGGCAACAAGAGTGAAACTCTTTCTCAAAAAAAAAAAAAAAAAGAAGTGGGAAACTGACTTTGTCCAGAGGTAATTCGGTCCATCATAGTATAGCCAGTTTGGTAGCTATTCCCTTAGTTGAGTTGAAATTGCCTTTCTATGGCTTATTGATCCTAGTTCTAACCCAGGACCACATAGAACAAGTTCAACAGGTCTGCCACATAACTACCCTTTAATATTTCAAGGAAGCTTATTTGTGTGATCAAAAATTACTGAACTCAAATATCATGTGCATAGTACAATGCAGGCCCATGGTAGTATACTTATAAATGGTTGAGTTGGCTGGGCACAGTGGCTCACACCTGTAACCCCAGGATTTTGGGAGGCCAAGGCGGGAGGATCACTTGAGCCCAGGAATTCAAGACCAGCCTGGGCAACATGGCAAAATCCCATCTCTATGAAAAATACAAAAATTAGCTGGGCATGGTAGTGAGCACCTGTAGTCCCAGCTACTTGGGAGACTGAGGTGGGAGAATTGCCTGAACCTAGGAGACAGAGGTTGCAGTGAGCTGAGATTGCACCACTGCCCTCCAGCCTGTGTAACAGCGTGAGACCCTGTCTCTAAGAAAAAAAAGGTCTAGTTATTATTAGTTGCATTAACATACTGCCTATGCCATTTCTTGATAAGTTAAGCTCTTTTAGGAAAGAGGTTTGCTGGTGTCATAGAAATGGAGGTTCCCACCTAATACATCAGTTTTTTATTTAATATAATTTTTCTTTTTAGAGAAAGGGTCTTGCTATGTTGCCCAGGCTGGAATGCAGTGTGCTATCATAGCTCACTGTAGCCTCCAACTCCTGGGCTCAAGTGATCCTTTTGCCTCAGCCTCCCGAAGTTCTGGGATTACAGGCATGAGCCACTATGCCTGGCCTACATCAACAACTTCGTGTGTAAATGTTAGACACCAGGACACTGGCTAACAGGAAGTGTTCTTCCTTTACCCTCCACTACCTCTGTCTTACCATTGTTTTTTGTTTTGTTTTTGTTTTTGTTTTCCACCTAAGACAACAGAAGAGGTGATTTACTGTATACCTGTTACACTTGGCCACAACTGAACACGGAAACAGTCCAGAATGTCACAGATCCAGAAAAAAAGGATAAATAGGAACTGTTTTGATGTGAGCAAGGTAAGACTCTCAGAACTTCCCTCTCAGAGGTGGTCTTGGTGATCAGATGGCTATGGAAGTTCTAGGTCAGTTGAGAGACAATCTCTAGAGAGGAGCATGCAGTCCAACAACTTGTACCAGCATCCCCAGCCTCTGGCGTCCCATGTTTCTGTTCCTGTGAAATGCACCTCCATGGGTGCACAAGTTGGGAGTTTAGTTGGACCTCAGTCTCATCTTTCTTCTTTTGCGCTTCAGCCTGCGCATTCGCTTCTTGGCTCTCACAGAGGAGAGGTTTCCAAGAAGATGGCACTAAATTGGAGAGCCTTACCATTGTTGAGTGCCAAATCATCCTTGAGGACTTAACTCAGTTTACCTCCTCTTTGTTTCCTCCCTCCTCCCAGGAGAACTGACTACTCCATTTCTTTCCTTGAATTGAGACTGAATACTGCCTGTATTTCTATGTGATCTATCCCACTGCCCCCATCTAGAATACTGAAATTCTCTTGGTATTTCTAGTTTCAAACAGAGTGCCTGGAACATAGTATGTGATAAATATTTACTGAATAAGTGTAATTTTTGAGAGTATCAGATTATGTAATTTTTAGAGCTGAATGGGAACTGTAAATATTTTTCTGTAACTCATTCTTCCATTTCAGTGGTTCTCAACTTTGTATTGGAAGGTATTGGGGAATTTAAAAAAAATCCTGAGGCCCTTGTTTTACAAAATTCTGACATAATTGTTCTGGTGTGCAGCCTGGGCTTCAAGATTTTAAGCATCATATCTTAGGTTGCTGATTCCAGTGTGCAACTAAAGTAGAAAAACTGCTTTATTCCCTTTTTGTGGATGGGGAAGCTGACTTCCAGAGAGGTTGTGTGTTCTGCCCATGTTAGGTGGTGGGTGGAAATGAACAAAGAACTGAGGTGTCCTAACACCTCTTCTAACACACTTTCTATGGTGCTATTCATCTTGGCTTGAGATGGACAGCGCTCTCCACTGGGGCACTGGGAAGGATCCCCCAGTTCACAGGCACCCTGGAGCCTGCTCACCTTCCAATTTTAGGACAAAAGATTAGAAGCAGCTATCATACTTCTCCTTATAAAATATCACAAAATAGTATTGGGGGTGGGGGGTGGGAAAACAGTATCACTTTCTTCCTTGTCATTTTAGTGAAGGGAATAATCTTTTTACAACATTCCATTTTTCCTGTGGGACTTCATAAAAGTAATTTCATTTTGAATAAAAACAAAATGCCATTTGTAAACATTGTAATTGATGACTGAATTGGCCTTTGTATGTCAAGTATGTTTACCAGCAACCTAGGATACAATGTTTAAGCCAGTTTGTTGTTGCCTCTGCCTTAGGTAAGGGAGACCGGTGCTGCCTACCATCCAAATATTTCTCAAATTTTCCCAAAGCTTGTCCGAGCACTCCTTCTTAACCATACCACTCTTCTAGATATTTAGGAGCCACCAGGCCAATCCATTTACAGAA
>NW_026652276.1:66359876-66449531 GCF_009828535.3 Hylobates moloch
ATCTCCTGACCTCGTGATCTGCCTGCCTCTGCCTCCCAAAGTGCTGGGATTACAGGCGTGAGCCACCGCGCCCAGTCGAGGACTTCTTTAAAAAAAAAAAAATTACATACATTGCCAACTTTTTCTTTTATTTTTATTTATTGTTTGGTAAAATATTTGTTACATAAAATTTACCTTTTTAATCACAGAAAAGCTGCAACTAGTAAGTAATAACCTCCTATTTCCCTTCCCCTAAGCCCCTGGTAACCTATTGTATTAGTCCATTTTCACAGTGATATAAAGACACTATCTGAGACTGGGTAATTTATAAACAAAAGAGGTTTGATTGGCTCACAGTTTTGCATGGCTGAGGAGGCCTCAGAAAACTTACAATCATGGCGGAAGAAGAAGCAGGCACATCTTACATGGCAGCCGGTGAGAGAAGAGCATGTGTAAGAGGAGCTGTCAAACACTTGTAAAACCATCAGATCTTGTCTGGGTGCAGTGGCTCACGCCTGTAATCTCAGCACTTTGGGAAGTCGAGGTGGGTGGATCACCTGAGGTTGGGAGTTGGAGACCAGCCTGACCAACATGGAGAAACTCTGTCTCTACTAAAAATACAAAATTACCTGGGAGTGGTAGCGCATGGCTGTAATCCCAGCTACTCGGGAGGCTGAGGAAGGAGAATGGCTTGAACTCGGGAGGCGGAGGTGGCGGTGAGCCAAGATCATGCCATTGCACTCCAGCCTGGGCAACAGGAGCAAAACTCCGTCTCAAAAAAAAGAAAAAAAAAATGAAACCATCAGATCTCATGCGAACTCACTCACTACCACGAGAACAGCATGGGTGAAACTGCCCCCATGATCCAATCACCCCCTCCCTCAACGCATGGGGATTGCAATTCGAGACGAGATTTGGGTGGGGTTACAGAGCAAAACCATATCACCTCTAATCTACTTTCTGCCTCTATGAATTTGCCTATTCTAGATTCTAGGTATTTTATATAAGTGCAATCTTAAAATATTCATCCTTTTGAGTCTGGCTGATTCGACTTGGCATAATGTCTTCAAAGTTCATCCCTATTGTAGCATATATCTGAATTTCATTCCTATTTATGGATAAACAATATTCCATTTTATATACATACCATATTTTGTTTAGCCATTCATCCACTGATGAACACTTGGGTGTTTCCACCTTTTTGTTGTTGTGAATAATGCTGCCAAGAACATGGTTATACAAACATCTGCTAAGTCTCTGCTTTTAATTACTTTGGGTATATACCTGCAAGTGGAATTGTTGAATTATATGATGATTCTATGTTTAGCTTTTTGAGGAACCACCAAACTTTTTTCCATATTGGCTAAACCAATTTATGTTCCCATCAACAGTGCACAAATGTTTCAATTTCTACATATCCTTGCCAATATTTTTAATTTTCTATTACAGTCAGAATATCATAATGGGTATGAAGTGATATCTCATTGTGTTTTGGGGTGTTTTGTTTTGTTTTGTTTTTGAGACAGGGTCTTACTTTGTCACCCAGGCTGGAACTCAGTGGTGTGATCACGGCTCACTGCAGCCTTGACCTGCCAGGCTTAAGCGATCCTCCCGCCTCAGCCCCCCCAAGTAGCTGGGACTGCACACATGTGCCACCAGTCCTGGCTGATTTTTGTATTTTTGTGGAGACAGAGTTTTGCTATGTTGCCCAGGCTGGTCTCCAACTCCTGGGCTCAAGTAATCTGCCCTCCTTGGCTTCCCAAAGTGCTGGGATTACAGGTGTGAGCCACCTCACCTGGCTCATTGTAGTTTTTATTTGCATTTCCCTACTGATTACTGATGCTGAGCATCTTTTCATGTGTTTACTGGCCATCTGTATATCTTATTCGGGGAAGTTTATTCATGTGTTGGGCCATTAAATTTTTTTTTCCTTATAGTTGTTAGGTTGTGTTCAGAGGAGGATTCCAAGAGACCTGGATAGAAGCTGCAAGACTTCTTATGACTAAGCATCAAAAGTCCCAGGATCTCAAGGCTGGGTGCAGTGTGGCACGTGGCTATAGTTCTAGATACTCGTTCGACTGAGGTGAGAGGATTGCTTGAGCCCAGGAGTTTGAGGCAATGATCAGACCCATGAAGAGCCACTGCACTCCAGCCTGGGCAACATAGCAAGATCCATCTCTAACAAAAAAAAGTCCCAGGACCTCACTTCTGCCCAGTTCTATAAGTCATGCAGTTTACTGAGATCAGCCTAGATTCCAGGAAAGTGGTAGTGAAAATTTGTGGCCATCTTTAATCTACCAAAGTACGATATTAAAATTAACTTTAAAAAGTCAATAGAGCCAGGCACGGTGGCTCATGCCTGTAATCCCAGCACTTTGGGAAGCCAAGGTGGGCGGATCACCTGAGGCTGGGAGTTCGAGACCAGCCTGACCAATATGGAGAAACCCCGTCTCTACTAAAAATACAAAATTAGCCAGGCGTGGTGGCACTTGCCTGTAATCCCAGCTACTCGGAAGGCTGAGGCAGGAGAATTGCTTGAACCCAGGAGGCAGAGGTCGTGGTGAGCTGAGATCATGCCATTGCACTCCAGCCTGGGAAATGAGAGCGAAACTTTGTCTCAAAAAACAAAATAAAACAAAAGAAAAAAACTCGATTATTTGAATAGCAGTAACAATAATAATTAATGCTGCTACAACTTTGGATTAATACAGCTTCTTTTCTGCTGTGGTCTTAAAGTATTTTCATCTATAAAAGTCTTCACTATGGGCCAGGCGCGGTGGCTCACGCCTGTAATCCCAGCACTTTGGGAGGCCGAGGCGGGCGGATCACGAGGTCAGGAGATCAAGACCATCCTGGCTAACATGGTGAAACTCCGTCTCTACTAAAAATACAAAAAAATTAGCCGGGCGTGGTGGCAGGCGCCTGTGGTCCCAGCTACTGGGGAGGCTGAGGCAGGAGGATGGCGTGAACCCGGGAGGCAGAGCTTGCAGTGAGCGGAGATCGTGCCACTGCGCTGCAGCCTGGGTGACAGAGCGAGACTCCGTCTCAAAAAAACAAACAAACAAACAAAAAAAACAAAAGTCTTCACTACGACATTTTTGCACATTTTAGAGATCTTTAATTCTTTCTTTCTCTCTCTCTCTCTCTCTTTCTTTCTTTCTCTCTCTCTCTCTCTTTCTTTTTTTCCTTCTTTCTTTTTTTTGACAGAGTTTTTCTCCTGTTGCCCAGGCTGGAGTGCAATGGCGCAATTTTGGCTTACTGCAATCTTCGCCTCCTGGTTTCAAGCAATTGTCCTGCCTCAGCCTTCTGAGTAGCTGGGATTACAGGTGCCCACCACCATACCTGGCTAATTTTTTGTATTTTTAGTAGAGATGGGGTTTCACCATGTTTGTCAAGCTGGTCTTGAACTCCTGACCTCAGGTGATCCACCTGCCTCAGCCTCCCAAAATGCTGGGATTACAGGCGTGAGCCACTGTGCTCGGCCTAATTGTGTTTTTCTTTTTTCTTTTTTTAGAGATGGAGTCTTGCTCTGTCTCCCAGGCTGTAGTGCAGTAGCACAGTCATAGCCCACTGCAGCCTTGAACTACTGAGCTCTAGTGATACTCTCACCTTGGCCTCCCGAGTAGCTGGGACTACAGGTGCATGCCACCATGTCCAGTTGAAGATCTTTAACTATGATATAGAGATGATTACTTGATTTTTAAAAATCACTTAGCCAGTCCACTTTATAATGATGAGGTGAAGCAGGAACCCTGAGTTTCAATCTTGGCTCTGCCATTAACTGGCTGAGTGGCTCCTCTTTGAGAATGGGATAGATATCCTCTAACTTCTCTTTCAGCTCTGAAACTGTACAAAAAGATGATGAATTTGATCAAGAATTAGAATGTTATAAAAATGTCTGAGGACAGAGTGATTTGTTGCCTAGAAATATTCCCATGTGCCATTTATTCACTGGGACAGAGAAATAACTTCAGTTTAATGGCAATTATTATAATGTGATTGAATAATAGCATCAGTAAACACACACACAGTTATTATGGGAGCTAAAGGAGTTCTGAAGAAATGTCTTAAGGAGCATTGACATCTCTATTAAAAATACAAAAAAATTAGCTGGGCACGGTGTCTGCAGTCCCAGCTACGCAGGGAGGCCAAGGCAGGAGAATTGCTTGAACCCAGGAGGTGGAGGCTGCAGTGAGCCAAGATCATTCCACTGCACTCCAGCCGGGGTGACAGAGCCAGATTCCATCTCAAAAAAATAAAATATTATTCATAGTTATTTTAAAGTACCAGTCTAATAATTCCAATACCTGGGTCATCTCTGAATTTAGATTTTAATTATTGCTTTATCACTTGACAATAGGTCTTTTTTCTTGCTTTCTTTGTTGTTTAATGTATTGGTCCATTTTCATGTTGCTGCTAAACACATACCCGAGACTAGGCAATTTACCAAAGGAAGGGGTTTAATGGATTTACAGTTTCAGGTGGCTGGGGAGGCCTCACAATCACGGCAGAAGGTGAAAGGCACATCTCACATGGCAGACAAGAGAAGAGAGCTTGTGCAGGGAAACTGTCTTTTTTAAAACCATCAGATCTTGTGAGACTTATTCACTACCACAAGAACAGCCTGGGAAAGACCCACCCCCATGATTCAATTATCTCCTACTGGGTCCCTCCCACAACACATGGGAATTATGGGAGCTACAAGATGAGATTTGGGTGGGGACACAGAGCCAAACTATATCATTTAATTTTTGATTTAATGGCAGATATGTGTAGAACAGCAGAGAGTGAGGTGAAGAGTATGTAAGTCCAGTGATGAGCGCACCTCTTCTTGTTGTCAGCATGTTAGTGTGGTAGAATTAGTCAATTAAGTCAGTCATTGAGCTGGTTTTACCATGTTGCTGTTATCTCTGTCTTCAGTGCACAACAGATTCAAATGCTTCTGGCAGGGAATGGCTATTTCCTTGTGTTTGATGTTAGGCCTGGGGTGTGGGAGGGATGCTCATGTTTGTGGTTCACCTTCAGTTGTCAACTGTTCCTCAATATCTGTGCCACGGAGGGGAGGGTTCCCTCTGTGCTCTTGTCCCTCCCTTGCTAGTAGACAGCCATTTGTACTAATTTAGCGCTAGGTTCATCGTAGGACCAGGGAGATCTCGGTTTTCCTGGTCCATCTGCAGTCTTCAGCAGGGCCTGTGTGCCTGGGCCTGAGGGGTGGAGCTTTTCAGTATTCCTCCTGATGGATGCCCTTCTCAAAGAAGTCAGACATCTGTGCTGAGTCTTGGGCAGGGGAGAGTTTCCAGCTTCTCCCTATTTGGAGCAGACTCTTGCTTTGTATTACTGCAGTATCCCAGGCCCAAGAGGTTTTTATACCTCTTCGAGGGCCAAGGGGCTTTTGTTTCTATTCTTTCCCCGGAAGTAGTTGATTTTTCTTTTCTTTTCTTCTTTGAGACAGGGTGTCACTCTGTCCCCCAGGCTGGAGTGCAGTGGCATGCTCACAGCTCACTGAAGTCTTTACTTCCCCAGGCTCAGGTGATACTCCCACCTCAGCCTCCTGAGTAGCTGGGGCTACAGGCACATACCATCATGCCAGGCTAAGTTTTGTCTTTTTTGTAGAGACAGGGTTTTGCCATATTGAGTAGGCTGCTCTCAAAACCCTGGGATCAAGCAATCTGCAACCTTGGCCTCCCAAAGTACTGGGATTATAAGCATGAGCTATGAAACCTGGCCAGAAGCAGTGGATCTTTGCCTGGATTCTTGGTATGAGAAGCTCTGCTACTGCTCTCCTCCCCTTAAGCTGCTTACAGCTTTTATGTTGTTAAGAGAGAAGGTTTTGGGGAGGTGGGCTCTGTTTCATACCACTCCCCCAGTGCAGCTGAACTTACCTGTATGACTGAGTCTCCAAAGTGGGCTCTGCCCTATCTCCAGCTTTTCCCCCCAATCTATTTTGTGGTCCCTGGGTGCATAAGAGCTTGGGAATAAATGCAAAGTTCCTTGTAGAGGCCCAGGGTTCCCATTTATTCTAAATTGATACACTAGCCCACATCTAGTCTTTAGGAATTTGTTAAAAATTTTGCTCCTTTTTTTTAAACCTACCTTAAATGGTAGTTACCTATTCCTTCTGTGCTGTGACAAAGGTAAAAATTTAAGTGTTCCTTTTTTTCCTTGAAGAAGTTTGTCGGTCTTTGGAATTTAGTTCATACAGTTGCCTTGTATCCTCAGGGTCTCTAATGGGTTAAAGAAAAATTATGATTTTGTAGATTATCCATTTTTTTCTTGTTATTAGGATGGCAGCAATGTTATCTTTTTTTTTTTTTTTTTTGAGACGGAGTCTCGCTCTGTCGCCCAGGCTGGAGTGTGGTGGCACAATCTCGGCTCACTGCAAGCTCCGCCTCCCGGGTTCACGCCATTCTCCTGCCTCAGCCTCTCCGAGTAGCTGGGACTACAGGCGCCCGCCACCACGCCCGGCTAATTTTTTGTATTAGCAATGTTATCTTGAAGCTTTCTAGATCCTAAGTAGAAGTGGAGCTCTAGATGATATTTAAAAATCTTTTTCATTATAGAAATTTTCAAACTTTCAAAAAAGTAGAGAGAAAAGTTAAGTACTCACCACGCAGCTTCTGCAAGAATTTATTATTGACATTCTTTCATACCAATACATACAGATCCCCTTCATTCTTTTTAGCAGAGGTGTAGTATTGTACAGTCTCAAAATACTTCAGCTTATATAACCGTTCCCATACTAATGGCTATTCAGGTTGTCTTCAGCCAATAATAATATTGTACCAAACATTTTTTGTACATATTTCCTTGTGCTCTAGTGTGAGTTTTTATTTTGGATGGGTTACTAGAAGTGGACTTAATGGGTTATATATATTTTACATTTTGATAGATAATATCAAATTGTCCTTCAAAAAGTCTTTACCAAGTATATTCCCACTAACTTTGTATGAATGGCACCAAAAATCTTAATGTAACTTAAAAAACTGAAGTGGCTGACTCTAAAGAAAAACGATAAAGTAGTTAGGTTTCCAGTTTGATCCGCTGAATGATATTCTCATTACAAAAGTCTATTTGCCATTTCAAAAGAGCATTTCACAGAAGGAAGTAAACACTGGTCTTTGGTTCTTTTAGTCCCATACTTATAGCTGAAGCTATTTGCTCTCAAGTGCAATTCACTAATATTTAGTGCTTAACAACATGAACAACATTTCTGGTTTCTACTAGCTGCATATTCTTGTACATCAGTGACTTTAGTAACAGCTCTGATGATTAGTGTCACAGGCAATGAGTGTCTTAGGCATTAAATAAAAAGTTGCTGAATGACATTCTATATCTTCCAAGTTAAAAGAAAAAAACAGAAAAACATCAAACACATTTGCTTAAGTCCTCATTCTTCTGATTATTGTAAATTCTAGCACCTCATATGTATTTTTTCATTCAATATATACTTATATTTAATTCCTACGACATACTTCTGTATGCTGCTATTTACTATGGATTTTAAAAAGTAGACATGGATCCTTTTCCATAAAACTTAACTATATGCAGGTTGAGTGTTCCTAATCTGAAAATCTGAAATCCAAAACGCTCCAAAACCTGAAACTTCGTGAGCACCAACATAACACCACAAGAGGAAAATTCTACATCTGACCTTGTCTGATGGGTTGCAGTCAAAACACAGGCACACAACACACAATTTATTCTGGGTCCCCAAGGGAAAAATAAAATTACCTTCAGGCTATGTGTATAGGGTTCATATGAAACATAAATACATTTTGTGTTTAAGACTTGGGTCCCATCCCCAAGATATCTCTTTATGTATATGCAAATATGCCAAGCCCCCCACAAAAATTGAAATCCAAAACACTTCTGGTCCCAAGTATTTTAGATAAGGGATTCTCAATTTGTATATACATATCTATGTCTCTATATCTATCTATCTGTTCACCTATCTATTTAGAGGAATCTGTTTATTCATCTAACAATTCAACGACTTATTTATTCAGTAAACACTTATCTCTAATGTCTACTCTGTTGTAGTAAGGCTGTGGGAACTCAAGTTGAATAAAAAATGGTTCCTGTCCTCAATAAAGGACAAATCTAGTGGAGAAATAGATAATGTTCACATCCTACTGGGGGATTAGCGAAGGCTTTCTAGGAGAGGTGGCATTATAGATGTTTGAAGGGTCTGTCAATAGATGCCCTAGGAGGAAGTTCATTCCAGGCTGAGAAAATGTGCTGGGCAAAGGCATGGGAGTGCCGAAGTGCATTGGAGAACAGGTAGGGGGCATGTTGAGTCAGCATACAGCAGATGCTGAAATTGAAATTAGAAAAAAATTGTCTAGAGTCAGTAAGGAGAAGTGGGTAAAAGTGATTGCGGAAGGGCTTGTAGAAAAGGAGGAAGTACTTAAATAGGATTTTGAAGGATGAGTAGGATTTGATAGGCAGGTTGGAGGTAGAAAAAAATACCAGAGGCAGAGAGAACAGCATGGAGCACAGTGTTCTTAGAGGATCAAAGGAGTGAATTCATGTGCAGGATAAGTGAGTGCTATCCAACATTGTGTTATATTCTTTCCTGCTCTGGGGTTTTCACATAATGTTTCACATAACATTTCCTCTGCCTAGAATCCCCTTTGCCAGTAACAGTTAAAATACTTTTAGTTGCTATTAACAGAAAAGCAAGCTGGAAAGATCAGGGGTGGTTCAGGCTTCTGTTCATAATGCCATGAGGGTTCTGGTTCATTGTGGTGATCCTGATTCTATCCTCTCCTCCCTGCTGGCTTTACTTTCAAGCTGGCCTTTCTTGTGGTAGAGAGAGAGCTGCTGCTGGCTCCTGGGCTGCATGTCCTTGTTCACATTCAAGAAGGGAGGCAACTTTTCCCCCATCTTCAGACAAAAGTCCTGAGTTTCATTTTGATTATCCAAATTTGGGTCACACTCCCCTCCTTTCCCCAAGAACCAATTACTGTGACTTGTGAAGACTGTCATGTGCTGACTTGTTTTGGCCAGTCCATCTTTGAACCAATCACCACAGCAAGGAGATTAAATCGGACCAATCAGTGCCCAATGCTTGAGGTGAGGGCAGGTCTATACCAGCTCAAACCCACCTATGTAAGGGAAGTCTGTGGTGAGGGGTAGGGAGGGAAGCAATCCCAAAGTCTACTCTGTCGAACCACTTGCGTGCCTAGTCAACTCATTCTTTTTTTAGTTCTCACCTTAGAGATCAGATCTGCAGAATGGATTTTCCCTGATCTCCCAAACTGAGTCATGTTCTAGCTCATGGCACCCTATAGTCTTCCTTCATAATACTTACTGCCTTTAAACTACAGTAGTTTCCCCTTATCCCGGAGGGATGTTTTCCAAGACCCTCAGTGGATGCCTGTATTGGGGGATATGCCTGAACCCTATATATACTGTTTTTTCCTATACATGCATACCTGTGATAAAGCTTAACTTATAAATTAGGCACAGGAAGAGATTAACAATAATTAACAATAAAATAGAGCAATTATAACCATATACTGTAATAAAAGTTATGTGAATCTGTTTTTTTCTCTCTCTCGAAATATTTTATTATACTGTACTCATCTATTTTCAGATCACGTTTTACCATGGGTAATGGAAACTGTGGAAAGTGAAACCAGGGATAAAGAGGACTACTGTATACACTTATTTGTGTGATTATTTATTAAAAGTCTGGTTCCTTCACTAGATGCTAAGCTACATGACAGCAGGGACCATGACTTCTTCTCAGCACAGATCCCTAACTGGTACATAAAAGACGCTCTAAAACAATGGGCTGGGTGTGGTGCTCATGCCTGTAATTCCAGCACTTTGGGAGGTCTAGGTTGGTGGATTGCTTGAGCCCAGGAGTTCAAGACCAGCCTGGGCAACATGGTGAAACTCAGTCTCTCCAAAAAAAAAAAAAAAATTAGCCAGGCATGGTGGTGCATGCCTGTGGTCCCAGCTACTTGTGAGGGAGAGGTGGGAGGATCACCTGAGCCTAGGAAGGTTGAGGCTGCAGTGAGCCATGATTGCACCATTGTACTCCCGCCTGGGCTGCTGCCCAGTGAGACTTTTTTCTTCAAAACAGAAAAAAATTTTGTGTGTGAAATGAATGAGAAAATTAGTGTCAACTCCTCTTCAGTAATGAAAAATCTTATATGATCAGCTTCAAAACTGGCATGGTACCAGGGGAGGAAGAATATAAAAGTGAATATACTAAGCACAAAGCTATATTGCAATGTGACCAAAAACTAAATATTATGCACAACAGAAAGATACTTCAGGAATTACATAAATTAAAAAACTCAGTTATTGTAAATGACACTGTCAAATGCCAGTTCTGCATTCAAAAATCTTGTCATTTGTAATAATATTCATTCCCACTCTCTTTTGTTATCAAGGTTATGTTTCTTAGCAGTGTAAATTTTATTTATTTATTTTTTTTGAGATGGAGTCTCGCTCTGTCGCCCAGGCTGGAGTGCAGTGGCGCAATCTCGGCTCACTGCAAGCTCCGCCTCCCGGGTTCACACCATTTTCCTGCCTCAGCCTCTCCGAGTAGCTGGGACTACAGGCGCCCGCCACCACGCCTGGCAAATTTTTTTGTATTTTTAGTAGAGACGGGGTTTCACCGTGGTCTTGATCTCCTAACCTTGTGATCCACCCGCCTCGGCCTCCCAAAGTGCTGGGATCACAAGCATGAGCCACCGCGCCCGGCTCAGCAGTGTAAATTTTAAACGCACTTACATAGACCAGGACTGTCTTACTTTTCTTACAATAAACTGCATCAGAAATGCACAATCTTGGAACCAAGGCTATAAGGAGGTTTTTATCTGGGCTAGAGAAATGATTATAAGCCAATGGAACTGCTGTCATTCAAAATACGCATTTTGACTCCTGCTGTTTTAAATTTTATTTTCATATAATTTTTGGTAGTTTTCAAATAAAGGAGTTTAGGAAAAATCAAGTTTCAACATTCTGAAATATTTACATCATCAAATGTAGATTTACTCCCTCCCACCAAATCTCAGCATTCTGGTCAAAGATGTTTGGTAACTCCACTTATAGAGCATCAATTAAATTTCATCAAATTATTTGAATATCTGTATTGTAATTACTTTCTATTCTTTCAGTGGGAAAAGGTCTCATTTTTTGATTGGTCGTGAATAAACAATGAAGTGTTTTTGTGACCACTAATTACTGATTTTGTCACTTTTTCATAAAAGCAAATGTTTGTGCTATTGTGCAGAAACAACCATATTATCATATGTTTAGATTTCAATTGAAATATGTGAAGAAGTCCAGGCACAATGGCTCACGCCCATAATCCCAGCACTTTGGGAGGCCAAGGCAGGTGGATCACCTGAGGTCAGGAGTTCAGGACCAGCCTGGCCAACATGGTGAAACCCCATCTGTACTAAAAATACAAAATTAGCCGGGTGTGGTGACGTATGCCTGTAATCTCAGCAACTTGGAGGCCTGAGGCAGGAGAATCGCTTGAACCTAGGAGGTATTGGTTGCAGTGAGCCAAGATCGCACCACTGAACTCCAGCCTGGGCAATAGAGTAAGACTCTGTCTCAAAAAAAAAAAAAGTGAAGAAATTTGTATTTACTTTGACATCATCTTATAGTCTTTTATGTGTTCTTATATTATTTTGTGTTTACAGAAACTGAAATTTTCAATTCAGTAGTAGTGATGTATAAAGATCTGAGTGATATGATATTTGTTCCATAGAGAATCCATTATCAGCTTTGGCATGGTGAATGTGGGCTAATCTGTTTAGTATAACTACTCTGTTAGTCAGTCTTCGGGTATAACCACTCATTAGAGAAAATAATCAATACACAGGGACCCTTTCTCCTCCTGATCATCACTCATTTTTTTGTGCTTAGTATTGATTGAAATTTATATAAATCCCATTATATGAAGACATAAAGGCAATATATACAATTAAAGAAATAAAAGTCTCGGGCCCTACTGACAACAGGTTTTTTTTTTAGATTGAGCAAGACACAGGTAAAGCAGTGAGATGGATTTTTTGGGTGGCTTAAGGATTTGCTGGCCTTTCTTTTGGTGGGTCACATTTACATCTCAGTCTTATTTTGCTTTGCTCATGGAAGACATGTTTGCAATATGTTTCTCATTGCAGATATGTTTGAAACCATTACACCCTTCACAAAACCAAAGCAAAAAACTGGCTGTTTCGTTCATTTATTGAGAAGTTCCTGGCTGCTTCTCAAAACTAAGATGAGTTTTTAATAACCCATTAGGAGAACCAACTTACCCTAGTGAGATAAATTGACATTAGGACATCTGTGTTCCAGTCCTATTTTAATAGTAACTTTGGATACCTGTCCAACATTTCTGTGCCTCAGTTTCTTCATCCATAGGATGCTTTGTAGTAGGTGTTTAATGCTTGTTGAATGAATGAATGAAATAATAATAATGAACATTTACTAGATGCTAACCACATACTGGACACTTTGCATGCATTATCTCATTTAAGCCTTATGAAGCAGATACTGTTATTAACTCTAATTGATAGAGGAGAAAGTTGAGCTTAAATTAACTTTTCCAAAGTCACCAGCTAGCAATGTGTGAATTTTGAACCCAGACTGTCTAAATCCAGTGCCAGTCTTCTTATGCATGCTATGTCTAAGTCCTCCCTCTGGCTCCAGGAAGAAAAAGTCAGCTAAAGACAACTATCAACACTCCGCTATCTTTTGCCTGGTGAATTTGTGTCTGTGCTTTGTCATGTCACACCATGTGAAAAAGTAACTCAGTGGGGCTGGAATCTCTTACTATGTGCTGTCGGTAATTTTGGATGCAGGAAAACTACTTTACCTTTTGTGTTTTGAAGAGTGCATAACTAATGTCCTTCTAAACCAAAGAGACAGAGTAATTGGCCTCAAAATATGTCCTGCCCTTTGACCTCTATGGGGGTAAATGAGGGGCATTGAACTAAATATTACTGTCATCTTACTCAGAAATCTAAATATAACATGCTCAAAGAGAAATTTAACACCTGGTGAATCAAATGGCCAATGGATGCTTCATACTCAAATGGCAGTGGTTGGAGGTTTGAAGGAGGAGGCCCCAGTATGGTTTATTGAAGCCACAGATGGTATCCTAATTAATATTTGAAAAGTGTATGCCTGGGCAGTGAGGCTGAGTTCATATAACTCTGAAACCTTCATTTCGTCTTGAAAATAGTGCCACATAGTGACCTAGCTATGTGGAGTTTGAGATGAGATTCTATGTTCTTCCTTATGATTTAGAAATACCTTCCATATTTTGGAATCCTATTGAAATGTTATTTATATAGTGAGCACATTCTAGGGCATAAACTGAATATTTCAGAAAGGTGAAGCTAACTGAGAGTGACTTTAGTTACACTGCGAGTGTCAAGGGTGTGCAGAGACAGAGCTAACCTTTTGAATCTTGAACAAAATTGGAGATGCTACTGCACGTGTGAAAGGCCAAGGGGAGTGCCCAAACTATAAGGTCAGGCATGAACAGATAACATAACTGAAGAAGTTTATACCTTCACCAATTTGTTTTTCAAATATCCTTTTTAAATGCAGTTGGGCCAAGAGGAAGAGAACAGAGAAGCAACCCCGGAAGGTGGCTGGGATAGACATAGAGAAAAGAACTCTAAAGAAAACAGAGGAAATGTGATTGCTGAGTGTTTTCTCACCCAAAACAACATATCTAAAAGTGACTAATGCCTAATAAACTCTCAAAAGTACTTATCAGGGCCAGGCATAGTGGCTCATGCCTGTAATCCCAGCACTTTGGGAGGCCAAAGCGGGAGAACTGCTTGAGCTCAGGAATTTGAGACCAGCTTAGGCAACATAAGGAGACCCATCTCTACCAAAAAAAAAAAAAAAAAAAAAAATTAGTCAAGTGTGATGGTGCATTCCTGTAGTCCCAGCTACTCAGGAGGCTGAGGTGGGAGGATCAGCTGAGTCTGGGGAGGTTGAGGCTGCAGTGAGCTGTGATCACACCACTGCACTCCAGCTTGGGCAAATGAGCAAGATCCTGTCTCAAAAAAAAAAAAAAGTACTTATCAGAACACATAAGACATTTTTAACTCTTCTCCCACCCTTAAAAAAACCGTATTAAGACTGTGATGCATGCCAACAGGCAGCAAAATACCCTCTCTGTTAGTTTTGGAAACTTACTATGTGTCATAATAACACAATAGAATGCTATTTTAATGGCTCTCTTAACATGTCCTGTGGTGTTTGAGTATGAATGACACAGTATCTTTTTGGTTTAATTGTGCATTTTTTTTTGCTTCCTTTGGTTTCTGTCAAAACAAAAATATTCGAATGTTGTTGCATACAAATATAAATAAATTAATAGTTAATAGAACAATTTAATATGATTGAAATATTTTAATTTTTTTTTTTCGAGACGGAGTCTTGCTCTGTCGCCCAGGCTGGAGTGCAGTGGCTCAATCTCGGCTCACTGCAAGCTCCACCTCCCGGGTTCATGCCATTCTCCTGCCTCAGCCTCTCCGAGTAGCTGGGAATACAGGCGCCCGCCACCACTCCGGGCTAATTTTTTGTATTTTTAGTAGAGACAGGGTTTCACCGTGGTCTCGATCTCCTGACCTTGTGATTCGCCCACCTCGGCCTCCCAAAGTGCTGGGATTACAAGCGTGAGCCACCGCGCCTTGCCGGCTTGAAATATTTTAAAAACTCAAAGCAAAGCATCCTTAAAATATTTTTACAATTATCAATTGGAAGTTCTAAAAGCAGTTTCCTATGTAATAATTTATGTTCTAAATTACATTTGGGGAGAGAGGTTTTAAGGTGGCTATTCAAACCATATACAATATATCATTTATTTAAATAAGTAAATGTAAAAAATAGAGAACAATAGCTCTGAAGAAATTAGTAAAATTAGTATTAGGTTGTTAACTCATAAAACTGAGTACCATAAATGTTCATTATACATTTATCATATCTTAGCATAATTACTTGTATTTACTAAAGAGTATTTTTCCTTATATGAAATATCTAAATAACTACCCTTTAATCATTTGAAATACATTTATATGCATTTAAGATACTATGTTCATGGAATCAAAATCAATTAAATGTCTAAATGTTTGATTATATATAATTTATTAGAAAAATTGAAAAAATGATAAAATTGTTTAGTCCACATTAAGCCAATATTAACACTAATTCACTCAACAATGAGGACAAACAGAAGTCTTCCTTATAAAGCCATATGGGCAAAGATTGTCTTTCATTTTCCTATAGTCCCTCTTATTTTCATTTTATACTTAAAGGAAACCCCTCTTTCTAAATAATTAAGGATAATAAAATATTATGATTACTTTAACATTCTGGGTAATGAAAAAATTGTCACACATAAGAAACTTTTAGATCTGGATCATAAATTTCAAGGAAATAGGATGTAACAAGTTGACTTTAATATTAAGACTAAATCAAACAATTGGACTGCTTTGTGGTTCAGAGGGCACTTTCAGCTTGCAGGGTCTTAGGAGTATCAATAGGAACATAAATTATCCTTGTCTATGACTACAAAAATTCTGTTATTTGGGTCTGGTTAGACAGCAGCTTATGTATTTGCTTCAGTTCTCCTTTTGACTCCATGTATGTGGTACTTTCGATGATACGGTTTTCAGAGCTTCTCTTGATGGTCTTTTGTAGTACAGTAGACACTCATTGTGTTAGATATTTTCTTCAGAACTAAAAATCTTGGTAACGTGATATTTGTCAATTTACTTCTTATTTAATATGTTATTAACTAATGCTATATATATAAAATCAGAAGTAAAAGTTTCTGTGTCTCTATCCAATTATCTAGTCTATCTAACTGTCTTGGTTATCAGGTAAATCAATGTGAGATTACATTTATAAGATGCATGACTGAATAGTGCTTCAGTGTTAAAAACCAAGTTTACTTGGAAGATCAGTGAGGGGCACATATCCTTTTAAACTTTTCAGTTTTTGAAACTGTGTACATGTACTACTGTTCCAAAAAAGAAAGCAAAATAACTAATATCTTACTAGGCTAGAACGGGGGCAATAATATTCTATTAGTTTTACCACATACGGTAAGACGCCTTATTTTAACATGTATCTTGAAGAGTCAGAATTATAATATTACCCAATTCTCTCTCATTGCCTTTTTCTGGTAATGCTATTTGACTTTCAGCCACTATAACTTCACTATTTGTTATAAATATAACAAATCACACATCTTATAAGAACATTATGATTAAGGTTAGGGAATCCTGAAACACATTCCTTAATGTTTTGGGAAAACACATAACATGTTAGGAAAATCCTTATTATGTGGGGCTTAAGAAAATGTACTTACGGGCCAGTTTCACAGTGGTCCTCTTAAAGAAATTGACATTTCCCATATTGGAATGTGTAGAAAATAGGTGCATGGCTGCAGGGAAGTTTATTTTCCCATCCAACCTAATAAAACCACATATATCCACTTATGCTTTATTCATGAGAAAACACTGGACATGTATCTTATTGTTTATTTTAACTCAGGATAGTTAAAGCAAAATATAGAACCAATTATCCTGTGTTTCAGTGGAATTATAAAGGCAGAATGATATTAACTGCTTGATTTTTGTGCCAGAAGTTGAGATTTGTAAACTGGTGACGTCTCAGTTTTTTGAGGTGCCAGTCACATACTTCTTATTTGGCTATGTCTTCAAATTTATTAGTGGTTTTTAATGAAAATATTTTATTGACTTCACTGATGAGATGATTTTGTAAGATAACTTCTCTCATCCTCCTTAGAGAGTCTTGTTTGGGTCTGAATGTTTAGCCGAGTATATCATAGCAATGGTTTATTTTTATTTAATGCTTACCATGTGCAAAACACTTTACATGAGTCATGTCATTCAATCCTCACAAAATCCTTATAATGTAGGTATTATTATTATTTGTATTTTACTGGTAAGAAAACTGAGACTCAGAGAAGTGAAGAAACTTGCCAAAGGACCTGTTCATAAATGTCAGAAGTGGGATTGATTCAGATCTGTCTGACTCGAAAATCTGACCTCTTTTTACCATGCCATTGTCAGACTGTGGATCTTACTTTTATAATTGATTAGTCAGACAATGTTTTGTTAAAAATACAATAATTTATTACAGATTAAGCACCTCTAAAGGCTTTAACATAGCACTCTTAATTCATTGCATTACCTAGTAGATCACTTCTGAAGGTTAGTGTTGTTCCTGCTCATTCAGTTTTATTATCTATAGTTCTTTTTATTTATTTATTTTTTGAGATGGAGTCTCCCTGTGACCTAGGCTGGAGTGCAGTGGCTTGATCTCGGCTCACTGCAGCCTCTGCCTCCCGGGTTCAAGCGATTCTCCTGCCTCAGCCTCCCGAGTAGCTGGGATTACAGGCGCCTGCCACCACGACTGGCTAATTTTTGTATTTTTAGTTGAGATGGGGTTTCACCATGTTGGTCAGGCTGTTCTTGAACTCCTGACCTCAGGTGACCCACCTGCCTCAGCCTCCCAAAGTGCTGGGATTACAGGTGTGAGCCACTGCACCTGGCCTCTTTTTATATTTTTATAGTTTTATTATCTATAGTTCTTTTTATATTTTTATAGATTGGACTGTAATCTGTATCCAAACAATACAGTGATATTCCAGATCTTTAAAAATGACTTACATAATAAAGTATTTCTCATTTGTAGTTTCTTGCTGAATTTTGTGAGAGCCATTGTCTTTATATCTTTTTTTTTTTTTTTTTTTTTTTGGAGACAGGGTCTCACTCTGTCACCACCCAGGCTGGAGTGCAGTGGTGCGATCTTGGCTCACTGCAACCTCCACCTCTCGGGTTCAAGTGATTCTCCTGCCTCAGCCTCTGGATTAGCTGGGATTACAGGTGTGCAACACCATGCCTGGCTAATTTTTCGATTTTTAGTAGAGACGGGGTTTGCACTATGTTGCCCAGGCTGGCCTGGAACTCTTGACCTTGAGTGATCTGCCCATCTGGCCTCCCAAAGTGCTGGGATTACAGTTGTGAGCCACTGGGCCTGGCCCCCAGTTTCATCTTTATGTCTTTCCGTGGGGGTGGGGCGGAATGGAATGCCAAGAAATGCTTCTGTCTATAAGATACTTCTCATTTGAGAAGAATTAAAATCTGAGTTTGTTCTCACAATAAAGTGATCAGCAATGTAGAGAAACTGCTTCTGCTGGAGGAAGTAAATGAAGATAGTAAAACACTAGCTAAGGTTTATGTCCATCATAATTTACTCTATTCTACATGCCCTGGACACTTCCACTTACATTTTCTGCTGCTTTATTTTCTACTTATTCATCTGTTGCTTTGTCACTGCTCTGTAGTTTCATGTATTCCTTTTTATCATCTCAACTATTTTATAATCCCTCCAGAGCAGGACCCCATCTTCAAGTTTTGTTTTGTTTAGATATGATTCTGAAGATTTCAGTATTATGAGGAAATCAGCACTCTATTAATGTTAACTGAAAGAATATTGAAATAATTATTTCTGTGCAAAGGGAAGCATTAACACAACTAATTTAAAAATAACATATTTTTAAGTCAAAGTAACAAGATAAAATACTTTTTTAAATTCTAAGACCATGATATGCTTTAAAATATGTCCCTCCTCGAGAGAGAAAAAAAAAAAAAAGAATTAAGCTATCAACAAACTCAGTTTTTCATGACGAAAATAATAAGAAATAAAAATCTTTATTAAATTTTACAAAGATAAAGTCTCAGGCTGTGGGTGATAAGTATTTCATGAGCATCAGATCGTTTTTAGACTGGAAATGAAGAGTACAGACATCTTATTGTCTTCATCCTGTGGCACAGAGCATCACAGTGGCTTCCTGCGTTGTTAGAGTGTTGGTTTGTGGGTGTGTTACTCAGGCTATTAGTCCTTCATTAGCAACCCAAGAACACTGATTTTACTATGCAGTTTGTCTTTATGTATTAGACTTATTTGTGATTATTTACAAACTATTTTTGAATCTTTATTTGACTCTGAAAAATCCAGGCTCAACTTTTTTACTTGAGAGGAAACTAAGTCATTGAAAGAATGAGTGAGTCCAGGTGCGGTGGCTCACGCCTGTAATTCCAGCACTTTGGGAGGCCGAGGCGGGTGGATCACTTGAACCCAGGAGTTAGAGACCAGCCTGACCAACATGGCAAAACCTTGTCTCTACTAAAAGTACAAAAATTAGACAAGCATGGTAGCTTGCCCCTGTAGTCCCAGCTACTTGGGAGGCCAAGGTGGGAGGATCACTTGAGCCTGGGAGGTGGAGTTTGCAGTGAGCTGAGATTGTGCCACTACACTCCAGCCTGGACAACAGGGCAAGACCCTGTCTAAAGAAAAAAAAGAGTGGGTGACTTGCCCACACCGTAGAAATGGGAGCAGAACTCTGTCAGGTACAAGCTTATGTATCTCTTATTCTTTTATTATTTATATGTATTATGCTTGTAAAACATCTTCTACTATTACTTTACAATGACTGAAAATTATCCAAGTAAGCCAAGTGTGGTGGTGCATGCCTGTAGTTCCAGCTACTCAAGAGGCTGAGGCCAGAGGATTGCTTAAGCTCAAGAGTTCGAGGTCAGCCTGGGCATTATAGTGAGTTCCCCATCTCTAAAACATAATTTTTTTTAAAAATTTTCCAAGTAGGAAGAAATTTGGCATTAGTACTAGATAGAAACAATTCAGGATAGAATTTCCACATGGCAGACAGATTTTAAAAATATTAACAACTGAAGGGAATTATTGTAAACAATATGTAATGATTACTCAATATTTCCTAAAGTACAGATATAGCCTATTCTGATTTTAACACTGAAGCTTACAAAAGGAAGTGGTGATGAATTTCTGTATAGAGGAAAGAAGATTCTGAATAGGTTGGTATTCATTCTTTTCACTGAAGAAAGAAGATGAAGTGACCTGCTTGCAGGAAATTTATTTGCTCATTGAAAATATGGACATAATTATGATAATAAGATCGTCATAGACATCCTTGGTCTCCTTTTTTTCTGGAAGAGAAAATGATTCCTTACCTTAGACAATTTCTCTAGAACTTCCAGTAGCTCTTTTTCTCTGCTTAAATCTGTTTCCCTCCCTGATCCTGGTTTTGGGACGCAAGGTAAACTCCAGATGAAGCTAGCAATAACATACTTCTCAAGACCACAGAAAAGATGCACGGGTTCTATTGGTGAGTGTTTGATTTATAATTTAGATGTATTTTTTGGAGGATGACTGAAGTAAAGTCTTTTGAAAAGGGCCCAGAATATTCTTGGCTCTTAGAGCGGCCTCCCACCCCACACCCCACCAAAGTACTTGCTTAGTTTCCTGAAGCTGGGATAGCAATTAGGACCATAAAAATGAAGTTCATTAATGAAAACTAATTGAAAATTAATTCACCATGACTCCAGGGAAGAACTTGCATTTAAAATGTGTTGTTAGTGAGCAAGTCTCTAATCATCAGAGCATGGCAAAATACTTCAGAATGACACACAGGTTAATGAGGTGGTGAAGCATCAGAAGAACAAAGTCTTGTACTATTAAAATAGCCACTATGCTTAAAACTGCTATCCTGCCCCTCCCTTCTGGCTTCCCGTTCTGCCTCATTCTACCTTCTTATTTTATTATCACTAGACAGAGTAGATGCCACTTTAGCATCCCTTCCCCCAGTAAATCCTTCCCAGAGAAGAAATTCTGCAATGATTCTCCAAGTTTTTGTTCCTAAATAGAAACAAACTTTGCAAATGCCAATTTATCTACTCTCCAAATCTTGAGGAATCTGCTTTTTTATCTTTTAAACTTTTTATTATGGAAAATTTTAAACATATACAAAACAGAATGCTATAATGAAACACTTTCACCTAACTTCAACAGTTATCTACCAGGAAAACCTATTTTAAGTCATATTTTAGTAAGAACAAATATTTAGACTTGTAATATTTTATTTCTCACAAGATAGATATTGTATCATGACCAGTTTGCTTTTCTTCTTTCTCATTCATCTAAAAAATTTTATTAAAGTTACTGTACATGCAAGATGGAATATAAGAGGGATGGGACCTTTATTCTTTTAAAATTTCACCTGTAAACCTTCTGAGAAACCATCTAGGATCCTTTTGAAGCCTCATTATGTGCAGATAGTTTCTAATAGTATGTTTACATGAATGGATTTAAGAACTTTTATCATTATAATTTTATTGTGTCTTTGGTCATTTCAAGCATAATTGTTCTCTACAGAAACATCCATTTTCATTTTGCTTGTAATACAATTCCTAGTTATATCTGATATTACAAATATTGGTAAGGTGGTATGTGAAAGAATCTAATGAATCTCTACCTTTCCTCTTTATAGTATTATTTTATTAGTTTTGAAAATAAGGAATTAAGGGAACAATTTTGATGACAAATTCTTTTTCTCCATTTGGTTTCTACCAGAATCAATTTATATTTCCTTTATCATCAGTTCTTTTAGCAAATCTCATCTTTCAATTCTTCCAAAATTTATGATTCAAGAATTCCATCTTCAATCTCAACTGAAAGAGGATAGTAAATAAATTATCTTTATGATTATCTTTTAGAAAGTTTTTAAAAAGCTATTAAAAATTATCAGGCTGTTCTGGAAATCTTTTCTACCTGCTTTCAAGGTGTGGAATTTAGACATACTTTCATTGTAGAGCAAGCCTCTTTGAAAATCTCTTCTCTCTTCATGTACTCCAATGTGTATATAAGTTTCTCTCTCCAGTTCTTGTAAGTCATTTCAGAACAATTCTGCTTTAACATTTTTAAAAAAATTTTCTCTTTTTAAGGAGTTTCTCACATATTATTCTGATTTTTTTTCAGCTAAGTTGTTGGACAAATATATACTTAGGGTATTTCTGTAATCTTATAATGTTTTGAAATGAGACATTTTAAAATGAAAAAAGAAAACATCACAGAGTAAAAAGTTAAACAGCTGAAGAAAACACCTAGCACTCTCAGGTGAGAGAGAGATTTGTGTTCAGCTCTAAGTGTATATTTAAAAAATTAAGTTGCTAAAAAAAGTTTTTGTGTAATTCAATTTTTAAAATAAGATTTGATGTAATACTAGCATCCACAACCTTACTAGTGCTGGAGCCAATTTCAAAGGAGAAATAGAGACATGAAAAAGACACATGAATTACTTTAATTTTGAGTATGTCTATTAAATTTACCTGACGTATTTGGTCAGATTTTTCCTCCCTTGACTGAATTTCTTCTGCATATACAGTTACTACTGATTTTAAGAAATATTACACAGTCTATTTTGCGTTCCTCGCTTGTCCTGCTCTGGGCTATACAAGTATGCCATACTTAGTAAAAAGCACAATGTGATGAGTTAACAGGAATCGGGAAACAGGAAAGGAAGCAGACTGTTTAACTGAAGAGATCCATTACGAGAGAGAAGTTCAGAATTTAATTCAAGCAGCAGCACATAAAGTTGTCTTCTCCTTTACAGAAATACGAGCATACATGCAGCACGTGTGGCATCTGAGCATTACCGAATGAAATATATGGACACAACATTTCTTGAATTTCTGCATGAGTTTTTATTTTCTAGAAGTCATACTCACTTTCTGTGCATCAAAGTTTTTGGCATTTGCCAATACTGGACATTTTATGACATGAGCAAAATACCTGAATGACACATTCAAAGAAAATATGGCTGTTTTTCATTTATTATTAACAACCATTTAATTAAACATCTCTAATTTTTATTTTTAGATAACTTACAATGGAACTTACAGTTGAGACTTGATCTTGTAAAAGTTTTTTTTAACTGTTAAAAAAAAAAGAATCCTTGGCTTAATTTGAGTTTGAGCATTTCAAAGCTGGTATTTGCAAACTCAGAAAAAAAGAGCTTTTCATTAATCCATGATTTTGGAAACAGTTACTTTAACCCGCAACCACATACAAATAGAAAAAATCCTAATGGGACTATTTTCTTACTAAGCCTGTAACAGTTTACATTCACCTAATGGCCTCGGGTTATGAGCAAACTACTCAATTAGAGAATTTAGGCTGGTTGCCCACATATTTTAGAGCAAATTATCCCTTCACAAATGCAGAACCCCCTATATAAAACGCCTAACCAGTATTTCCTGTAAAAAAATACTATTCCCTAAATTCCCACCTTGAACCTACTAAGAATTTCTCTTTTTGCTAGGGCAAAGATTTTATGGAAATATTTGTTTTTATATCACATACCTTACTGTTGGTCTTCCTGCTGGCTTGCATTTTGACCTTCAAGCAGCTAAGAAATTATAATCAAAACACTTCTAATAAGATACTTCTTTTTAAAGTACTTTTGCTAAGTACTTAAGCTGAGAACCTTAAGTTGGAAGGTGTAGAATCCTGCAAATTCTTTGATAACAGATCTTCTGCTTGGGGGGTTAAATGAATTTCATGGTTATCCTTAACACTTACTATTTCTTCTTAGGCCTCTTTCATTTAAAAGGGGGTCGGTGCTTCCAATCTATAAACACCCATTAAAAGTTCTCCACCCTTTTATACTTGGCTGCTGGTCTTAATTGTCTGCAGATGGGTGGATCACTGCATTTTTATTTCAAAGGTAGAGATTTGCAAAATGTAAACGAGCCTATTAGAAGTTCCAAATCAAGACTCTCAACATCCATTAAAAGGATCCATGTGTAAATAGGGACAGAACTCAGTCGAGAAGTGTCTTTTTGTAACAAAAAATTTTCACTAACATCTAAGAGAAGTGTATATCACCATCAATGCATTACAAATGTATTCAACACAAACAGTGCTTTGCTAGAGGGCTATTTAAAAATTTCATGCAAACTTTGAACTAAGGAAAAAATATGTGTTGCAAAACATTATTGTTTTATTTTATAACAGCTGATAGATAAGAGATGCAATGTAATTATCCTACATTATAAATTTTCATTGGGTTGAAAAGGAACAAAAGCTTTTGTATATTTTCACAGCAGAATAAAAATTCAATACAATATAGACCTATAGTACTGACAAAAATATTTCATTGTATTTAATATAAAATATTACAGTGTGATTATTTTCAGTTCACCTACTGAATTATTATTTTCTGTTAGTCAAATTTCTTTTAAAAAAATGAACCGCAATTCACTGTATTGCTTGTGACTAAGAACTGAACCTCAGGCTAGCTGTTCTTGGCACTGTGGTGTTCTGGTTTATCTTGCCTGAGGCACTGACAGTTTATCTCAGATTCTACAGTTTCTTCCATTCTTCTTCCACTAGCTTTTCCCCTCAGTCTTGCTTTTCATTAGCCCATCCTGATGGTTGACCACTTCTAATCCATAAATTAAGCAGACAGAAAGCACAAAGGTGTGTTTCTTTTATCTTTGAAAATCAAACCCATCACAAACTTAATTTAATTTGATTTTCTTGGGTCTAAAATAAAATATTCCAAGAAGCAAAAAATATTGCTAGAATCCCTGCTCTTAAAAACCAGTTTTATATACTCACCTTGCAGTGGAGGATACAAGGGAATTGCTTTGGCTTTATTCACTTTGGCTTTGAGCCCCATAATCTGTGCCCAGTAGTCAAATCAAGGTTTGAACATCTGACAGCTGTATTTCCCTCATCCTTTCTCTAAATGCAATGCAGAATTTATTTAATTTTGGGGGAATGGTGTTTCCCCCTACAGTCCAGTTTTAATACACAGATTATAGTGACAATATTTAAAAGCTGTTTTGATCTTTGAGATTGTATTTTCTTTCATTTTTTACTTAACTTTTTTGAGTGTGACGAAAAGGGAAGCAGAAGTTGGAAATCTAAATAGAAACAAAAAAACAATTTCAGCTGTTCTCCTTGAGCTTGCAAAAATGCATTTACAAGCTCTCAACAAAATTTTACTTTTAAAAGCCATTTTAATATTTGTTATCTTTTACCAAGTAAAATAAGCTGATGCTTTTACATGTGGATCTTATTATGTGGATAGCCGTCTAAGCCTGCTATTGAACATAATCATATGAATTACGAACTGTGACTTTATTTCTTTTATAATCTTTGTAGTTCTTGCCATTACTTTTACATGTCTATGTCTGGCATTATGTAGCTTTGAAACTATGCCAAAAATATTTATTGTCGTATATCTGGCGTTCTCATACTTTGTGAGTGAGTTTGGTTTCCAAGCTGGGCAAAACTTATTAGCAGATACAGTTTTTGGCATTTGTTTGAAAAAAATCTTAAGTAATTTTAGTACTCCCTGAAGCATAACCTTTTGCACTCCTTGAAACATGTATGGAGTTGAAATTTCAATGCTTGAGCTATCTCTTTTTCCAATTTTAAGTAATTCTTTATTTATAAAGTACAAAAAATGGAACAAAAAACAACAAAAGGAAAAAGAAAAAATGAAATAAAAGAATGAATTTAACTGCAAACTGGAATATTTTGAAATATTCACATGGATGGTTTAGATAAAATATTTCTCTGACATGCAAATCCCAGAGAACTGGGACAGGGTACCATTGGTACAGTGCAGTGCTAGTAATTTGTGGTTGTATGAAGTAACAATAATGATGAAAAGCAAAATATGTATGCATAATTCTTTTACTAATCTCTTTGCAGCTGTACTAGATTCTTTTTTTTTTTTTTTTTTTTTTTGATACAGTGTCTTGCTCTGTCTCCCAGGCTGGAGTACAGGGGCACAAACATGGCTCACTGTAGCCTCAACTTCCAGGGCTCAAGCAGTCCTTCTGCCTCAGCCTCTTGTTAGCTGGAACCACGGGCGTGCGCACCATGCCTGGCTAATTTTTTTATTTTTTGTGTCTTGATTTTTTGTAGAGATAGGATCTTACTTTGTTGCCCAGGCTGGTCTCAAACTCCTGGGCTCAAGTGATCCTCCCATCCTCCCACCTTAGCCCCTCACAGTGCTGGGGTTACAGGCATGAGCCACCACACCTGGCCTAAATTCTAGTAAGAAGTGTGATAAAGATATTCTGTTCCTGCCATTGGTTTATATACCAGATTCCATCACTATATTGTTCATTATGTTCAGGCATAGCACAGTACTCTTTGTGTAGTTCATTCTCAATACACTTTTGTGTACATAGAGTAACCTATTAGCACTATTTAAGATGGTATTAAGGTATTGTTAAACTGTTAAATGTTATTTTCTAAAAGAAGGTAACACCGTGACTGTCATACAAATATAAAACTAGCACATATCAAAAATCCTTTTTAATGCATAATTAATGAGGGAACCAGTAAGATGTTATAAGTAATTAAAAAAAGAATTCAAAGAACCACATACATAGGGGCAATAAGGAATGCTGAAAATTGATGCAAAATTAATCTATCCAGATAGCAATAATCAATTGCATTATACTGGATAAAATCATTTGCATTTCTATGGACAAGAGTCATTTGTATTATCCATTTTCTATAATTTACAGAGTGGTAAGTAATAATACTTATACCACATACTTGGTAAAGATTATTTTGAGAATTAATATATATTTCTATATTTAGATATTCATTAATTTTTCTCAGCCAACAAATTCTTTTTGAATACCTACTATGTGTCAGGCACTGTATGTACTGCTGGTGATCAAAAACAGCTCTCATAGATCTACAGTTGAGTGATGGAGACAGACATTAACTAAATGATCATAAAAATAAATGTACAATTTAAACTGTGATCAGAGCCACAAAAAGTCTACAGAGCTCTGAGAGAGTAAAATTTGAATAAGACAATCTCAATGCAAGTTAATTTTACTTTAAGTAGCATATGTATTTCCTGATGTGTGTGTTCATCAAAGGTGATACTTTAAATTGGAAACCTATTTTAAAAAATTCTCTTACTGAGTCAATTACTCATATAAACCAAATGATTCTGCAGCACACAAATGAGTCTAATACTTACATATTTCAATCCTACTGTAAAAAATATGTAACATAAAACTCTACATTAATTTATTAGTTAGGAACATAGAAGGGGATCACAGTTGGTTAAAATTAGTAAAGTCAAAATTAAATCAGCTAATATTTTGCCAATTACTCCACTCCCAGACTTCATTATGGTTATGCTGCCAATACCCTTGTGCAAAACAGTTACATGGGATATATTTGCATCCTTCAGTGTTTCAGTTTTCAGAATCCATAATGTCTTGTGTGTGTGTGTGTAGACAAGGCCTCTCTGTTACCCAGGCTGTAGTGCAGTGGCTCCATCTCAGCTCACTGCAACCTCCATCTCCCAGGCTCAAGCAGTCCTCCCACCTCAGCCTCCCAAGTAGCTGGGACTACGGGCATGTACGACGATGCCCAGCTATTTTTTTTTTTGTATTTTTAGTAAGAGAAGGGGTTTCACCATGTTGCACAGGCTGGTCTCGAACTCCTGGACTTAGGCAGTCTGCCCGCCTCTGCCTCCCAAAGTGCTGGGATTACAGGCGTGAGCCATCGAGCCTGATGTTCTATGTTCTGCAGTGCTCTGAGTCCATGCTGAGTTATACCCTGCAGAATATTACTGAGGACTTTTGTTGCCCATCTACTCCATTCATTTAACTGCATTCTCATCGTTGTCAAATATCAAATTGGAAGATACTACGTTTGTGAAGCCTAATTTGATAACATAAAAAGCAGGTGCATTCATTAAAAAAAAAAACACAACAGTGCAGTCTATAAATTTATCGTGTCTTCAAGACACTACAATGAAGACTCATATCCCAGAGAAGGGTCTTTCAGAGACCGAGAACCAAATGAGTCATCCAGTTGAGTTGCTCATTTGCCATTTTCATAGGCAGCTGGGTTATTCTTGGATTTCTCAGACTCCCAGTTCTCCTGTGTGTAGATGAGATAAAACACTGCAAATGGTGGCTTCATGTAAAGGAAAGGCGCCTGAGTATTATTGTGCAGCCTGTTGGGGATGTCCTTGCTGAAGTAGTGTGGGGAGGCCAGTGCCTGAGGGCCACGAGCTATAGGTAACTGCATCTTGCGTCCGCCTCAGATTTCCAAACTCGTGGCCCATTATTGTGGTGGTGCTTGCTCTTCACAGCTGCAGATCCACTGCATTCACTTTTTGAGCAGGTTGTAGATACCCACATTGCAAAAGTTAAGTTTGTGTATGTGAATGTGACCCTTGCAAAACAATTAAAACACATATTTTAGAGTTTTCTTTTTTCCATAGTAGTGGCGACATCTATGAGCTAAGTTGTAGCAGGAAGAGCCATGGACAAAACCCCTCAGACACTGGGTCAAAGAAGGAAGTGGCTTTATTTGGCCGGGAGCTTCAGCAGAAGCGTCTCAAGAACAGAGCTCCCCGAAGAAAGAGTTCCTGGCCCTTTTAAGGGCTTACAACTCTAAGGGGTGCACGTGACAGGGTTGTGATAGATTGAGCAAGCATGGGGTACGTGACTAGGTGGGAGTGGTGAGCAAGGCAAGTATTTCTCCATACCATTGTCTGTTATCTATAGATAGCACAAGCGATTAGGGTAGGGGTTAATCTTTTTTTTTTTTTTTTTGAGACGGAGTCTCGCTCTGTCGCCCAGGCTGGAGTGCAGTGGTGCCATCTCGGCTCACTGCAAGCTCCGCCTTCCGTGTTCACGCCATTCTCCCTCCTCAGCCTCCCAAGTAGCTGGGACTACAGGCGCCCACCGGGTGGGGGATTAATCTTTAGCCTACAGGCCTGGCCAGTGGCGCTGATCAGTCTGTTATTTTTCAGTTTTTATTTCCTCCTTTCCTTTGGAGACAGGAGACAGTAAGAGAAATGGCCTCCTTCCTTAAAGTCATTCATACTTGTCCAAATACTCCTTTTGATAATATGTGGGAAGCCACTAAAAATGATCCAGCACCTTCTATCACACTTTAACCCTTTATCCTGTGCCTTAGATTGGGTTTCCTAGAAGGAAGCCCTTAGATGAGGATTCGTGTGTAATTTATTAGGAAAGTACTCCTGGGAGAAACCAATAAAGGAATGGGGAAAGCAGGACAGGACAGAGAAGACAGCCAAGCAAGGATGGATCTCAGGCTAACCCCCCAGAGGGCTGCTTCAGCCTGTGTCTGAAGGGGAGCTCTGAAAGGTAAGTTACACCTGAGTTGTCCTGACTGGAGGGCAAGGGAGCTGGTCTTTCATAGTTCTGCGCCAACCAGTCCCCTGGGGGGCAATGTGGAATGGGGGAAAGTAAATTCCCAGGTATGTTCTGATGTTGGCCAAGTGGGATCCAGTGTCTTCTGAAAAATAGCCTGGGGTTTGTTGTTGGAAGCAGAAACACAAATAGGTAAAAGGGGATCTTAAGATACTGGGGAGAAATATTGACAGTGTTTGCAACACTCTATATGTTCCCCCTAAATACATTCTCTACTTCCTGGGCATGTGGTTAGATTGCATGCATTTCCCAGCCTCCTTGCCAAGTGTGGCCATGAAATTGTGTTCTTTCTTGTAGAATGGGGTGGTAGTGATGTGTGCCACCTCTGAATCTAGGGTAGCCTCATCCATTCTGTCTTTCTCCTCCCTGCTAGCTGAAACTCGGTGACTCAGCTTATAGTGTAGAGCTGACGATAATGATCTTAGGAATGGCAATGCAGCATAATAGAAGGACTGGAGTCCCCAAATGACTTCATAGAGCAGTTTCTTGATGATCCAGAACATTTACCTTGGACAGTTAAGTAAGAGAAACAAACTTCTTTTTCAAACAACTGCATTATTTTTGGGTCTCTATCATAGCAGCCTAGCATTTTTCTAGTTTTTTTTTTTTTTTTTGAGACAGAGTCTTGCTCTTTCACCCAGGCCAGAGTGCAGTGGCGCGATCTCGGCTCCCTGCAAGCTCCGCCTCCCAGGTTCACGCCATTCTCCTGCCTCAGCCTCCCGAGTAGCTGGGACTACAGGCGCCCGCCACCACGCCCGGCTAATTTTTTGTATTTTTAGTAGAGACGGGGTTTCACCGTGTTGGCCAGGATGGTCTCGATCTCCTGACCTTGTGATCCGCCCACCTCGGCCTCCCAAAGTGCTGGGATTACAGGCGTGAGCCACCGCACCTGGCCACGTTTTTCTAGTTAATACAAGATGTTTTATTCTTATCATAACATTATATGATATTATAGATCAATTTTTATAGTTTTTATTGTTTATGTCTCCTACTAGAATATACACTATGTGGGAGCAAGAGATTTGCCTATCCTTTTCTTGCTGGTACAACATACTCAATAAGTACTTGTATTGTTCTACCTAACCCTATAATAATTAAAAATAAAACACATTACAATTTAAGAACTTACTGTAATGCCACATTAGAAGTGATATATAACAAATGGAAAGAGTTTAATTAAAATTAACCCAAATGTTTAATGAGATAAGATATTGATGTGTTAAAAATGGAGAGGAGATAAATTACATACTTTTGAAAAAACAAGGCCGAAGTGCACCATGGTAACTGTTTTTGCGTATTGGCAAGGTGATTATAAAGAGGTTGGTGTTCAACCGTTTTCCATGTCTGCAGAGGAAAAACTAGCAGGAAAGAGCTTAAACCGACCTGACAGTAATAGTGATTAAACATTAGAAAAGGCTCCAGAGCAATATTGTAGAATCTCTGTCCCTGGTGAATTTTAAGGACAAACCATCTGTCTTAGACATTTCAGGCAGACCCCTTGCAGGAAGAAAGAGGTCTGGATTAAATGACTCCTTAAGCTAGCTCCCTTTCAATTCCAGGAGTCTGTGCCACTATACAGGGGATCTGGCAGTGACATCTTTCACTCCATTGACTAGCCTGACTGTGGCATCTCTTATCAGTACCTTGAGAGAGTTATTTCTCTGGATGAGGCTGGTAGAGAGGAGAGTAGGGAGTAGAAAGACTAACCTCCCAAAATAATGATATTAAAAAGTATATTTTGCACCTAGAACTCTAAGATACTAAGTAATTTCTACATGCTCAACACACATTAACTGGAAAAGTCTTAAGACTTTAGTGCATTTCAATTGCTATGTTTATTTAATAAGATTAACTGCTATAGCAATGATGAAAAGACAATAATTTAATGTCAACAGTGAAATTCCACAGAACAAAAAAATTAGCATTGATATTTATTTATAGTATTTATTTACACTGGTGTTGCAATACTAGTAGCAATGTAATAATGCTATTTATGAATACTGTATTAAAATTTATACTATTACTATATTACTCAAAAATAATGTCCAAATATCCCTAAAGACAATCTTTTATTAGATGAATGATTTCCTAAGTCTTAGAAGTTTTTTTTTTATTACTAAATACTATCATAGCTATTGTTTTAAAGGTCAACATTTTTTGATTGGTATATAAATATATATATATTGCATTTTGACATGTTATTGTGAAAAACAATTACGGATTTATATATTGTAGGGACTTCCAACTTCATTTTATTTTATTATTTATTTATTTATTTTTTTGAGACAGAGTCTTGCTCTGTCGCTCAGGATGGAGTGCAGTGGCACAATCTCGGCTCACTGAACCTCTGCCGCCCGGGTTCAAGCAATTCTCCTGCCCCAGCCTCCCAAGTAGCTGGGATTATAGGCATGTGCCACCACGCTCGGCTAATTTTTATACATTTTTAGTGCAGACGGGGTTTTGCCATGCTGGCCAGGCTGGTCTCAGCCTCTTGACCTCAAATGATCTGCCTGCTTTGTCAACTTTGTTAATAAATAACTTTAGTGAAGCTTTACCTGTTTGTTACCAGACCAAAGGTAAATTTTTGAATTCTTCCAGAAAAGGTGAAAAAAACTCTGCTTTTATATTCTAAGGTGGTGCAGTGTTTTGTTTATCTATTTATTAATGGTAGATGCTAAAAATTACAACTCGGTAGGACGTTTTCTTTTTCATTGAGGGAGAATAATCTAGTCAGACTTAGAAAGAAATCGCTGACTACTCTTTAAGTAATAAAGCTTGATGGTAAATATTGCTCTAATACATATAAAGTGATGATCAGCCTCATTCATAATTGGAAAAGTACAAGTTAAAAGTATAATGAGACACTTTTTTAAATCTATCAATTGTTAAAAATGAAAAAATTAATCATATACTGTGTTGTCCACGATAGGAAAAGAGGTACATTCCTGGTGGGAATGTAATTTAGTACAACCTCTATGGAGGGCAATTTGGTGAGATCTACTGAAATTTTAATTGCACATATCCTTTAACCCAGAAATCTTCCTTCTAGAAATTCTTTGCTACAGATGTACTGTCACGCAAAGAAATAGCATGTGCACAGGTTATATACTGCTGCGTTGTCTGTAATAGTAAAAGACCAGAAACAACCTAAATGTCCATCAACAGAAGAACAGTTAAAGAATGCTACATCCTTTCAATGGAATATAATGTAGCCATCAAAGTGAATGAAAATAATTATTAAGATATAGGAAGAATAGTGTATAGAATGAGCTACTCTCTGTGTTAACAAACAGATAAATACATACACGTATGCAAAAGATATATCTGAAAGGCTACTCAAGAACTGGTAACACTGGTTGCCTCCAGGAAAGGGAGCCATGAGTCTTGAAGATGAGGTGGGATAAAAACTTAATTTTCACTCTGTACCCTTTTGTAACTTTTGAATTTTGTGTCATGCATATATTACCCATTCAGAAAAAAGCCAAATAATTAAAGAAGGAAAATATTGTGAATTGAATAACAACTAATTTACTCTTCTTTGAGGATTATTTACATTTAATATAAAATTATCTTTAATTTCAAAGTATAGAATTAAGACAATTCTGAAATTTTAGACTCTGTTCACACTTTCCATGTGAGTTTATTGTGGGTTATTATTTAAAATATGAACACACACTTCAAAACATTAAAATATTGCCCTATAGAAATATTATAAGTTATCATTCTTTTCTCCTTCACCTTTAAAGTATGAGGTCTCTGAAGCCAGAAACCCTGTACTCTGTCACCTAGAAGGATAGAAGAGGGAAAAAACTACTTTAAAAAGTATTATTTTGGGCTGGACGCGGTGGCTCCTGCCTGTAATCCCAGCAGTTTGGGAGGCCGAGGTGGGCAGGTCACATGAGCTCAGGAGTTCGAGACCAGCCTGACCAACATGGCCAAACCCCATCTCTACTAAAAATACAAAAATTAGCAGGGCGTGGTGGCAGGCACCTGTAATCCCAGCTACTTGGGAGGCTGAAGCATGAGAATCGCTTGAACCTGGGAGGTGGAGGTTGCAGTGAGCCGAGATTGCACCACTGCACTCCAGCCTGGGTGACAGAGTAAGACCCTGTCTCAAAAAAATAAAAAATAATAAAACTAAAAATTAAAAATAAAGTCAACATGCCCAGGATGAATCTAAAATTGACAAACAATGAATTAGAAAAATGTGACCATTTTTCAAGGGAAAAGATAATCAACAGGTGCTAACCTTGAGATGGCCCAGACGATGGAATTGTCAACAACTTTAAAGCAGCTAGTATAACTGTGCTCCATGAAATAAAGGTAAACAACTTGGAAGTGAATGAAAAGTTCTCAGTAGAAAAATAGAAAAATGTTTAAAGGGTTTAAAACTGTTTTCTTATTTTTATTTTTTTGTTTGTTTTTATTGGGACAGAGTCTCACTCTGTTGCCCAGGGTGGAGTGCAGTAGTGTCATCTCAGCTCACTGCAACCTCTGCCTCTCGGGTTCAAGTGATTCTCCTGCCTCAGCCTCCTGAATAGCTGGGATTACAGGTGCAAGCCACCATGCCCAGCTAATTTTTGTATTTTTAGTGGAGGCGGGGTTTCACCATGATGGCCAGGCTGGTCTCAAACTCCTGACCTCAAGTGATCCACCCATTTCAGCCTCCCAAAGTGTTAGGATTATAGGCATGAACCACCACGTCCAGCGTAAAACTGTTTATTTTTAAATAAAATTTGTGCATTCTAATAATTAAAATCATTTGAACAAGAAAAATGGCACTCTAATTAAACTTCATTTAAACTGCATTTGAGAGCCTGCAGGACATCTTGGGGCAGCTTGGTTTTACTCTAGATTTACCTGTCTTCCTACTCTTCTTCTTCCTTCACCGACATGCAAGTTATTTTCCTTCCTTGACAGCCAGACAAGCAGATAGGAGAGGCAGGTGTGGCCTTCATCGTCGGCAGTTTTCTATTGTTTGATGTGAAAAGGGCAGCAAAGTCCTTTAAAAGTTGATCCAACATCTTTGCCTCTTACAAAATTAAACAGCTAAAATATGTAAAATAAGAAGGCAATTCTCATTGAACGTACAGTGCATATTGGTGGCACATGCGTCCATAAGATTTGTCTGCCTGCTTCTGTTCTATTGTTTCTTCTGAAGGCAGTGGATTTTTCTCTTGCAATTCTGTCTTCTTCTATTTTTGACATCAAATTTCTTGATCTCAGCCATATCAGGTTTGTCAGACATGATATGTCTTGACATATCATGTGTCATATGATCTGTCACAGAGGAAGTGGAGTGAGGCCCAGAGTGAGCAGAATCTAGTTTGTGCAGTGGCCACCACCTAGTTAGACATTATTTTCAAAAAACCTAAGTAAAAATTTTAGATCTAAAAGATAGCATACTCAAAAATTCACTGGATGGGCTCAACAGCAAATTGCAGATGACAGAGGAAGAGTTGATGAACTTGAAGATAGATAATAGATAGCATCTAATCTGAGAAACACATTATAGATTGAAAAATCAATAAGCAAAGCCTCAGGGACCTGTGGGACAATATCAAAAGGCATATATAAATTTTACCTCAATAAAACTGTAAAAAAGGGCTGGGCGTGGTGGCTCACGCCTGTAATCCTAGCACTTTGGGAGGCCAAGGCGGGCGGATCATGAGGTCAGGAGTTCGAGACCATCCTGACTAACACGGTGAAACCCCGTCTTAACTAAAAATACAAAAAATTAGCCAGGCATGGTGGCAGGTGCCTGTAATCCCAGCTACTCGGGAGGCTGAGGCAGGAGAATGGCGTGAACCTGGGAGGCGGAGCTTGCAGTGAGCCGAGATCGTGCCACTGCACTCCAGCCTGGGCGACAGAGCGAGACTCCATCTCAAAAAACAAAAACAAAAACAAAAAACCTGTGAAAAAGTAGATATTGTAAGATTGTATAAAAAAGGCCCAACTAGATATTGTTTACAAGAAACCCACTTCAAGTATAAAGATATAGGATAGGCTTAAAGTAAAAGTATGAATAAAGGTATACCACACAATCACTAATCAAAACAATGCTGGAGTAGCTATATTAATATTAGGCAAAATAGTCTTTAGAATAAAGAATACTATCAGAAATATAAAGAAACATCACATGATGATAAATAGTGAATTCACCAAGAAGATGTAACAATCTTAAATGTGTTTATACCTAACAACAGAGCTTCAAAATACATAAAGCAAAACATGGTAGCAATAAATCCACAATTACACATAAAGACTTTAACATCCGCCTCCTAGTAATTGATAGAAGTTGACAGAATGTTACAAGGATATGAAAGACTGGAACAATACTTTTGAAACCAACTATATTTAATTGACATTTATAGAGTACTCCACCCAACAACATTAGTATACACATTCTTTTCAAATGTTTCTAAGCCTAGATACATGGAACATTTATCTACAAAGACAATATTCTGGCCAATAAAACAAACTATAACAATTTTTTTTTTTTTTGACACAGAGCCTCACCCTGTTGCCCAGGCTGGAGTGCAGTGGCATGATCTTGGCTCACTGCAACCTCTGCCTCCTGGGTAGAAGTGATTCTCCTGCCTCAGCCTCCCTAGTAGCTGGGATCACAGGCGCCCCCCACCACGCCCAGCTAATTTTTGTATTTTAGTAGAGACAGGGTATCACCAGTTGGCTAGGCTGGTCTCGAACTCCTGATTCAAGCAATCCACCTGCCTCGGCCTCCCAAAGTGCTGGGCTTACAGGCGTAAGCCACCCCGCTTGGCCCAAATTTCTTTTTTTTTCTGAGTTGGAGTCTTGCTCTGTCATCCAGGCTGGAGTGCAATGGCGCGATCTCAGCTCACTGCAAACTCTGCCTCTCGGGTTCAAGTGATTTTCCTGCCTCAACCTCCCAAGTAGCTGGGATTACAGGTGTGTGCCACCACACCTGGCAAATTTTTGTATTTTTAATAGAGATGGGGTTTGGCCATGTTGGCCAGACTGGTCTCGAACTCCTGACCTCAGATGATCTGTGCCTTGGCTTCCCAAAGTGCTGGGATTACAGGCGTGAGCCACCACACCCGGCCACAACAAATTTTTTAAAAATAAAATAATACAAACTGTGACCTCAGATCATAAAATAATTAAATTAGAAATAAATCACAAAAATATATTTGGAAAATCACCATATATTTGGATATAACATACACAATACAATTTCCAAATACAGCATGGGTAAAAGAGAAAGTCACAAGGGAAATTAGAAAACATTTTGATTGAAGGAAAATAAAAATATAACATCAAAATATGGGGATGGGGCTAAAACAGTGATTAGTAAGAAACCTGTAGCATTAATTGCTAAGACTAGAAAATAAGAATGTCTTACATCAGTGATCAAAATTTCCACTTAAGAAATGAGAGAAGAGCAAGTTAAACCCAAAGCAAACAGACAGAAGGAAATGATGAAAAGCAAAAGTCAATGAAATTACAAGTAGATAAATAATAGAGAAAAATCAATGAAACAAAAAGCTTATTTTTTAAAAAAGACAAACCTTTAGCCAGACTGAGAAAAAGAGAGAGAGAAGCTATAAATCACCAATATCAAACATGAAAGTAGCAGGGCCAGGAGCGGTGGCTCCCTGTAATCCTAGCATTTTGGGAGGCCGAGGCAGGCAGACCACTTGAGGTCAGGAGCTCGAGACTAGCCTGGCCAAAATGGTGAAACCCCAACTCTATTAAAAATACAAAAATTAGCCGGGTATGGTGGCATGTGCCTGTAGTCCCAACTACTCGGGAGGCTGAGGCAGGAGAATCGTTTGAACCCAGGAGGTGGAGGCTGCAGTGAGCTGTGATCGCACCACTGCCCTCCAGCCTGGGCAACAGAAGGAGACTCTTTCTCAAAAAAAAAAAAAAAAGAAAGAAAAAAAAAGAAAGTAGGGACGTCATCACTGATCCTTCTGACACGACAGACATTAAAAAGCTAATAAGTGGCCGGGCATGGTGGTTCATGCCTGTAATCCAGCACTTTGGGAGGCTGAGGTGGGCAGATCGCCTGAGGTAAGGAGTTCAAGACCAGCCTGACCAACATGGCGAAACCCTGTCTCTACTAAAGATACAAAAATTAGCTGGGTGTGGTGGCGCACACCTGTAGTCCCAGCTACTCGGGAGGATGAGGCAGGAGGATCACTTGAACCCGGGAGGCAGAAGGTGCAGTGAGCTGAGATTGCACCACTGCACTCCAGCCTGGGCAACAGAGTGAGACCCTGTCTCAAACAAACAAAATATAAAACAAAACAAAACAAACAAAAAAAGCTAATAAAGGAATATTGTGAACAACTTTATGCTAGTAAATTTGATAACTTAGATGAAAGAGATCAATTTCCTGAAATACATAAACTGTTAATGCTCACTCAAGAACTAAATCATCTGAATTGTTTTACATTTATGGAAGATTTTGAGTTTGCAGTTAAAAACTTCCCAACAATGAAACTGGTTTTGCTGGTTAGTTCTACCAAACACAAATACCAATACGTCACACTTTCTCTCAGAAAATAGGAGAGAACACTTCCCAACTCATTTACCAAACAAAGACATTCCATAATAAGAAAGGAAAGTAGAGAGCAATATTCCCATAAACATGGATGTGAAATCCTTAACAAAATACTAGTAAATTGAATCTAACAATATATAAAAAGAAGTGCATGTCATGACCACATAGAGTTTATTCCAGGAACACAAGGCTTTTTCAAGATTTGAAAGTCAATGTCATTCATTACAGCAACTTAGTAAATAAGAAAAACCACATGATCATCTCAGTAGTTGCAGAGAGAGCATTTGACAAGATTCAAAATCCATTCATGGTAAATAATTTTCACAAACTAGAAAACCTCCTTATCCTGATAAAAAGATCTACATCTAATGTATTACAAGTGAAAGATTCAATGTTTTCTCCCTAAGACTGAGTTTAAGGCAAGGATGTCTGCTTTCACCACTCCTTTTCAACATTATCCTGGAGGTACTAGATAGTGCAGCAAGGCAAGAAACAAGATTTTAAAAAAAATACAGCTTGGAAAGGAAAATATAAAACTCTCTGTTCAGACTACGTGATTTTTATATAAAAAACCCCCAGGAATCTAAAAAAAGAGTCCTAGAATGAATTAATCATTTTAGAAAAGTAATATTATAAATAAAAGGTACAAAGATAAACATAATTTTTATTTCTAAATATTGCCAATAAATATTTGGGAATCAATATTTAAAACAGTATAATTTATAATAGTACCAAAAATGAAATAATTAGCTATAAATTTAAAATGCAAAAATATGCAGGATTTATATGCTGGAAACTACAAAATAATGATAAACGAAATCAAAGATCTAAATAAATGGATAGAAATACTGTGTCCACGGATAGGACAACTCAATATTGCTAATAAGCCAATTTTTCTCGAAGTGATCTATAGATCAATGCATCCGCAATAAAAATCCCAGCAAGATATTTTTCTAGAAATTGAGGTTTACTTAAAAGTTCATATAGAACTAGGTTAGCCAAAACAATTTTTAACAAGAACAAAGTTGGAGGACTCATACTACTTCATTTCAAGACTTACTGTGAAGGTATAGTAGCCAACATGGTGTAGCAAAAGGCAAAAATAGAGAACATGGATCAATGAAAAGAAGAGTGAGTCTATTTCTATACTCATAAATATACAGCCAATTGATTTTTTTTTTTTTCCTGAGAAGGAGTCTTGCTTTGTCTCCCAGGCTGGAGTGCAGTGGTGACGATCTTGGCTCACTGCAACCTCCACCTCCCAGGTTCAAGTGATTCTCCTGCTTCAGCCTCCCTAGTAGCTGGGATTACAGGTGTGTGCCGCCACACCCGGCTAATTTTTTTTTTTTTTTGTATTTTTAGTAGAGACGGGGTTTCGCCATGTTAGCCAAGATGATCTCAATCTCCTGACCTCGTGATCTGCTCGCCTCGGTCTCCCAAAGTGCTGGGGTTACAGGCGTGATCCACCGCGCCCGGCCAGCCAATTGATTTTTGACAAAGATGCAAAGGCAATTCAATGGAAAAAGGATAGTCTTTTCAACAGATGGTGCTCAAACAGTTTGACATCCATATGCAAAGAAAATGAATGTTAACCCATACCTCATACCTTTAAAAAACCAACTCAAAATAACCATAAGACCTAAAAGCAAAATATTAAGGTAAAAACCTGCAGATTAAAACATAGGATAAAATATTTGTGATCTTGGTTAGGTAAATATTTCTTAGATATGACACCAAAATTATAAATTTCCCTCATGAAAATTAAAAATTTTTACTGTTTGAAGACAATGTTAAATGAACAAATAGACAAACCACAGACCTGGAGAAATATTTGAAAATTACATATCTAAAAATTAATTAGTATTCAGAATATATAATGTTCAAAACCCTTTAATTAAGAAAAATGATCCAATTTTCTTTTTTTAGCTTTGTTTTTTAGAGACAGTATCTTGTTCTGTTGCCCAGGCTAGACTACAGTAGTGATCATGGCTCACTGCAGCCTCAGCCTCTTGGACTCAAGCAGTCCTCCCACCTTGGCCTCTCCAAATGTTGGGAGTACAAGCATGCACCACTGCGCCTAGTCAAATGATCCAATTAAAAATAGGCAAATTACTGGGACAGACAATTTTATGAATACAGCCTATTGGAGGAATAAAGAGAAGTCTGGTCCACAAAGGTGGAGTCTGGAGATGATACAGGCCTTGAATATACTGTACAGGAATTTGGTCTTTATCTTGTAGGGAAATATTGGTTCTGATTTCAGCATTGCTATAGCATTGGGCATTTTCTGTAACATATGTATGTATAAAGAAAACTAGTGCTTTTGAATATATCTTCTAAGGGGAAGTTACCTTCACACTATAACTCAAAAAAATCGAGCTTTTAAAATTATTCACAATTCAGCAGTATACAGATCTACATGGAATTTTATTTATATGTACATATCTTACAGACATATAATATGGCTTGAACAAGAAGTTTGGTCTAGTGTCTATTATTTGAGAAAACTACCTCTTAAGTTTTATAAGACATAAGATGTATAGTTAGAATTTCAGGTTGTCTATTTTCAGAGGTTTGTCAAATCAGTCCTGTATTCTATAATTCATATATTGGTTCATGTCTCACAGCAGCCTGAGCCTTTTTCTCCACCTCTCCCTTCAGTTTTTCCTCTTTCATCATTTTTAGAACTCATTTCACTCATCTCTTTTTCATTCTTTCTTCAACCTTTTGCAAGATCTTTTTCCAAAAACCAGACATTTTTTAAGGCATCTTCTTGTACTCGGTCTTCCATTGGTGACCACTTTGTAAATCACCATGACTTAATATTTTTCCTGTTACCTACTGTCTGCACGTTTCACTAAGCTCCTCAGGGCAGGAAATCTGTCTTCCATATTTTATGCTTTGTGAAATACCATGCACTCTTATGACTCATATTAACAATAAATCTCAGTCTGAATTAGCTAAAGCTACATCTTCCTTATTTTATGTGTAAGCTTTACATGGATTCTAGGGAAGACTCAAGTTTCACCAGCTACCTGATTTGTCATGTGTATCATTTATTTTTTAGGAAGCATTAGAATGTCACCTTTTGGAGTTACTGAGCACAAAGCCAAGAATGTATATTTTTAACCTACTTAGCTAATATATATATATTTGCAGAATGAGAACTTTTTTTTAATTGTAAGAAGGAATTGTTCCTCTCTTTTTTGATAACTAGATTGAGCTCACATGGAGTTTTGAGACAGGTATACATGCTAGGACACCTTGTGTTCTAATTTTAAATCATGCCTTTCAGACACAAACGGTCTCTGGAATTATGCATTATTTATGACAATAGAAACCTTTAATGTTAGACTTGAAAAATGTCAGTATCGAAATACATTCAATATTTGCAGAGTTACTTCACAGAGATCTAGACATTATTTTCTCACTTTTTAAGTGGAACATGTGAACCACATTTAGCACACATTTATTTCAGGAGAGTGTGATGGATGAGTCCAAATCAGAAGTGAGCAAATAGAGGCTGAGAAGCCATGCTGCTCATTCTGCTCTTACCCCATGCTCTTGGCTTTTGGTGCTGTGTTTTTCCTCTATTTACTTCCTTTTTTTCCCAAGTACTACCTATCTTGTCTACCAAGCCCACTTTCAGGAGGTAGCTGATAGCAGCTCCAAGTGCTATCTGCCTTATATATACAGCATATGCATTTTTAGTCAAAATTCTAAAAGGTGAAACAATCTCAGCCACAGGATTTGAGTAGTGTGATCTTCATGGACTCATTCTACTTAAAGGCCTACCTGATGAGCTACCCAAAATATTTTTGCCTAGTAAGATATATATTCGTTTTCTTTTCCTCCCATAACATATTACCATAATTTACCAGCTTAAAATCACACTCATTTATTATCCACAGTTCTGTAGGTCAGAAATCCAGGCACAGAGTGACTCAGCTAGCTCTCTGTGTTAGGTTTCACAAGGCTGCAATCAAGGTATTACTTACTGTGTTCCTTTCTGGAGGCTCTAAGGGAGAATCTGTTTCCTGCTCATTAGGTGGTTGACAGAATTTAGTTCCATGCACTTGTAGGACTGAGCTCTCCATTGCTTGCTATCTATCAGCCAGGAGCCATTCTCAGCTTCTAGAAGCTACCTGTATTCCTTGGCCATTTTTTTTCAAAGTCAGCAATGATGCACCAAGCCTTTCTTTCTTTCTTTCTTTTTTTTTGAGATGGAGTCTTGCGCTGTCACCCAGGCTGGAGTGCAGTGGTGCGATCTCAGCTCACTGCAACCTCTGCCTCCTGGGTTCAAGAGATCCTCCTGCCTCAGCTTCCAAAGTAGCTGGGACCACAGGCATGTGCCACCACGCCCAGCCGATTTTTGTATTTTTGGTGGAGACAGGGTTTCACCGTATTACCCAGTGGAGACAAGGTTTCACCATGTTGCTGGTCTCGAACTCCTGAGCTCAAGCGATCTGCCCGCCTCAGCCTTTCAAAGTGCTAAGATTACAGGTGTGAGCCACAACGTGGTGGCATCAAAACTTTTTTATGATTTGAATGTCTCTGATCTTTCCGCCTCATCTTTTCTCAGCTTTTCTTTTTTGCCACATCTGACTGACTCCAGCTGAAGAAATTTCTTTTTATGAGGGCTCAAGTGGTTAGATTGGGCCAACCAGATATCCACAATAATTTCCCTACTTTAAGATCTATAAATTTAATTACATCTGTACATTCTTAGCAGTGCCTAGATTAGTGTTTTACTGACTAGGGGTGGAAAACTTGGAGGGACTTTAGAATTCTGCCTCCTATAACATACATGACCTATATAATGAAAATGATAAAATTTTTGGAAAACATATATGAGGACACTTGAACAAATGCAGACTACAGAAAGGAAAGGCTCATATAGAAGAATATTGTTTTCCCTGAAATTAATATACAAACAGAAATTTTAATAAAAACCCACATAGAGTTTTGGGGGTACTTGATAACTTGATTCCAAAAACAAGAAGAATAAATGGGTAAAAAAGACAACTGAATAGGAAAAAGAAAGTGTATTCCCCAACTCATTTTATGAAGGTAGCTAGCATAATTTGATACCAAATTCAGAGAAAGACATTACCAAAAGAAAAATTACAGGTCAGTCTTATTTGTGAGATCCCCTGAAATCTTAAACAAAATGTTAGTATACTGAATCCAGCAACATGCAAAAAAGATAATAGATCAATGGAAAGAATACCAAGGTCAGAAACAACTCCATACTTACATGACTACTTGGTTCATGATCAAGATGGCACTGCAGGGTAGGGCAAAGAGGACCATCTTTCAACAAATGGTGCTAGTCTAATTTTCCACATGGAAGGGGTTGGGGATCTATATATGCCTCCCTTTCTCCATATGTAAGAACATTAATTGCAGGTCTGCCTAGACCAAAATTTAAAAAGCAAAGCAATAAAATTTTAGAAGACAGTATAAAAGTCTTAATGATCTTAGGGTTGGAAAAGATTTCCTTTTTTTTTTTTGAGACGGAGTCTTGCTCTGTCGCCGAGACTGGAGTGCAGTGGTGCGATCTCGGCTCACTGCAAGCTCCGCCTCCCAGGTTCACGCCATTCTCCTGCCTCAGCCTCCCGAGTAGCTGGGACTACAGGCGCCCGCCACCACGCCCGGCTTTTTTTTTGTATTTTTAGTAGAGACAGGGTTTCACCGTGTTATCCAGGATGGTCTCAATCTCCTGACCTCGTGATCTGCCCTCCTTGGCCTCCCAAAGTGCGGGGATTACAGGGGTGAGCCACTGCGCCTGGCTGGAAAAGATTTCTTAAATAGGATACAGATATCATTAATCATAAGGGAAGAGTGATGAATTTTACTCCATTGACAACTTGGTTTTATCAAAAGACATTAAGACGGTGAAAGTACAAGCCACAAAGTGGGAAAAACATTTGTAGCACATATAATCAATAAAACTTGTTTCAACATTATATAACGGATTAATACAAAAAATAAGAAAAATGCAAACAACCCAACAGAAAAATGGGGAAAGACCTAAACAATTAGACAATGCTCATATAAAAAGGGGCTATTCTTCATTAAAAATCAGCGAAATGCAAAATAAAGCCGCAATAAAACAGCACTACACATTCATTAGAGTAATAAAACTTAAGATGTCTGACAATATCAAGTGTTGGTGAGGATGCAGTGCAACAGAAACTTTTGTATATTGTTGTTGGTTATATAAGTTGGTACAATCATTTTGGAAAATTTTGGCATGATCTTGTAAAACTGAATATATTAATATACACATGCTCTACAAACCAGGAATTACATACCAAGGTAAAGGCTCCAAGGAAATCTGTTTATATGCTCCAGAATATATATAAATATATATACATTTACACACACACACACACACACACACATGTACTTAAAGAGAACATACATATGTGTGTGTGTTTACACAAACTTTCACAGCAGCATTGCTTATGATAGCCTAAAGCTAGAAATAGCCTATATGTCCATCAGCAGTAGAATAAATTATGATACACCAATGCAATATAGTAACCTACAGCAATGAAAATGAATAAACTACAGCCATATCAACATGGGTAAATCTTAAAGACAGATTGATCAAAGAAGTTCAAGACATGTAAATGAAAAGCTTACTCTGTGATTCCATTTACATAGAGCTCAAAAATAATATTGTTTAAGGATGAGTAATTAGGCAGTAAAACTAGAAAAAAAACAAGAAAGTAAATATGGTAATAATCATGATGTGGCCATCTCTAGGCACTTGAAGGTTATAAGGGAAGGAGCACATTGGGGCCTTTTGGAGTGTTGAATGTTCTACTTTGGCCCGTATGGGGTTACATGAGTGTGTTATCGTGCCAAATAGTATACTTTAGTTTTAGAAACTTTTCTGTATGCCTGCCATCACCAACAAATCATTCTAATCTTTTTTTTTCTTCATACGTTCTGATTCTTCCTCTATTCAAAAGCATCTACAGTGTCTCACAGAGACTTGGAATTGCTACAGCAAGACTACAAGGAGAACAAATAATTGAAGGGGTTCAGAATAAGCTACCATGGCATAAACGTTATTTTGAGCTGAAGGACTTGAGTTCCTGAAATCCCTTATGTGCCTAAAAGCAAAGCCTCCCCAAAGAACTCAATTGTAATAAATCCCCTCCTGGGGAGCAACTCTAATATTTTCTTCTCTGAGGAGACATCTGCACCACACCCAGACATTGCTACAAAACTATCGTATCTTCCATCTATTCTCCTAAAAGTCCATTTATCTTTCCAAAAAGTGTTTTGTTCTCTCTAAATGCTTTGTCTCTCCCTCACTTCCTTTGAAGAAGTCATTTACTCTCCTAGAAGGGCCTCTCTGCCCTTCCTTGTCCCCTATTAAGATGGTATATAAGCTCCAAATTCTAACCACCTAGGGTCAGTTATTTGTGAATTTCTCTTTCTCCCTCTCTATCTGTGTGTGTACATATGTAATTAAATGTCTTTTTTCTCTTGCTATCTTTGTTGTTTTAATTTGTAGGCCCCCAAAGAGGAAACATGAGAGCGCAGAGGAAAAGTTTTTCCTCCCTGACACAGCTCAGTCTTTAAAAACACTTCCAAAGTCGGCTCTCAAGAATAAAAAAGCCTTGTCAAGACTGAAACATAGCATTTGACCCAATTTCTCTCCCAGCTCTGGCCACAGAGATTGGCTGAAAAACACCTGAACCAGGAGTAGAATGAAAGACAGGGTGCTGGAAATAACATTGAAAAAGATTTGGGGGCCAGGAGGGAACAATGGGCCTTGATAAGAACGGTGGAAAAAGAGACTATCTAAGTGGGCTGAGTGCCATTTCAGTGGACAGGGCAGAAGGCCTAGGCTAAGAGCTGTTATCATCACAGACTGTGAGAGCTGCCTGCTGCCTAAATATGCATCAACCAGCAAGGGACATCCACTTTCCTCTGGGCTGCCCAGTGGGAAACACAGAACACCTCTGTCAAAGATGAAGGGTGAGGTCTTGGACCACCTGACATGGTACCATGTTCCTTTTCCCATTCCTCACAACCCTTCTATCCCTATAGATTTAGTCTGCAGGGCCCGAGAATCTATATTTCAATAAGCACTGTGGTGACTCTTATGCAGGTAGCCTCTGGCACTGGCATACCACTTTCCAGAGAAACTCAGCAATAGGAAGAATCTCCAGTGGCATTTGTCAAAAAATCCACATTTCCAGGCCCCTTATACCAGACAAGTGAAATCAGAATCTCTAGGGGATAAGCCTGAGAATTTGAGTTTTTGATAAGGGGCACTGGTGACTCTCAGAGAAGTCTGGGAAACTGCTCTAGTTTAAAATTCTGTTCTCAATATATTTATTTTTATTTATTTATTTATTTTTTTTGAGACTGAGTTTTGCTCGTTGCCCAGGCTGGAGTGCAATGGTGACATCCCAGCTCACTGCAACCCTCTGGCTCCCGGGTTCAAGTGCTTCTAAATATGTTTAAAAACAAAACATCTTATTTACAATAAAGATATCTGTATTTTGAAAAAATAAGTACACTACAGAAAATAACAAATTGCAAATGGTAATATATATTTTTTTCTCCAGCCCAGTGCTGCAGACCTAAAGATCCAATGTTTACATCTTCCCTTGAAGTCACAAAAACATCTTAAACTTAACATGTTCGAATTGAAATTACCCTCTTCCCCCAAACCTGGCTCTCTTCCAGTGTCCTCCATATCTCAATGATGGCATTACTATCCACCCACTGGGTCTGCTAGAAATTCTGAGTTATCTGACTCCTCCCTCTCCCTCAGTCCCCATCCCACCCCATGATATTTGAATCCATCACCAAGACCTTCCACTTTACTTCCTATTGTTCCATTTCCCCCACTTCTGTCCATTTCCTTGTTCCTACCCCAATCCACTTGCATGCCTACCAACACTAACACCACTCATAGATTTAATTAGTCCAGTGCTGGCTCTGCTTGTGCTCCCACATTGCAGCTGGAATGATCTTTTCAAAACACAGATCCGATCACGTCAAATGCCCTCCCCCTCCCTTTTTCTCTTAAGATTACAGTTCTTAATATGGCCAATAAGACTCTGCTTAGTCTGGTCTCCAGCTTCAAACTGGGGCACTTTCTCCCTGCAACATAGGCTCTAGCCACAATAGCCTCCTTTCAGTCTCTCAGGCTTGCAGTGTTCCCTTCTGACAAAAAGGCTTTACACACGATATTCCCTCTGTTTCCCACTCTCCCTTTTTCAGTTTCTCATCTTTCGGATCTCCATTCTAGTGTGACTTCCTCAAAGAAGCCTTACCTAACCTCTCTGACCATACCAATGAATGCCACTTATGTAAGTTCTCACAGCACCTAGATAAATTCAACCTATTTGTTAAACTAGACCATTTAAAACTCCATTGGTTAGAGCAATTTGTTTCCTCTCTCCAAGTATTCTCTGGTGTTCTCTGTTGTTCTTTGTATTTCACTTCTTTAGACCCTATCCCAGAACAATTTCAGGGTTAGTAGGGGATAACTCTTGACATTTGGACTCTGCTAAAGCAGCACCTTCACTGGCTTTCTCACATCCTCTCTGGCTGCTGTTTTCTTATCATTTTCCAATACCGTGAACATTAGCCTCCATCACAGCACTTATTTAGTCTGCATTGTATTTTTTTTTTAAGGTTTCTCTCACTAGTGTCAGCTGCTTTAGGACAGCTGGTTTATTTATCTCTGTATCCTCAGCACTTAACACAGGGCCTTGTCAATAAATACTTGGAACCACCCTGTAGCCTGAAGTCCAGCCACAATAGTGTGTATGTTGATTTCTCTGCCTGTAATGTCTTTCCCTCACTTTATTTGCTCGATGAACTATTCTTGATATAAAGGAGGCAGTGGTTTAGTGTTACCTTCAACAGTGTACATAATCTTTCTACATTTCAGTTTCCTCATTTGAAAAATGATACTAAAAAGGTTGTTGGGAGGATTAAAACAGTTAATGATCAAATACTTCTCTCCCTTCTCTTGCCAGGTCAAATCTCTACTCTTGGTAGAGCGATTCCCTAGGGAATTTTATCTCAGGATTAGGTTTTTGGAATCTCGTGCATCCAGACAGCTCTTCTCTGTCCCCTCCCTACCGTTTTTTTAGGGGTGGGGTGTCGCTTGGTAGCCCAGGCTGGAGTACAGACGTTGATGGCTCAATTGAAACCAGAGGACACATTATTGTCAAGTGGAAAGCCGTTCTTCCCAGTCTTCTTAGGAAAGGAGATCTTTCTGCGGTGAGATATACTTGCAAAACTGCACAGGACTTTAATACTTTGCAATAGCAAAGGTTGAAAAACAAAACGGCTAAATTTCCATATCAAAACAGGTGAAATGTTTCTGTTCATTTTCTTCTACATTTGGAAAGTGCCTGATCCACAGTGACACACTAAACTTTAGTTCCCTTCCCCTCATCCTTGCAAGTGTACAGAACTGTAACTAAATATTTAGGCAATTAGGGCAAGCAAATTGCACAGTGAATTACGTGGTAGCTTCTAGTATAATAAATTTTCTTACCAAACAATGCTCAGTTGCTTCTCTTGACAACCTGTTTGCATCGTCAAAGTTTAAATGTAACATATTAAAACTATTATAACTCTTTAAAAATCATCGAAACTTTTTTGTGTATAAAAAATAAAAAATAGAATAAAAATAAAAAAATAATAGAAAAAAACCCATGAAAAATGTTTGCACATGGGGTAAAGCATGTAAAAGGGGTAAAGCATGATAAAAACCTTCGCTGAAGTTTCCCTGCTCACACATTACTGTGTGCACGTCTAGTCTTTTTCTCATTCAGGCATCATTTGTTGTTTGTCTTTTCCAGTTGAGGAGGACACTTAATACCATTTAGGCAGCGTTTCAAATCCGAGTCAAATATAGCCTGAGTGGTTTTTTGTGGGTCCACCTATCAGGGCCTGTGAAGAGTGTTCTTGGGGTTAAGAGTTCTAAGATAGAAAACTCAGCTTATGCTGTTACCGGCAGGTTTTAAAGCAACGTGATATGGCGTTTGAAGCTTACCTCACACCGGTGAGGTAAGCGTCCAGTCATCAAATGACCCTTTTTGACGTCCATGAGTGACAGAGCCTCAAGCACTCCTGGGGACCAGGCTGACTTCTCCACTGGCTTGGTTGGGAACTGGCTTCTTCGGAGCTGTGTAGTCTTAACTTGCTCTGCTGCTGGCTGGCTGACAGCTGATGGGGGACTCCTCAGGACGGACTCCCTTCCAGACGCACCCATCTCCATCCTCCTCAACTCCCCAACCTTTGTCCTCCCCACTCTTCGCTCGCGCGGCGGTCTGAGACCACCAGGAGCAGTTTCAGAGGTTTCCTTCTCCAGCTAGTCTTGGCAGAACAGGCTTTAAAAGCAAAGGAGGCAGCGGAAGAGTAAGAAATAACTATACTCTAAGAGTCATAATAAATGGCAGTACATAACTGCGACACGACACCGAGCAGCCTAAGCTGGCTGAGGAGGCCACAGTCACAGGACCCTAACCTCCCGGCCGACCCGCCCCAACAACTACCCGCCCGGGGTACGGTCACGTGACGGGGGAGCGGCGCGCGCCGGCCGCGGCGCCAATTGGCGAGCGGCTGGAGCGCGGGGTTTCATGGGAAGGAGTTGGCCGGGCCTGTCTCTCTGTCAGTGGCGGCTGCTGCCGGCTCTGGAGGCAGGCTAGGCTGGGCGGTGGCGGCCGAGACTGGCGGTGGTGGACGCCCGGGCCGGGCTGCGCCCGCTTCTTGCAGGTAGAACGCTCAAGGGGAGGGCAGTTGGGAGGGCTCTGTAGCGGGGAGGCATGCTGAGCTGTGCCCCTGGGAAATAAGCTGCGGGTTCCCCGCTTGCCTATCCTTGGTGCCCCCGCCTCCTGCTAAGTGGCCTAGGGCTCTGCGGTGGCTGCTAGTCAGGCTGCACGGTGGTGCGCGGAGACCCAGGCTCGCCGCGTTGTTCCCTGGATTTCCCAGCACACTGGCAGTGGTGGTGCTGGAGTCTCGAAACCCTTTTCTCCCCTCTAGGGCTGGTAGTTTCTCCAGCTCGGTTCTAGGAGATTCCAGGTGGTGACTGGCTTGAGCCCCAGCTCTTTGGCCCACCTGTGTCGAGCTTACCGCGACACAGGTGGGGCAAAGAGGTCAGAAGGTCCCAAACTAGCATTTCCTACGCTCAGCTGTCAGCTTTGAGCGTTCTTTCCGCCTCTCTTTCTGAGTTGTGCGGTGGCTCCAAGAGTTGGAAAGACCAGAAGGGACTGAAAACTGTCAGTGTCATGCTGCCGGGCTCTAGCGTGTGGGCGTGGAGTACGTGCTACTTAAGAGAAGAGGCTCTCCAACCATTGTCCTTATTTCAGGGATGGTGGGCTGTGGGGTGGAGGGGAAGGGCGAAGATGCATGGTATCAGAGGCGTGGCAGGAGGAGAAAAACAAATCTAAATTCCATCTGTTCATAGGTACGGATTGAGAAAGAGTTGAAATTGGTCAACTCAGCTTTGCTGATGGTGCTTTCACAGTAGTACTAAGCAAGACCCGTGAATCACTGAGTTTTTCATGTTCTGCTTTTCCCACTTGGCCTCCGGTGTGTGTTGCTCGGTGTCTACTGTTTTCTCCTTTCTTTATGGCCTGGGTGTCAGCATTGACAAAATTGACTCTATTCAACAGCGGTTTGGTGGATGTGAGTAAGCTTGGTTTCAGGAATATATTCAAACTGGCAGGGAATGCTCATTTCTTTTCCTTAGCAGCCCCCAGAAGACCAAGTTGACTTTTAACACATTTTCTTAAACAGGAGTGGTGCGTTTAAAATTAGAATTTTAAAGTTGTCTGTTATCTATTGAGATCAGCTCAGTAATGATGTTAATAAACTTATATAGTGTTTATATGTTATAACATATAAACAAGAAAATACAAGAAAAGGAGAAGTTATATGGCTATTAAAAATATATGACTTCATATAGAAATATTTATAATCAAATAGTAATTTTTTGGTGGTATTCAGATGAAAATTGACTTACCAGGAAAGCAAGCACTAATCATTATATATTAAGAGTGCTTAATATATAATAGAGGTGTACTTCTTTTCATTAAAATTCTTTTTGAGGAGCAATAAATGTGGCTTGGGCTATTTCAGAATTGTATTTTCAGTTAGGACATTTGAAAGTTAGAGTTCTAGAATAAATTACCTTTACTCTTCAATTGTGTAGTATAATATGTTATGGAGGTGCTGTTGATGGTGATTAACTTTGGAATTTGATAAACATAAAACTTCCTTTGCTGTTTCCTTCAAAGGCCTACAAGGTTATTTAATGGCAGAGTCTACAGAATTTTTTGCTCTATTTCTTATACTAGAGAAAATGAGAGCAATCTATTTTAGTAAAAATACAAACTGTAATATAATTTTCCAATTTTAGAATTATGAAATAGGTGCTTTCTTTATAAGAAGTTAGAAAGAAATGTGTTTCATATAAATACGTGTGTTTTCTGGTAATAATAATGGCTACAATTTATTAAGCAGTTACTACCATGTGTCGGACACTGTGCCTAATAATATATAATTTCATTTAATTTATACAATTCTATGAAGTGTAGATATTTTTACCGTTTTGCAAATGCAATAACTGAGGCGTGCAGAGTTTAAGTAATCTGCTCAAGATTGCATAGCTAGTATGTGGTTGAGCCATATTTTGAATCCAGATCTATTTTATTACATTATTTTAATGTGTCTTGGAGTGAGGTGAAAATTTAAGAAAAACATTTCCCAAGATTTAAAATTCTGACACCCAAACCTGAGTGTAAATAGCCATTAGTAGAAAACATTCAAATAAGGTGGTCGACATTATTGTTCATTGAAAAACACATTTAGGTCGGGTGGGGTTGCTCACGCCTGTAATCTCAGCACTTTGGGAGGCCAAGGCAGGCGGATCACTTGAGGTCAGGAGTTCAAGACCAGCCTGGGCAACATGGTGAAACCCCGTATCTACTAAAAACACAAAAATTAGCTGGGAGTGGTGGCACACACCTGTAATCCCAGCTACATGGGTGGCTGAGGCAGGAGAATCACTTGATCCCAGGAGGCAGTGGTTGCAGTGAGCTGAGATTGTGCCACTGCACTCCAGCCTGGGCAACAGACTGAGTGAGACTCAGTCTCAACAAAAGAAAAACACACTTAGATGCACCCCGCTCTTAAGGTCATGACAGGTCCTGTTGTGGTATCAGATCAGAGTGGAAAGAAACACTCTGTACATGTTCATGGGAGAGTTCTTGGAGAAAAGTCACTTGGGGTTGAACCATCTGTCCAATCCAGGGCAAGCAAATTGATTTATGACTCAGAAGGAAATGCAAGGTTATTCAGTTCCCATGTATTTGAAAGAAAGGAGAGATGGGTTAGAAAATAGCTACAACCACAGCAGTAAAAACAGTTTGTATTGAGCAATCACTATGTGCCAAGCACTGTTGTAAATAGGTTAGGATACATTATGTCATTTAAGTCTTTCAACAGTTAAGAGGGTCCTTAACTATCTATCCCTCTTTTACAGATGAGGAAATTGAGTAGCAGATAGGTTAAGTAACTGATTTGTCCAAGATTTCACAGTAAGTGATGGGCCACAGGACTTGGAGTTAAGATGTTTGAGTGGAAAGGAGAGAACCAGTGGTTGAATACAGAAGAGGTATGAAATTAAAGCTATGGAGAAATATTTGATTTAATTATTTAATTTTGTTGTGTTTTCACATCTGCTAGAAAGTACCACCTATTACATATGCATTACAGTAAAACAGTTCCTTTAATAACAGAATTTGATAGAAAAATTGCTAGAACAGTGCAGGTTGACTGTTCTTTGATTATGAACCTGAAAGCATGGATATGGCATTTAATGACTATCACTCTAATATTGTTTTAGAGTGCAAATTTAAAAGCATAATCCCTTGCTTCAGGGGTCTTAGAGGCTAAGATGTAGATTGTTTCATTAATACCAAAACAATTCTTTGATCAAATAATTGTCAAAATTGGTATAGTGATATTATGCATGTATTTCATATTGTACTTACTTTAAAATTGATATGCAGTAAACAAGTAAAGGCTGTCCTTGCAGACTTCTAGTACCAGTTCTGTCCCTAGCTGGAGCTACATGATTTTGGCAAATCATTTAACTTCTCTTTAATGCAGATTTAAACACTGAAATGTAATCAAATAAAGGAATTGGGTTACATGATACATTGTACTAATACTGTTTCTTGTGCTTATTACTCACTTTTCATTTCAGTAGATTTATTTACCAACTGTTTGATAATGTCAGAGGTGGTTTCATATATTTTACATATAAATATTCAAATCTATACAAAGCAGACTTTATTTCTGATTTTGTGTTATTGGTAATAACTGGGTGCTTAAAAAATCAAAACTAAAATATTATGTTTGGCTCTGCTGCTTACTTTTTTTTTTTTTTTTTCTTTGTGAGATGGAGTCTCTCTCTGTGACCCAGGCTGGAGTGCAGTGGTGTGATCTTGGCTCACTGCAACCTCTGCCTCCTGGGTTCAAGCAATTCTCTGCCTCAGCCTCCCAAGTAGCTGGGATTATAGGCACCTGCCACCACGCCTGGCTAATTTTTGTAGTTTTTTAGTAGAGACAGGGTTTCACCATCTTGGCCAGGCTGGTCTTGAACTCCTGACCTTGTGATCCACCCGCCTCGGCCTCCCGAAGTGTTGGCATTACAGGCGTGAGCCACCGCGCCCGGCCTGCTTACTGTCTTTGGGATGTTACTTAGCATACTACTTCACTTCTCTTGCCTTAGATTTCTCATTTGTAAAATGGAGGGATAGTAGTATCTAAATGCTAAAATTAATATAAAGCATTTGGGCGGGGCGTGGTGGCTCACGCCTATAATCCCCAGCACTTTGAGAGACCGAGGTGGGCAGATCACTTGAGGCCAGGAGTTCGAGACCAACCTGGCAAACGAGGTGAAAGCCCTGTCTCTACCAAAAAAAAAAAAAAAAAATAGCCGGGTGTGGTGGCCCATGCCTATAGTCCCAGCTACACCTTTGGAGACCGAGATGGGAGAATTGCTTTAACCCTGGAGATGGAGGTTGTATTGAGCCAAGATCGCACCACTGCACTCCAGCCTGGGTGTCAGTGAGACCCACACACACACAGCATTTGTTTTAGGGCCACTAGAAATGAAGTACTACGTGTTTAACTGAATACACACACACACACACACACACACACACAGCATTTGTTTTAGGGCCGCTAGAAATGAAGTACTAAGTGTTTAACTGATACTGGTGTTGTCATTAATTTCAAATATTAAAAATTCTGATCACAGTCTCAGGGTGTGATGGTTAGAAACTTGACATTGAAGGATATAATTCTACTTCAAACCAAAGTTTGTAGGTTGGTTGTGTACAGAACACTGCTAGACACCATACACTAGTTCCAGAATAGTGGAATGATGTATATTTTGAGAATAACAAGTGATTCATATGAATCTACCCCCTTCACCCACCTTTTTGGTAGTTATTTTTAGCATCTCGAGGGTTTTTAGATTTACTTACTGTCATAATTCAGATAGAAATTTATAGTTTAATCATTAGAATTCCTAGATTTTCTACAACCACATTTTAGAAATTTGAGTACTAAGCAAATACTAAATGATTAATAATATTTAGATTGCAACTTAAATATGACTTGAAACATTCATTATAGTTATAAACCTTAGAGTTTTTCAGGACAGATTATACGTGTTTCTGTCCTTAAAAATTACTTTGTGAGTGAAAGTATTTTACAGTTAGGCTTTTTGTTACTTTTCTGAGAAACTCCAAGATAGCTATGCCTTATGCTAATTACAATATATAAATAATTTTGCAGAGTGAGTGTTCTTACTTGATACTGGTATTATTTTGTGTTTACATTTATGGTTAAAAAATGTGAGAAGTATGACATAGGTAACCTTTTTGGAGGTGGAGAAGAAGTAGTTTTATACATTGGCAAGTATCTAACTGTAACCTGGTTAAAATATGTCAGTTTGAAATTATACTTTTACCATTTCAACTTAAAAGAATAAAAATTTATGTAATCATTGTCCAGTAAGTTGATTTAGAATATAATATTGTTGAGTCCATTATAAAACATTTGAGAGTCATAGAAAAACAACTAAAAGAAGTGGTTATAGAGCTAGCTGAATTGAAGGTCAGCTAGCTTCAGGGACTTATATACAATGTCAGGGAGAAATGTTTATTTGGGCATTGAACAGTAGTGTTTAGTAATAGAGGCTAGAAATCTGAAGATAAAGGGGCTCTAGGCCATATTTCTTCTGAGCTATTGGGCAAATCACTAAACCTCTTTTCACTTAGTTTTCTTATCTGTGAGATGGTAATACTATAGACTATCCTGCGAGAAAGTGGTGGTATTATTAACTAATTGAGAGAAAAGAAAATTAAGGCTCAGAATCATTGTGATTTGCTAAAGGTCACAGATAGCCTTGTAATCCTTATTTTCTTATTCATAACTCAGTTGGCTTTCTCTTATTACTTGTAAGGTGATATTCTAAACATTGTAAAACACTTCTATTCCAGATAACTAGTTTAGTTGGGAGACAGCTGGATGGTAAAAATTATTTTATAAGTGTATACTATGAAAGTAGTATGGTAAAACTTTGTTACCAGAACAACATAGAGAACCTATTTTAAAGAATAGAAAATAGCGAAGTGGTAAGAATATACATTTCTAAACTGCATTGTCATTTAAAAAGCTTTTCAAAGTTTATTTTCCCTTTTAAATCTGTTCTGGTTTTGAAGAATGGATTTTTAAAAGGTGGGTTTGGTGGTTTGCAATGGCTCATGCCTATAATCCCAGCAGTTTGGGAGGCCGAGGCGGGCAGATCACTTGAGGCCAGGAGTTCAAGACCAGCCTGGCCAACATAGCAAAACTCCATCTCTACCAAGAATACAAAAATTAGCCAGGCGTAGTGGTGTGCACCTATAGTCCCAGCTACTCAGGAGGCTGAGGCACAAGAATCGCTTAACCTGGGAGGCGGATGTTGCAGTGAGTTGAGATCTCGCTATTGTACTCCAGCCTGGGCAACACAGAGAGACTCCATCTCAAAAAAAAAAAAAGGAAAAAGGTAGACTCTATCCCAATAACTGTCTGAAATCAGATTCCATATATGTGGCATCCAAAGAAATTAATATTTCATAACATTTTTTAGGCAGTATTGCAACATCTCTAGTGGGTATGCTGTGTGTTTAACTTAACATTTTAAATACTTGCTTTATTTCTAGCTGTGACTTCCTTTGGACAATTGATGATATTTATCATTGTGCCCAGTTTCTACAAATAAAAGATGGGTGGATTATTTTCTCGATGGAGGGTAAGGTACTTTTCTTTACAGCTAGTTCTTGAGTCTAATATAAAAGTGTCACATAAAGCTATCTGTGAAAGTCTCCTTTGATTATAGCCTTGAATAGTAGTTTGCTATTTTCCTTAACTTTTTTTCTTCTCTTTTGAATTACTTTTCTATTTTTTTATTTTAATACTTCCATTTGTTCTGTAGGTGTCCAATCCCTCTGTTTAACAGAATTATTTCACTTGGATATATGAATTATTTTTATTTCTGTATTTCTGTATTTGCATGCAAATGGCTATCTTGTTTTCTTATACTTCCTAAGTTTCAAGCTTATTTGAAAGGTAGTTGAAAATAAGTATTCTAGGCCGGGCGCGGTGGCTCACGCCTATAATCCCAGCACTTTGGGAGGCTAAGGTGGGCAGATCATGAGTTCAGGAGTTCAAGACCAGCCTGGCCAACATGGTGAAACCCCGTCTCTACTAAAAACACAAAAATTAGCTCGGCATAGCGGTGCGCACCTGTAATCCCAGCTACTCGGGAGGCTGAGGCAGGAGAATGGCTTGAACCCAGAAGGTGGAGGTTGCAGTGAGCCGAGATTGTGCCCCTGCACTCCAGCCTGGGTGACAGAGCAAGACTCTGTCTCACGAAAAAAAAAGCATTCTATACAATACTTGTTTTTTACAGACTGTATCTTTTTACTTGAAGCTTATCATAAATATTAACTAAAGTCACACTACATGTGCTTTTAGAAATTATAGGTTAAACAAAATTAGAAATGCAGTTTGATTTTATTGGATAAGCTTTTAGAGGAAGTATCTCAAAGTTACAGCTGGAAAATATGAATTGTATAAATTATATAACTCCGTCTCTACTAAAAATACAAAAATTAGCTGGGTGTGGTAGTGGGCGCCTGCAACCCCAGCTACTCAGGAGGCTGAGGCAGGATCGCTTCAATCCAGAAGGTGAAGGGTGCAGTGAGCCGAGATTGTGCCACTGCACTCCAGCCTGGGCGACAGAGCTAGACTCTGTCTCAAAAAAAAGAAAAAAAATTTATATAAATGCTCTTCTCAAATGTAAGAGGAGATAAGTTAGTCTAGGATAAACTACTTATTTTTTTTACTCCTTATTACCATAGAGTCTAACTATACTTGGTACATAATTTAGGTTTTGGGCTATTGTTGGAACAGCCTTGTTTTGAATCAGCATTATATTGACCTTGTTATGACCTTATAATAATCTGCCCAAGGATCAAATTTATCTCTTCTTGCTTTGTCTTTCATATTAGGTTGAACCATATGAAATTGCCAGTATTCAACTGCTTGGACTTAGCAAAATGTCAATTTCATATGGTTAACTCTAGTGTTAACAACTCTTATGGAAACTACAATGAACTGATACTCATTACCCTCTTGGATTGTTGAGTATGTAATTGGTAAATATTTTTTCAAGGGTTTTATGAGCGATTTTGGCTGGTTTTTATTCTAGACGTATAAAAAATATCTTTGGCAAACAAGCTTTGCTATAATGAAGTATTCTTAGATGTCCTTTTAAAATCTGATCTGCAAAAAGTACTTTAGGAATTTAGAATGAAGATAGCCTGTTGATTTTGACCTCCAGAGTCTTAAGTGAACTTTTAGCTATAGCAAATCAGACCATTTTTAGTCCGTAAATTTTTTTAATGTGTTAATTCTTTTGAGTAATCATTCCTAAGAATTTTTTTTGGAGGAAAACGTGTGTTTTTTTAATTTTTAAATTAAGTTTAATTTTTTTTTGAGATGGAGCCTTGCTCTGTCACCCAGGCTGGAGTGCAGTGGTGCGATCTCGGCTCACTGCAACCTCTGGCTCCCAGGTTCAGTCAATTCTCATGCCTCAGCCTCCTGAGTAGCTGGGATTACAAGGGCATGCCACCACGCCCAGCTCATTTTTGGATTTTTAGTAGACCAGTTGGCCAAGCTGGTCTCAAACCCCTGACCCTAAGTGATCTGCCCACCTTGACCTCCCAAAGTACAGGCAGGAGCCACTGTGCCTGGCCAAAATTTGTTTCTTTCTAGAACGGTGTGTTCTGTTGAGGTTAAGAATGGTAAAAATTGAGCTATCAGAATTAAAAGTCTTTGTAGGATTAAAAAAGTTAAGTAGGGAAATGCTTATTTCTTTAATCTTACGTAGTTCTGTTTGCAATTATAATTTTTATTTAAATAAATCTTAGTTATAAACAAGAATGCATATTTGCTTGACAAGATTTGAGAAAATTTAATTTTGAAATAAATGTTCTTTAATTATATCAAAATGTAAAGGTTTGTGATAAGTTTTAATGCTGTCTCTTGTTTCTGTTTCTATAACAGACAAAACCTTCAACTGTAGAAGTTCTAGAAAGTATAGATAAGGTATGTTCTTTGGCTATGAGGTATTTTAATTCATTTTCGGTATTAAGTAAATATTATGTAGTATATATTATTTTGGAGACCAAATCTGGTATGGGAATTTAGAAATGATATAGAGTGAGTCTGAGAACTTTAATGTTATGTGATCTCAAAAAAATCCAAAGTCTATCAGTGACTTAAGGAGTCTGTTTCAAGTAATAGAGCCAGTTAGGATGAAATTAGATCTGTAGTGTGGTGTAAATCAGTGTTACAGGTAGGACAAAATAGATGAGATACTGTACGATAATTTTTATCAGTCTACAAAATTTTCACAGCTTTTTATATACTATTATCAAAAATGATTATTTTCTGGGAATATTGAGAGTGATAGATGGGTTACTGTTTTAATTTTTATTAATTATTTTTCTTATTGCTAGATTTTTTAAATGCCTTTTATAGGAGGAATTATTACTTATTTGACTCAACAAATATTATTGCTGATACCAATTTCATTCTCTGAATCTTTGCCAATTTGATAGTTTAAAAATAGTAATTAATTTTGCATTGTAAAAATGATTTGTTAGAATAAGCATTATACATTTTTAACTTCATTTTTAGTTTTCTTTTTCATATTATGTTTTGTTTTAAACTGTTAGGATATTATGCTTTATTGAACTTTAAATAGGAGTTTTTTCTTAAATATCTTTCCTGCTAAAATTTTTTAACATTTTAATTTCTTTATGAAGTTTGAAATTTACTAACATGGAATAATTTTCTCTTAACAGGAAATTCAAGCATTAGAAGAATTTAGGGAAAAAAATCAGAGATTACAGAAATTATGGGTTGGAAGATTAATTCTGTATTCCTCAGTTCTCTATCTGTTTACATGCTTAATTGTATATTTGTGGTATCTTCCTGATGAATTTACAGCAAGACTTGCCATGACACTCCCATTTTTTGCTTTTCCATTGATGTAAGTAAATTATTCTTTTTGTTGATCTTTTCCTTTTCTGACTAGAGTCTTAATGTATATCTAATATGTATATTCAGTCTGTTTATTATTAAGTGGTAATATCTGATTGAGTTTGAATTTCTTTCACAATTTGAAAAGATTTTTTTAAAATAGTAGAACAATTGTTTTAAACCTTCATTTGTAATCCAATATACCTGAGGAATATTACCTAGTAATATGAGTAATAATTGCTCTATATGGCAATGTTTTATGATTTTCTAGTAGATGACCATGCTCCCTGAGGGGCACTGGGCATGGAGTAGTGGGTAATGGCAAGCGGGGCAGGGTTTGTAAAACCAAAAGAATAACTGCTCAAATTATTCTGAATATATTCCATTCACCTCAACTCTCTTCCCCTCGTTCTACTGCTGTATAGTCACTGCTATAAAGCAATTGACCCTTATTTTAGAAATATTTTATAATATAGCACTGTTTAGGAGGTGTATGATGACTGAGAATTTTGAGAGACAATTTAATAAAAAGTTTGTTTATTCAGTCAACAAGCATTTATGGGTACCAATTGTTTAGACATTGGATTATAATGGTGTATGGTACATAAAAACACAAAACTCTCTGACTCTATATCTTAGACTGCAAACATTAAGTAATGAGTATGATGAATGTTATAAAAGAGAAGTGTAAAATGCTATGGGAGCATTTAATAGGGGCATTGCCTCAGTCTGAGTACTACTATAAAAAATGTGTTTGTTTAGTCTTTAGTGCAGGGCATATTTTCAATTTGAAACTCCTGAAGCTTGTAAAATTATAAGTTCGTATGTAGCTATAAGAGCTGAAATTGAGTGCTTTCATAATATTGCAAAATAATTATCTCTGCTACTTTCTTTATTTTCATTTTTTGTAATCTTTTGGAATGATTTTATCCCAGAAGTAGTGGATTTTATAATTGTGAGCCCCTTTTCCTTGTTTCCCTTACCTTTTTTCATAAGAGGAGAGAAAAGAAAATTACAAAATAAGTATGAGATGTTTAGTTGATTTAAGCACTTTTAAATACTCAAAAATGCACTTTACATCTATTTCCATATGAAGATTGATTTTTTTGATCATAAAAGACTTGTATCTAGTTGTAACAGAATGTCTGATAGCAAACTCTACTGTGTTAATTCTAATGTCTATCCAAAAACTATGATCTAGATTTGCTATTATGATTCATAACAGTTTTTTGCGGGGCAAATAAATTATATACTAATTGTTCTTTAGAAGCAGGAAAACTTCATTTCTTTAAAAATGTAATTTCTTCAATTCAGTCTTTCTGATATTTTGGGTATGAAGCTTTCTTATCCTTACTGTGTCCCTCTAATTTTTCTGCATCACCTGCATCTAGTATATCTTGGCTCGTTTAGCTTCAGAGCCATTTTTCACTTTGTCTCATTGATATTTGTAACCTCGTTCTCAACTGTTGTAGCTTCTATTTCAGTGAGCTTTTCACTTTTTGAAGCACAGACCGGTTATCCAACAAAGAATAGCATTGTCCTGATCGATGACAATTAAAAAAGCATGAAATAAAGCACAATGTGAAAGTGGATGTTGTGGTAAAAAGAAAGAAGACTTAGGACATTTTCTTATGTGTGTAACGTGAGTTGTTGCCTTTTGTGTGTAATGTGAGCTTATCCCTGGACTTTTTTCTTTGGGAAACAGTGTCTTAGTCTGTTTAGTGTTGCTATAAAGGAATACCTGAGGCTGGGTAGTTTATAAAGAAACGAGGTCTATTTGGCTCATGGTTCTGCAGACTGTACAAGAAGTATGGCACCGGCATCTGCATCTGGTGAGGGCCTTAGGCTGCTTCACTCTTGGCAGAAGGTGACAGGGAGCTAGCATATGCAGAGATGACTTGGTGAGAGAGAAAGCAAGAGATAGGGGAGGTGCCAGTTTCTTTTTAACAACCAGCTCTCTCAGGAACTAATAGAGAGCGAACTCTCACCATGCCCCAGGGAGGACATTCATCTGTTCATGAGATCCGCCCCCATGACCCAAACACCTCCCATTAGGCCCCACCTCCAAAACTCTGGGGGACAGATTTCAACATGAGGTTTGGAGGGTCAAATATCCAAATCATAGCAAACAGTTTTGAGGGCTGGACTTGGATTTACTTAAAGACTTAGAGGCAAAAGGGGCAATAAAGTATGTTGTTTTGCTCAACACTGTCTACGTTGATTATATAGTTTAGAAATCTACCTGATATCTCTAAAAAGTGACTGCTGTCTACACATTCCCAGTTTCCCAAATGCTTTTACTGGAAAGGTCATGGATCAGGACTGAACATATATTGTATAACTATTCCAAAATTATTCTTTATGTTAGAATATCAATATTCTATATAACATCCTTTGAAATTTTATTATATTTTCACTTCAGAATGTAATATGGAGGAGTTTAATATAATTCCACATACTATTTTTCGGCCTTTCAGATTCAATAGTATATTTACCTCCCTTGATCTTTTCAACTATTACTGAAACTTAAATCATAATATAAATGCCAGATTTATTTTGTAGGAGTCATTAAGGCTACACACCATAGTGAGGGAAGGTTTGGGTTACGTAAAGTTACAATTTTGTATTTCTGCATTATGCTAGCAAATATGCATTACCTTGGGAGTTGGTTCATTTTCTAAGTCAGCAACCATTAAGTTTTGTTTCTATGTTAACTAATGCTACAAGCAATCTTGTAGACTTTTACTTTCAGATACCTTATTTTTACGAATTATAACTTTCTAGACATTTCATTCTCTGTAATTTTAGAGACTGATCATCATCATAAGATATTGAGGAGTTAGCCATAATTTTCTTATTTGTTTTTGCCTCTCAAAATGGGGTTGTTGGGGAAGAAATTTAAGCAAGGGAATTGAGGAAGGTGGTCATATTCCTATTTCTCTTCTTGTATCTCCACTTTAATTGAAAGCCATTTAAGGATAGGGATTTGTTCTTACACAATTTTCATGCCTCCTCTCTCTCCCCACAAGTAGCACATGTTAGGTATTTCTTCAATCCAGCTAGGTTGACAAACATAATTTGTAACCTTTTGAAGAAAGTTAAATGTTTGTTTCATGATACACTAGTAAGAATACAAGTGTCTTTCAGCCAGGCGTGGTGGCTCACGCCTGTAATCCCAGCACTTTGGGAGGCTGAGGTGGGCGGATCACGCGGTAAGGAGATCGGGACCATCCTAGCTAACACGGTAAAACCCCATCTCTACTAAAAATACAAAAAAATTAGCCTAGCATGGTGGCGGGCTCCTGTAGTCCCAGCTACTTGGGAGACTGAGGCAGGAGAATGGCGTGAACCCAGAAGGCAGAGCTTACAGTGAGCCGAGGTCGCGCCACTGCACTCCAGCCTGGGCGACAGACTCAGAAGTAACCTCAAAAGGAATTTTTAGATATGGCTTTTATATATAATAAAGAAGATATTTGTAAGGAAAAATGATTTTGAGTTGTATGCCCCAAAAAACAAAAGCAAGAAATTCTTGATTCTTATTTTTTATACAAAAGTAAATCATTGTTACTATTTTGCCTAAACATGAAGGTAATTATTGCTGAAGTCTTTGGTGGTTAAATAAACTGACAAAGAAGTCAACATAGTTATAAATATTAAGACCTGTATATCAATTCATCTCTAACTTTTTTTTTTTTTTTTTTCGAGACAGTGTCTTACTCTGTTGCCCAGGCTGGAGTGTAATGGCGCAATCTTGCCTCACTGCATCCTCTGCCTCCCAGGCTCAAGCAATTCTCGTGCCTCAGCTTCCTGAGTAGTGAGGATTATAGGCATTCACCACCATGCTTGTCTAATTTTTATGTGTGTGTGTGGTTTTTTTTTTTTTAGTAGAGATGGGGTGTCAGCATGTTGACCAGGCTGGTCTCAAACTCTTGGCCTCAAGTGATCTGCCCGTCTCGGCCTCACAAAGTATTGGTATTACAGGCATGAGCCACCACGCCCAGCTCATCGTTAGATTTATATATTGCTAAATCTCATCTAAAAACATTTTGATAATTTGGATAGGGCTTATGATATGGTGAAAAAAGAACACTTAAGTTTGGCAGAAAGGGCGAAAGAGGTAACAAAATAATGTTGCATATATGAAGGTTGGTGAAAAACCACCAGGTTTATAGAATGTTAATTCTTTACCCAAAGTAAGGAAGGTTTAGTTATATTGATTGAATTGAGATATTCTGCTATATTTCAACTTTTAGCATTTTTAGTTTGAGTACAGTAAAACACTGAATATTGAGGTTTTAAAATGTTTACACTGTCCTCTGTGTAATTCTATTATATTGAAGTTCCAAGTATTTCCTGCTAGGACACATATTTTTTTAGTTCAAGTCATTAGGTATTATTGAACAAAAATTCATGCTGTAGTAATGTTCCAAGTAGCATTAATTTCATTCAGAAAAGAACAACAAATGCTTCGATGAATGTGAGTCAAAGAAATTTTTTATTTCTCAACTGATTGTATATATGAATGTAGTGATTTTCTTTTTTATTATACTTTAAGTTTTAGGGTACATGTGCACAACGTGCAGGTTTGTTACATATGTTTACATGTGCCATGTTGGTGTGCTGCACCCATTAACTCGTCATTTAACATTAGGTATATCTCCTAATGCTATCCCTCCCTCCTCCCCCACCCCACAACAGGCCCCAGTGTGTAATGTTCCCCTTCCTGTGTCCATGTGTTCTCATTGTTCAATTCCCACCTATGAGTGAGAACATGCAGTGTTTGGTTTTTTGTCCTTGCGATAGTTTGCTGAGAATGATGGTTTCCAGCTTCATCCATGTCCCTGCAAAGGACATGAGCTCATCATTTTTTATGACTGCATAGTATTCCATGGTGTATATGTGCCACATTTTCTTAATCCAGTCTGTCATTGTTGGACATTTGGGTTGGTTCCAAGTCTTTGCTATTGTGAATAATGCCGCAATAAACATACGTGTGCATGTGTCTTTATAGCAGCATGATTTATAATCCTTTGGGTATATACCCAGTAATGGGATGGCTGGGTCAAATGGTATTTCTAGTGATTTTCTTTACTAATTTTATATTCAACTATAATAATAGTTTTATTGTTTGTAATAATATTTTTGGTTGATTCTTTGAGAGCTTCCAAGTATGCAATCATATAATCTGTAAATAGCAATAATTTTACCACCTCCTTTTGTTTTTTTGTTTGTTATTTTTTTCTCTTTTGATATGTTTGATTTTTTTTCTCTTGGCTAATTATGTTAGCTAATACCTTTAGGAAAGTGTTAAGTTGTAGAGAAAATAGTGGACATACTCGATATGTTTTTTTGGGAATTCTTCTAATGTTTCACCATTGGGGATTATTCTGACTTTGGATTGAGACAGATATATTTGATCATGTTAAGGAATTTTCTACCTATTCTTACTGTATTTAGTTTTTTTTTTTTTTTTAAATCAAGAAAGGTTGTTGAATATTGTTAAATACAGTTCATTATCTATGGAGATACCATATGATTTTTCATCTTCTCTTGATACGAAGGGATTATATTAAATATTGAATCATTCTTGAATTCCAGGAAAAATTTCTGCTTTCAGTCTTGTGATCATTTTATAAAAACATCCAAAAACTTTTCTTTATTTTCATTCTTTGTTGAAACAATAACACTGTACATGTTTTTGAAACTATGACATTTCTGACCAATGCTTTAGTTTTATGCCATGGGTGTTGATATATAGTGATTTATTTTGGTTATTTTCAAGATATGGTGATTTTTTGGAGGGAGTTATAATCTGTGAGTTATTTATGGATGGCAAATATATATTTATATTTTTATTTCTTGTCTTAGTTAAAATTTCTAGTTTTATTGTATTGCTCTCAGAGAATGTTAAATATTTCTGATGTAAATTTATTGAGTTTTTTTGGTGGAATGTTATTTGGTCAATTTTTTAAGTGTTTCATGAACATTTGAAGATGTATTCTCTTTTTTCAGTTACACAGAGTTGAATATTAGCAATGAGAACTACCTTATGCTATATAGATCTTCTATTTCCTAATAACAGTGTATTTCTACTTTTCTCTGTATTTCTTTTAGTTTTGCTTTGTGAATGTTGATGCTTTGCTCTTTACATGGGTATTTCTGTTATATCTTCATTGTAAACACATCCTTTAAAAAGAATTTTTAATTTTGAAAAAATTATAGATTAACAGTAAGTTGCAGAAAGAAATGTACAGGCAGGTTGCAGGTACCCTCACCTAGCTCACCCCAATGGTAACATCTATACAGTAGTTTTTCCTTCATCCATAGTTTTGCCCTCTGCAGTTTCAGTTAACTGTGGTCAATTGCAGTCTGAAAATGTTAGTTTTTCGAGAGAGACTACATTCATATAACTTTTATTGCAGTATAGTTATACTTGTTCTATTTTATTATTAGTTATTTTTGTTAACCTCTTACTGTGCCTAATTTATAAATTAAATCCCTACACCTACATGGTATGTATTTATAGGAAAAAACTTAGTATATGTTGGATTTGGTACTGCCCATGGTTTCAGGCATCCACTGGGGGTCATGGAACATATCACTGAGATTAAGGGAGAACTACTGCAGTAAATTTCTAGGTAGCCTGGAACACAGGCTACCAGCACGACCTATAAATAACTGACCCAAAGTAAATGTACCACAAAGTAAAAGGTTTTAATTAATTATAAAAACCAAAAGCAAAAAAAATTGTTTCAAAACAGACCAACTTCTTTCGTATCAACAAATATTAAGCCAGGAAATTGACATTGCTTCAATCCACGGAGCCTATTCAGAGTTCATCAGTTTTATATGAATTCCTTTGAGTGGGTTTTATATTTCTATGCAATTTTATCGCCTGTAGCTTTGTGTAACCACTGCACAATTCAGATCCAGAACTGTTCCATCACCACAAGGCTCCTTTTTGCTATTTCTTTAGAGCCATACACATCTCCCTCCACTTTCCCCATTCTTTACCCCTGCCATCCATTAATCTGTTTTCTGTCTCCACAAATTTGTTATTTCAAGAATGTTATAAAATGGAATCACATAGTATGTAACCTTTTGAAATTGGCATTTTTCACTCAGTATATTCTTGAGATCCATCCAAGTTGTTCAATGTTGTCAATAGTTCCTTTCTTTCTCTGAGTAGTATTCCGTGGTATTAATGTATCATAGTTTAACTATTCACCTGCTGGAGAACATTTGCATTGTTTCCAGTTCTTGCTATTACAAATAAGGCTGCAATGAATATTTTGTACAGGTTTTTATGTGAACATAAGTCATTTCTCTGGAGTGTATGCCCAAGGGTGCAAATGCTGGAGTATATGGTAAGTACATGTTAGTTTTATAAGAAATTGCTAAACTTTTTTTCAGAGTAGCTATACCGTTTTACATTTCTACTAGGTAGGTGTGAGTCATCTAGTTTCTCTACATCCTTGCCAGCATTTGGTGTTAATCACTATTTTCTGTTTTGACTGTTCTGATAGGTATGTAGCAATATCTCCTTGTGGTTTTAATTTTTATTTCCCTAATGGCTGAGGATGTTTCATGTCGTTATTTGCCATTAATATGTATCTTTTTTAGCAAAATGTTTATTCATGACTTTTGTCCAATTTTCTAATTGGATTATTAGTTTTTTTAACTGTTGAATTTTGAGAGTTCTTTATATATTATAGATAAAAGTTCCGGCCAAGTGCAGTGGTTCACGCCTGTAATCCCAGCACTTTGGGAGGCTGAGGCGGGCAGATCATGAAGTCAGGAGTTCAAGACCAGCCTGACCAACATGTGAAACCTTGTCTCTATGAATAATACAAAAATTAGCCAGGCATGGTGACACGTGCCCGTAATCCCAGCTACTAGGGAGGCTGAGGCAGGAGAATCGCATGAACCCAGGAGGCGGAGGTTTCAGTGAGTCAAGATCATGCCCCTCTGTACTCTAGCCTGGGTGACAGAGCTAGACTCCGTAAAAAAAAAAAAAAAAAAAAAAAAAAAAAGTTCTTTGTCATATATATATGGTTTACAGCTTTTTTTTCCCCCCTAGTCTTTAGATTGTCTTGTCTTTTCATTCTCCCAACAGGGTCTTTTGCAGAGCAAAAGTTTTTAATTTTGATGAGGTTCAAGTTATCAGTTTTTCCCTTTATTAATTGTGTTTTTCTTGTCAATTCTGAGACCACTTTACCTTGCTACAGGTTGTGAAAGTTTTCTCTTAACGTTTTTTTCTATACCTTAAATTTTTTTTTTTTTTAACATTTAAGTTCATAATCCATTTTGAGTTAAGGTTCAGGTCGAGGTGGTTTAATTTTTGTTTTTTGTTTTTCCTGTGGATGTGCTCAGTCAACGTTTTTTGGAAAGGAATCATTTTTTTTTTTTAACTTTATAATGTGACCTTCTTTTAGTTTAAAGATTTTTTAAAAAAAGTTTAACCATTGGAGTTTTAAGATCACAACCCTTGTTTTGTTTGCGTTTGCCTGCTTTACCTTTGTCTATGGTTTTATTTTCAACCTTAAAAGATACTTAGTTTTAGATGCATCCATTTACATTATAGAGTTGGATTTTGTCTGGTGTTACAGTGTGAAGGTCTTTTTCTTTTACCTTAGTGAGTTTAGCCCACTTAATATTTGTTGATATGAAAGAAGTTGGTCTGTTTTGAAACAATTTTTTTTGCTTTTGGTTTTTATAATTAAAACCTTTTACTTTGTGGTACATTTACTTTGGGTCAGATATTTATAGGTCGTGTTGGTATAAAGGCATATCTTCCTGTGTTCCAGGCTAACTGGAATTTTCCTTATGATTCAGGATTTTGTGTGTGAATTTGTTTAGCTGTTATTTTTTTCCCAGCCAGTGGGGCTAGGCAATTGTATTTCTTTCACAATACAAAACTACCCCCCAACCCCCTTGCCATAGGAACAGAATACTCTTTGTAAATAGTGCACTTCTGAATAATTTCTTTTTAATTTCTGCCTTCTCTCTTTTTTTATTGGAACCAAACTGAGGAGTGTCTGCCTGTAGCTGTGCATCTTGTTCTCATTGTTACAAACATGGGTTTTAAGTTTTACACTTGGAAAAGTTTACCTTGTTACCTCTTTGTGAAATACGCAGTTTTCTTGTTTTGCTTCCACTTTTTGGAGCCCCTGTGTGGAGAGTGCCTCCACATGATTCTGATGGTTGAGTTTATCTCTGTTTTACCAGAGAAGGAGTTTGCAGTTTTATTTTTGTTCTCCTTGTTGTTTGGATTATTTTTATGAAGAGAAGGGGGAAGTGGAGCTTATGCCACTATTCTCTAACTAGAGGTTAGTAATAATATCCTTAATATCGTCAATATCTTCACAAAGTATGTTGCTATATTTTAATACATTATTTTTAATTATTGGGAGAGCAAAACCTTTGTTGGGATAACTAAAACAGAGTCCTGAAGTACTTTAGTTCTTTTTCTAAATTTTATTTAAAAATATAAAAGGACTAGGCATGATGGTTTATGCCTGTAATCCCAGTGCTTTGGGAGGCAGAGGCAGGAGGATCACTTGAAGCCAGGAGTTCAAGACCAGTCTGGGCAACATGGTGAGATCCTGTCTCTACAAAAATAACAAAAAATACCAAAGAATTTCATTTAATTTAGCCCTAAAGAATAATAAATTCTGTGTTTTACCTTCTCAAGTCTTGAAGACTTGACATATGGAAATGTCTGTTGTTTGATAGCTTATGTTATCCAGGAGGAATTCCGATAAAAACCAGAGGAATTTATTGTCCACAGAGAGGATTTAGTGAATTTTATTTTGAAGAGAGTATATTCAATTTTTGTAGTATTTACACTGACAATTATATATGCTTTTTAAAAAGTATCTACTCATTTAAGAAAATTTATACATTTCCTACAGAATTCTGGCCACTGTCTCTGCAGTTCCATCTTTTTTTCCCCGTTTTCTTTCTCTGTATGCTTTTTAAAAGTCCTCTCTTCCAGCCTGCTACTATTTCAGTGGGTTTGCACTGGAGAAGTGATATGAGACTTTTTTATTATTGTGGGATCCTTGAGGGTTATGGGCATTATGTTTAACCTATATTCTCTTATCTCCCTTCCCTTGGTAAGGACAAAGCCTGGTGTTTTTTGTACTTTTAGGTAATTGTCCAAATGCCAAATAGGAATCTGGTGCTAGTTATTTGGTGTTTTCATGTCACAAAAATAAATCATCACAATATTTTTAAAAAGTGTATTATCTATTCATGTGTAACAGATTGCCCTAAAACTCAGTAGCTTAAAACAACAAATGTTTATTATGTCTCAGCTCTTGAGGGGCAGGAATGTTAAGAGCTGCTTAGCTGGGTAGTTCTATCTCAGGATCTTTTGTTCTTAGGTAAATTGCAATTAAGCTGTTGGTAGGGGCCACAGTCATCTCAAGGCTTAACTAAATCCATACAATCACTGTAGATAAAGTCATTGCAGATTTTTACTCCCTCTGCTGTTATCCAATCTCCAGCTTACTGCTAGACATTTTATTTCTTTTTGCTATCATCAGCAATGGCATTTGCAATCCCCCTGACTTTTTTCATTCTGTTGTGTTCCTTTTGCTTTTTCCTTGAGGTCTTTTTCTTTTCATAGAGGCCATTTTTTGGCAAGCCTATGTTTAGTTTCCTTTTTCTTTGTATAATCCAGGAATTTATAAATCATGCCAAAGCTAATTGTCTTGCCACCACCAAAATGGGTTCTGAATTCAAATCCCAATAAGGTATCTGGTGTGGTCCTACTCACTTTGGCTGATTTTTCCCTAATTTACTTCTAAATTCACACAGGCAGCTGTTAGCAGGCATCAGTTCTTTGCTGAGTGTTTACCACAGACCTTTCTTCCTCACTGCATGGACCTTTTCGTAGACTTCTTTGACTGTTCTCATATCATGACAGCTGTCTTCTCACAGAGCTTGTAATCCAGGAGAGAGAAAGACAAGTGAAAGAAGAGGCCCAAAATGGAAGCTGCAGTCCTTTATAACTTAATCTTGAAGTGATACACTATCACTTCTGCCATGCTGTTGGTTGCACAGACCAACACTGGTGAGAGAGGACTACACAATGGTGTGAATACCAAGAGACAGGGATCACTGGTCACTACTTGCAGGTTGACTCCCCAAAATAGCAAATGCTGTATTTCAGAGTGAAGAACTAATTTTCATACTTATATTCTAAATTTATTTCCAGAACAATCGAATTTTTTTTTTTTACAAGAGATACAATGTATGTTTTAAGATGATGAATAATGTTTATATATTTCTTTCTTTTTTTTTTTTTTTTTTTTTGAGTCTTTCTCTGCTGCCCAGGCTGGAGTGCAGTGGCATGATCTTGGCTCACTGCAACCTCTGCCTCCTGGGTTCAAGCGATTCTCCTGCCTCAGCCTCCCAAGTAGTTGGGACTATAGGCGTGTGCCATCACGCCTGGCTAGTTTTTGTATGTTCAGTAGAGATGGGGTTTCACCATGTTGGCCAGGCTGGTCTCAAACTCCTGACCTCAGGAGATCCACCTGTCTTGGCCTCCCAAAGTGCTGGGATTATAGGCGTGAGCCACCGTGCCCAGCCTTATGTACTTATTTCTGCCAGGTTCTATGGAAAAGAGGTATTTTGCTATGTTTACATTGAATTTAGGAGATGACCCTGACAAGTTTGTGATGAGGATTATTCATTTAGTTTCTTTTAATTCTTTCAATTCATTTGATGTCTTTCTAATGCAAGGCCTAAAGAATTATCCTTATAAAATCTTTGGAAGAAGATATTTAGCTAATTTTACTTATCAAGTATTTATTTGAAGGTAAGGTTTTTGTTTATTTTTCCCTCAGGTAGCTTAATCTCTTAGAGTAGAGATTGTCCCTCTATTGTTAAATAATAGGGAAGGAGTGGCAACTTACATTTGTATAATACTCTTACATTTGTAAAAGCATTTTTCCTTAATGTGTGGGAATAGACAAATTAAGTTTTTGGAATTGATGCTTACTTAGTAAGGGATTCTAATATTCTCAATCTTTTGGGGGGTGCATAGATTCCTTTCAGACTGATTGAAAGCAATGGTCTTTCCAGAGAAATGCACTTATGCACACAAAGGTAATTTTGCAATTTAAGGGGATCATCAGAAGGTCTGTGGACTTTAGGTTGAGAACTCCTCCTTTGAAAGCACAGGTTCTAATGTTCTCCGGCAGAAATAAATGCTTTTTAGTTTTCTGTATATAAAGGGAAACAATGTACCTAACTGTAATTGGAAATATGTTTTCATTTTACATGGCTTCTAATTCGCTTTTTCTAATGATGTTTTTTGTTTCTGAATTTTGCTTCCCCTTTAGCATCTGGAGCATAAGAACAGTAATTATTTTCTTCTTTTCCAAGAGAACAGAAAGAAATAGTAAGTTTAATTCCAATTTTTAATAAATATTTTTAAAAATACCTATCTTAGAGTGTGCTGGTAAGACAGGTTGTAAAATATGATATTGGAATGATAATGTGGTAAGTACTGAAGAGTTGTTTATCATAAAGCATGAGAAAGGTTATAAATGATCAAGATGGTTCTGTTTTTAATTTGTGTTATTTCCATCTTGTTCATTTAGATTTTTTTTTTACACAAAACAAACTTTTTTTTTTTTTTTTTTGAGACAGAGTCAGGGGGATAGGAAGAGCCTGTCGCCTAGGCAGGAGTGCAGTGGCACAATCTCGGCTCACTGCAACCTCTGCCTCTCAGGCAAGTGATTCTCGTGCCTCAGCCTCCAGAGTAGCTGGGATTATAGGTGCGTGCCACCATTTTCAGCTAATTTTTTGTATTTTTATAGAGACAGGGTTTCACCATGTTTCCCAGGCTGGTCTCGAACTCCTGAGCTCAGGCAATCTGCCTGCCTCTGCCTCCCAAAGTGCTAGGATTACAGCCGTGAGCAATGGTACCCGACCAAAACAAACATTTTTAAATAAAGAGAATTTATATTTGTTAAATTAGTCTTTATGGAAAACTTGGTTTGTTACAGAGTCTTGTTTCATTTTTAGCTCAACCCATTTTTTTCACCCCATATATTATTTTGAAGTATATCCCAAATGTATCTCTCCATTTTCATACCTAGAAAAGAATTCTTAATATCATAAAATATTAAATATAAAAATATTAACTTTTCAGTTATCTCATAAGTATCATTTGCTTTTAAAAAAATTTTATTCGTTTGACTAAGGATCCAAATAAAGTTTGTACTAATATTAATATATGACTTTCTAATTGCCCTCCTCACTCACAACCTCTCTTCTCTTCTGCTCACATTAGGTCCTATAATCTACCCCAATGACTATTTCCTTGCTGACACTCTTGACTCTTTTGCTCCTCCTTCTCATCCTACTTATCTGTCAAAGCCTACCCTCTTTAAATACAATTATATGCCTAATCAATGACTGGCAAAACAGTATTCTGATTAAATACATTTACAGGTTTAATTTCATTGAAGCAGCTAAACTTATTAGAGAAAAATCATACAACATGCTCATCTGACCAGACTTATTTTAAATCTATGATTGCAGATATCAAATATGTACTTAAAACTGCCTTATGGTCCTATTATAGTTCCCCAGTAAATTCACCTTTTTCTCTGTCAGCGTGATGTTTGTTACTGTATTTGTCCTCAAATCACTAATACCTGCCTCCTACCAAAAACCAACAATCAAATCTAACCAAACTAAAACCAACCAACCAAATAAAAAAATCAAAAGTCACAAACAAACCCTACAAAATCTACCTGGTCACTCTTAACCTATAGTCTTACTTTATACAGAAAATAGATGTAAACAGATGAGAGCTACCTACACCACCAAGTGAAGTTGTCCTTCAGTATCTGTGAGGGATTGGTCCCAATACCCCCGAGAATAAAAATGGTGTAGAATTTGGATGTAACCTACACGTCCTCCTGCATACTTTAAATCATTTGTAGATTACTTGTAATCTCTAATACAATGTAAATGCTATATAAATAGTTGCTATATTTTATTAATTTTAAATTTGTATTTTTTTATTGTTGTATTGTTATTTTTAATTTTTTTCTGAATATTTTTGATCCATGGTTGATTTAATTCCATGAGTGCTGAACTAATCCATATGGAGGGCTGAATGTATGTAAAGTTAGCTCTACCTGTACTCAGTAGGGTCTCAACCTTCATTATGTTTTGTAAGACTGGCATTGATCTCATCCATGGCTAACCGTCATTTATGCTCTGGATTCTAAATACTCTGGCCATCTCTAGAGCTTTGCTCTTACAGTTATTTCCTGTAGTTATCATCTCTTTTGCATCATATTCTATTTTATTATTCCTATTGGCATATAATTCTGCCTCAGTATGACTATTTGGGGGAAAAAACCTCCCCTGACCCTACATTTCCTTTAAGCTGCCACCAATTTCTCTTTCTTGTTCAAAACAAAAATTTTTAAAAAAATTGTTTATAGTTGTTATCTCTTCTTTTCCCCCACCTATTCCTTCTCAACATAATTTGTTTAGGTTTTGTTTCCACCATTTTTTACTGCAGTGGCTCTTTTCAAGGTCACTCATTATCTATGTCTTGTCAAAGCCAGTAATCAGCTCTCTTTTCTCATACAGCTTGATCTCTTAATAGCATTTGAATTAATTTAGTTATTCACTCTTTTTCTGAAAACTTTTTATCTTTAAGCTTCTTTGACAAAACTTCACTGGTGATTTCTTTTTAATTTTATTTGCTTTACCTCTTCTACTAGAATTCTGCCTTTGGCTTTCTTTTTTTTTGATAACTCGTTTGGGTCTGTGCTGTATGATAGAACGTTCTATGATGAGAATAATCTGTATCTACTGTTCGATATGGTATCTGCTAGCCATTTGTGACTGTTGAGCACTTGAAATGAGGCTAGTGTAAATGAAGAACTGGATTTTAAATAGCTTAAATTTAAATAGCCCCATGTGGCTCCTGGCTATTAATGCATTAGACGGTACATCTCTAGGTGATTTTATTCACTTCCACAGATTTAAATATTGCCTATTTGTTAATGATTCCCAAATCTAAGTCCTTAGTCCAGACTCTTCCCTTCAGCTATAGACTTGTATACCTAACTGTGTAATTGACATTTCCACTTAGGAGTTTAGTAGGCATCTCATAAGTAACATGGCCAAAAGAGAATTAATATTGCTCCTCCCCTTTATTCCCACTCCCTCATATCTGCTCTTCCCTTTGTCTTCTCCATCTCAGTAAATGCTTACCCTATATGACCAATAGTTAAAACTTGTATTAGTTAGGGTTCTCCAGAGAAACAGAACCAATAGGAAATATTATAAGGAATTGGCTCATGCAATTATGGAGACTGAGAAGTCCCGAGATCTGCAGTTAGCAAGCTGGAGACCCAGGAGGGCTAATGGTTTAGTTCCAGTCTAAGTCTGAAGGCCTGAGAACCAAGAGACCTAGTAAGTGTAAGTTCTAGTCTGAAAGCTAGCAGGTTCAAGACCCAGAAAGAACTGATGTTTCAGTTTGAGTCTGAAGGCAGGAAAAGATAGATGTCCTAGCTCCAGGGAGTCAGGCATGGTGTGTTCTCACTCACTGGAGGGAGGAGCAAACTTTTTGTTCTATTCAAGCCTTCAGCTGATTGGCTGAGGGCCACTTCATTAGGGAGAGCAATCTGCTTTACTCAGTGTACTGATTGAAATGCTAATCTTACCCCAAAACGATCTCACAGACACGCAGAATAATGTTTGACCAATTATCTGGATACCTTGTGTGACCTAATCAAGTTGACACATACAATTAACCATCACAAGACCAAAAGCCTGGGAGCTATTTTTGATTCTTCTTTCATATTCATTCACATTACCAGCAAGTCATATAATCTTTACCTCCAAAATTATCTTGAATCTGACCAGTTCTCACTTTCTTTACTACTACAGTTCTAATTCATTATCATCTGTTGCTTGCACAATTGCTTCTTCACTAGTCTGTTTTTAAGGTATAAATCAGATCTATGTGTCTTTTGCTTAAAATTGTGTAATAGCTTCCCATTGCAAACAGAATGAAATCTGAATTCATATCCTGACTTTCTAGCTTGTTCCTATTTCTTCAACCTCATCTTTCACTCTCCTTTGTTCACTTTTGCTCCAGCCACACTGGCCATCTTTTTCTACTACAAACAAGTTCCCTGAACCTTACAGTTTCTTTTTTTTTTTTTGAGATGGAGTCTCACTCCGTTGCCCAGACTGGAGTGCAGTGGCACGATCTCAGGTCACTGCAACCTCCATCTACTGGATTAAAGCAGTTCTCCTGCCTCAGTCTCCTAAGTAGCTGGGATTACAGGCACCTGCCACCATGCCCAGCTAATTTTTTTGTATTTTTAGTAGAGACAGGGTTTCACCATTTTGGCCAAGCTGGTCTCGAACTCCTGGCCTCAAGTGATCTACCTGCCTCAGCCTCCCAAAGTGCTGGGATTACAGGCATAAGCCACTGTGCCCAGCTGAACCTTAGTTTCTTAATTTATAAAATGGGAACAGAAAGAATGAGTAAGACCTAGTATTTGAGAGCACAATAGGGTGACTATAGTCAGTAATAACTGTACATTTTAAAATAACTTAAAGAGTATAATTGGATTGTTTACAATTCAATGGATAAATGCTTGAGGGGAAGGATACTGCATTCTTCATGATGTGCTTATTTCACATTGTATGCCTATGTCAAAACATCTCATGCACCCCATAAATATATACGGCCACTATGTGCCCACAAAAAAATAAAATGAAAACAAGAATATTTGTTTTGGTAGGACTGTTAAAAGTAGTAAATATTACTATATATGAAAGCATATAAAAATTGCAAAGTGTTATACAAATGTGAGCTGATGGCACTGATTCTTCTTTTCCAATTCTTATTCTTTTATTTTTCTTGCTTAAATCGGTTAGGACTCAGTACGGTATTCACTTGAAGTGGGAATAGCAGGTATCCTTATCTAGTTCCTGATTTTAATGGAAAAACTTTTAATATTTTACCATTAAGTATGATGTTTGCTGTAGTTTTAAAAAATGTTAATGCTTTTTATCAGATTAAGGAAATTTAAGCTTCTGATACTGTTTTTGGTGATATTTAGTAATATAGCAGATGGTGGAAGAATAGGAAGAAGTTGAAAGCAAATATGCTTTCTGACTTCAAGGAATAGCAAGATAGTAAAAAAAATACGAAACCCTTTTCAAGAGTCCTTTGGAATACTTCTTTAAGGAAATCAAATGTATGAATATTTTTAACTTATGTAATAGGCAGATCTGGACGTGGTTATGAAAGGGTTTTTTTTTGCTTTAAAATATATTTCAGAGGTTCTTTTTGTTTTTAATTGTACTAATTCATTTGAATAGGTATTACATGTATGTTTAAAATCGACTTTGTAAAAGATTATCTTGCAGTCACATAGTATTTTTTTAAGCCTGAAGCTATTGGTCCTGTCCCTGTTTTTTATTCTCGATTATTTTTAGTTGTTTTGTTTTACAAGTTGGACCCTGTATAAATTAAAGCAGGGATTGGTGGCTGCAGCCTGGAATCCAAGTCCTGCCCACTGCTTTGTACAGCTCATGATTGGCTTTTATATTTTTAAATTATTGCAATATTAAAATGAATAATATTTTGACATGTAAAATATGAAATTCAAATTTCAGTTTTTATTGGAACACAGTCATGCTGTCTTTAGCTGCGTTCATCCTACAATAGCAGAATTGAGTAGCTGTGACAGACTGTATGTGGTGCTCTCACTTCAGGCACTTGTAGGACTAATCATTTCATCATTTCACACTGTTGTACAACCAATGCAGTTATAACTTTACAGCATTTTTTAAGTGCCATGTGTATTGTTGTACTGTGACAATTTTATTTTATTTTTATTACCCATGCATACCCATCATGTAAAAACCAGAAAAGAAAAGTGGACTTTGAATGTTGCACTTTTAGTACATAATGGAATGTGGACTATTTTATTACCAAAATGCAAAGCATTGTATTTTTTATGCAATGACGTTATAGCTGTGCTAAAAGAGTACAATATGTATTTGACATTACCATACTAACTACTCATCATCATATTCCCAACTCACAGAAAGCAATGGTCATAAAAATTAGAAAATTTAAAATGGAATATATTATTGCAGAATTGCTCCATAAAACTAAAAGGGAAAATGGGGCTTCAGCCAAAGAAAGTTTCTGAGTGGCTTGTTTGTGAAGAAAGGAAAGCCATTTACCAAAGATGAGTTAATTAAATTGTGTTTGATTGCTGCAGTAGAAGAAAGTATTCAGGGAAAATACACTTATGACTGACTAGTAACGTTTCAGCAAGGACAGTTGCCTGAAGAATTGAGAAAATTCAGAAAAACAAACGAGTAGTCAATTAAAGAACAAGGCAAATGATTTCAAGTGATCTTCCTTGGCTGTTGTTGAGTTGATACATGCTATCAATACTGCTCAATTGTAGTTTGAGTTGTCCATGCTGAGCTTGAAGTGACTGAAGAATTAGTCTCCATAAAAAGTCTTTGCAGAACAACTTTAGGTGAGAATATTTTCAATGAAGTTTAGAAAACAGCAATTTACTACAACCTGAAGTGGAATCTGCTAAGATGTACTGTAACTGCTGGTGGTAAAAATATGTAACAGAAAAAGACTTAGTTGTACAAATTGTACAAAACTTTTGAAACTGTAAGGTGTTTAAATTCTATGGTTATTCATTGTATTATTCAACAACAGGTACTTTGCAGAACATACTTGAATTTGTCATTGTGTAGAGCCAAAGGGAACTTCATTGCTCTCATGGACTTAACCATTGTCAGTTATGTGAATTTTAATCATGAATAGAAGCTCTCTTGACTTGCCTCACAGCAGTTTGATGGCTTAGCAGTGGCAAAGTTTTATTGTCATATTTTGAGCTCAAAACCTAGATTGAAATACTTCCAAATGAGAAGGACCATCTTCAGCCACTGTGTTTGAATACTGACTGGCTTTGGAAATTAGCTTTTGCTACAGCCTTGATAATGGTTCTTAATTAATCCAACCTAAGATTGCAAGGCAAAACAATGTATATATGCAAAACCTATAATGTGGTAAAGTCGTTTAGAAAACAACATTGTAATAACAAGTAATTTTTTAAAAAGTGCTATAAAAATGGAAACAAGAAGCAGGATTGCCATTCCCACACAAATTTGTAGCAGATGCATTATCCTAGCTGAAATTATAGTTCCAGTAGAATTTTTCAGACCTCAAGGCAAGTGCAAAGGAAATTTCCATGTTTCTAAATCCATTTCACTGTATAATTGAAGAGCTTCAGTCTTTGATTGGAGGTGGTTGACTTCCAATGTAATAATACTCTAAAAGGCAAATGCCAAGAGAAGAATCTAATAGAATTTTATAAATGCCTTTCAAATTAGTGAATGTGCTCAATTAAAATCATATGCTTGTGGATTGATATCAATATTTGGCAGTAACTACCTGTGTGAAAAGACATTAAAAAATCAAATATGTAAAATCTCATTACAGATCAGCATGAATGGATTATCATTTGCAATCAGTTTTGATGATAGAGAACACTTAGCTTTGATCCTCAATTAAGTGAAATGTTATCCACCCCTGAAAGTATTCCATTCTTTTCACTGGTAGACTTATATTACAAAAAATTGAACTCAATTATTATATAGGTTGAACATCCCAAATCCGAAAATTCAAAATCTGAAATGCTCCTAAATCCAAAATTTTTTGAATGCCAACATGATACTCAAAAGAAATGGTCCTTGGAGCATTTTGGATTTTGGATTTTTGGATTTGAGATGCTCAGCGGGGTGTATTCTGCAGATATTCCAAAATTTTAAAAAAATTGAAATCTGAAACACTTCTAGCACCAAGCATTTCAGATAAGACATACTCAACCTGTATTTGAATTTAGTCTATAAAGTTTATGGAAATTTTGTATTTCTTTTATATTTCTTAGGCTGGGCGCAGTGGCTCATGCCTGTAATCTAGCACTTTGGGATGCCAAGGCAGGTGGATCACCTGAGGTCAGGAGTTCGAGACCATCCTGGCCAACATGGAGAAACCCTGTGTGTACTAAAAATACAAAAGTTAGCTTGGTTTGGTGGTACACGCCTGTAATTCCAGCTTGGGAGGCTGAGGCATGAGAATTGCTTGAACTCTGGAGGCAGAGGCTGCAGTGGGCCGAGATCATGCCACTGCACTCCAGCCTGGGTGACAGACCAATACCCTGTCTCAAAAAACAAAAAATACAGACTTGATTTTGCTTTTTGGCCCATAAAGCCCAAAATACTTACTTTTTCCTTTACAGAATAAGTTTGCTAACCCTTGGATTAAAGTACAGATGTTTGGCTTGGTCTTATCTAACAAAAAATTACTGTTCTCTTTGAAGATGTTAGCAGATTTCCTCTGTTTTTAGTAATAAATTAGCTATCACATTAAAGACTGTTTAATCTATTTTGAAAAACATTTTTATAGTAAAATCATCTTTTTATATGTTTGTGTTTCCTTGAATTTTTACATAAATGATATACTTTGAGTTGGGTATTCAGGTATTTGTTACCTAGAATTTCAGTGAAGAAGTAATAATTTTATTTATAAATTTAATTAAGTATTAAGAACAATTATTTACATTTCATTTGATAATATTCAAGCCATAAGTTCTTCTTTCCATATGGAATAGTGTTTCAATCTGTATTAGTTAAATATTTCTAGAGAAAAACTAGAAACTTAAATAAATTTGTAAATCAAACATTGACATTCATAAAAGATACCCTCTGAGGTGATTCTTTCTGTTCCACCATGCCAACCTATATAAGCGGGCAAATCTTAGAAATGTTTAATTTTGAAAAGTCATTAGTATTTTTTTCCATGTCCCTTCTCAGATGCAATAAGGTAGATTTTCTAGGTTTTTTAAAAAGTCGTGCTTAATATCTTTAGGCTTGACTAAGTAAAATATGTACTTATTTCCTTATAAACAAAGAGAATATTTTTATTACCAGTGTATAAAAAGAGATTTGATACTAATTTTGTAAATTAATGTGGGTGAGGTGTTGAAAGGAAAAAGAAATACTAGAAAGTAATGTTTCTGAACACATTAAAAAATATTTGCATATATTTCAATTTAAGAAGGTGCTTTATACTATGTAAAGTCAATTTTTTCCCCTAAATGGCCTATAATATATAATACAGGCAAAAATATGAACTATATGTGGGTGAAGATTGAGATAATTTTTGTCTCTACACCAGTTAAATTTTGAGAAATCCTAAAATGAGAAAGTTTTCTTGTGTTTGCTACTGTGTGTCATTTGGCATGATTTTTTCTTATATCTAAATATCTTAATCTTTGATTTAGCTTTGATTTAAATCTTGTTTTCCAGATGAAGCATTGGATGATTTAAAATCCCAGAGGAAAAAAATAGTAAGTTAACTTTTATTTAAAATTAATTTATATTAAACTAATAAGAACTGAATAATTAATGTTTATGTGTTGGAAGTTAATGACTCTCCAAGGAAGAAATATGCTTTTAGATAGCATTTTAATGATGAAGTGAAATGGTGAATATTTTTGCTAGTTAATAATATGCTTTTAGATAGCATTTTAATGATGAAGTGAAATTGTGAATATTTTTGCTAGTTAATAATGATTGACAGGAAAAAGTAGTTTAGAAGGACTTGAGATTCTGAGAATCTATATCAGTTGGAAGCTGAGAAGTAAGTAAATGAGTCATATTGGAGGCCTAAATGAGGCAGAGAGGGTAAAAAGGTGGGTACCAGATTGTTTATTGGAGCTAAATAAAAAAGGACAAAATATCTCCACATGTCAGTTCTCAGGTTTTCTTGACACCAAGAAAGAGAGGGAATCAAGAAGATCGGTTGTAAGAGAGAAATTCAACATGAAAATACTGAAGAAGAGATGGGAGAGAGAGAGATAATTGTTTTCTTCAAAGTTTTCCACTTTCTATCAGTAACTCTGATCACATGGATATCTATTGTGGGGCTAGTTGATGCATCCCTTCAGATGTGTTGGAAAGAGGACCAAGAGTAAGATAGAAGGCGCTCTAGATATTGATATAGAGTAGTCTGTAATAAGTGAATTGAAGTTGGTGTTTGACATAGAGCTACTAATTTTTTAATGATTATTTTTGAAGTGTGAAAATGATAACTGCTGATAATATTATGTTGTATAGAAATGTATTTAATAAAATTTAATCAGGTGCAAATGATCAATATATTTTAGTCTAGTATGTAATAAGTAATAATTAAGAAACCAATATTGTGAAGGTTAAGACTAACGTTAAAAATTATTCTGTGAATTGATGGTAATAGATACTGGTTTTAAGGGCTTTAAGTACCTGAAAAGTAAGAGAACTTTAATTTTGAAAGGATTCCGTAGCTTTATTTGTTTGCTCCTTATTAGGTGTCCTGTGAGGTATTTATCAAAATTGCATTGGCAATTTTGGTGGTCCTAAATTGCCAAACACAGAAATATCTTATTATTATGTTTCTGCTATTCTGCACATTATGGAACAGCCGGAAATTCAAAGTGAGGAAATACCGATGGTGTCAGTGATTTAGAAGTTGTGATATGATTGGTTTGACTTGCTGATGAGATAAAAAGAAGAGCTGGTACTGGTGATCAGAGACAAGTCCTGCTTATACCAAAATGGAGAAATATTAGTTAAAGTAGAAAAGATAAAGAGGAAGACAAAGGAAAGCAGAAAAGAAAAAAAGTCCTAAGTGATGAGAAGCAGCCCAATGTCACAGGCATCACATGGCCAGAAAACAGGATCTTGAAGAACATATGATTTGGGAAAATCTCTCAACAGAGTAACAGAGCCGACTTGGAAAATTGTGTGAAAGGATAAGTCAAGCTATTTATTACTTTTTAAATAGCCTTTAAAGGAATCGCAACATAAAAGATGTTTCATTTTAAGTCTGACAACAGTTGAAAAAGTTCAGAGTTCAATAGCTCTGCATGTTTAAATGGTTCATTAGGCATCAGTATTAATAATTCAATATGGCATTTCTCTTGCAGTTTGACTAAAGAAAAATAAGTTGGCTCTAATTCACTTCATTAATTAAACACAATTTGCATTTACTTGATTATTGTTGGTTATAATACTGTTTGCTACTAGAACTAGTTTGTGGTCTTGACTGTTCAAGCCTTTAACAGAGCTGCTTTGTTTGAGTAGTTTTACACTTTGGTTTTGTTGTTGTTTTTTGTTTTTTTTTTTTTTTTGAGACAGAATTTTGCTCTTGTTGCCCAGGCAGGAGTGGCAGTGGTGCAATCTCGGCTCACTGAGACCTCTGCCTCCCAGGTTCAAGTGATTCTCCTGCCTCAGCCTCCCAAGTAGCTGGGATTACAGGCATGCACCACCACACCTGGCTAATTTTGTATTTTTAGTGGAGACGGGGCTTCACTATGTTGGCCAGGCTGGTCACTACTTGATATTTTATTAAAAGTGGTTTCCTTGGGGATGCATCCCTTTAATCTGAATAGATTTGTAATGTAATTTGAAATTTGTAAAATTGTAATTTGTAATGACAGACATGAATTATCAATTGATTAAAAAGTTAAATTAGGAAAGAGCATCTTAACAATATTTTAAGAGCTTAATGTAAGTATTTACTTATTAATATAAAGTTAGGAAGTAATCTTTAGTTATCTAAAAAATTCCCAAGTCTAGATCTGTGTGCATTTTGCCACTCACGTATATTGCGGCCCTTTAACAAAACTTGAGTTTTTAATAATCACTGAGTAATCTGTGCAAGCAGATAATCCCTCTGCATCCATGAGCATTCCTTCAAAACAGTTCAAAAATCAAGCTCTATCAAAATACAGGAGTCAAGATTACCTCTTTAAATGGCTTCATGAAAATTTTGTGCTGTTTTCAGAATAGTAGTCCTATGTGGTAATTTCTAGCATTCCTTGGGAAATCTGTTTTTCTGAATCCTGAGAAAAATCACTTGAGAAATTGGGAACATGAGGAAAAGTGTTATAGTTCCCTGAGAATTAAAGCTTAACAATCAACTACAGATGTTACTAGTTCAAAGGAATTCACTAATGTCAGCTGAAGGCAAGAGCAAGAAATTCTGACATGCTGAGTTACAGGTTAATGTTGACATTTCTGGGAACAGTACAGAATCATAGAGAAGTGGTACAATCTAATCAGTTTTGTGGGCATTTATGGCACTCTCTTATTAATGGTGAGTCATTCTTGCAAATAAAAATGTTTATATACCTACTATAATTTATATAAATGTATAAAGTATACTTTGTACAAATCCTATGCATGATATTCCATGAAATAAGTTTCAGAAGCTAAAGAAGTCCTTAAATTGGCAATTTTAGCTTTTCTTCTCTATAGAGTTCTTAAAGTGTTACATCTTTGTATTACCCAGTAATATTTTCTGGCTTTTCCCAGTGTTTGAATATTCACTTTAGGCTACACAATAACAGAAGAAATGCAAAGAAGAAAGATTTGACTATTGTTGTGGAATACTCTTATATAAAAGCAGAAAATGATATAACATCTGAATTAGTAAAAACATCATCAGTTTCAACAGCAAACCCCAAATCAGGGATACTAGACAGTATTTTCAGCATAATAAAAGGATGAGTTTATATAGTATAACATGCTCCCTAATACTCTGAATTGCAAAGTTAATGCAAAATGAAAGAAATGAAAGAAAGTTTTCTTACATCTGGAATATTTTTCATGAGTAAACATTGGTTAGCGAAATTAATGCTTTGTGTGTTTTAAAATTCTGTTTCAAGAATGATAATTTTAGTATTAAATATTTGTAGAATTGTCTTTCAAAACTTAGAAAGTTTTTTTTCAGATTTATTTTGTGCTAGCGTGCCATTTTAATATTTTCTGTGATATAATGGCTGTATCAAGTAGGAATAATTTTTACAGGTTATAGAAATATATAATCTCATCACAATGTTGACTCTTAATCGAATCATGTATTTATTATTCTATCTTTAAAAAATCCCCTAAAACCTTTAGTACAACCGTATTACAGAAAAATGATTCATCCTTTAACACTAATGATAGCTGATGAGCTCAAAAATAAAAAATTGCAAAAAAAGTTGTAATGTTTTAAAGTTTATGAATTTGTTTTGGGCTGCATTCAAAGCTGTCTTAGGCCACATGTGGCTGGTGGCTAAGGGTTGGACAAGCTTGATTTAGAGAATTCTCAAGAATTCTAGTTTCTTGTTCCTGAGTCTTGAGGTTAATATGTTGAGTTTTTGGAAATCGTTTGTTTCAGGCCCATTCTAAGTAATTGAGGTGTCACTGAAAATTATGTTAATATTTTAGGCACTGTTGTGGACTCTTTCTCCTACATTATATATTTTAAAATTGCACAGTAGTGCTATGAAGAAAGTATTAAAATATCTATGCAGAGGAGAAACTGAGGCTGACAAACGTGCTAACAGTCTTCCTAAGAATGGAAATGTGCATTGAACCCAGATCTTTTCTCACTTTGAAGTTTCAAGTTCATGTTCTTTCCATTGAACAGTGTATTTAAAACATATTATTATTTAGATGTTGTATGGATGTGTGTTAATTAAGCTATTATATGAAAATATTTTGTTAGAAATAAATGCAAAAAATGGGAAACAGATTTATATCTTTTAGTATTTAAAAACTGATTTTATTTAAGATAAATAAAAACATAGATACACTTGAATACTTGCTGAATAATCTACCAGGAATGCAATCATTCGATAAAGTAGCATTTTGGTTTGGAGTTTTGTGTGTTGTTTTAAAGATCACAGTTTAATCTTTTTAAACCTAGTAGTAGTTTTAGTCTAGAGTTATCTGTCCAAATCAGTATGACTGTTTACATTTACATTATTTAAAATGAAATAAAACTACAGCTGGGCACGGCAGCTCACATCTGTAATCCCAGCACTTTAGGAGGCTGAGGTAGGTGGATCACTTAAGGCCAAGAGTTCGAGACCAGTCTGGCCAACATGGCAAAACCTCGTTTCTACTAAAAATACAAAAATCAGCCGGGTGTGGTGGCACGCATCTTTAATCCTAGCTTACTTGGGAGCCTGAGGCAGATAATCACTTGAACCTGGGAGGTGGAGGCTGCAGTGAGCCGAAACCACTCACTCCAGCCTGGGTGACAGAGTGAGACTCCATCTAAAACAAAACAAAATGAAACAAAACAAAACAAAAGTACAAATTCAGTTCCCCAGTTGCACAAGCAACATTTTAAGTGCTCATTTATCACATAAGGCTTAGTGGCTACTATTAGGCTGACATAGACCATTTTCATCATTACATAAAGTTTTACTGCACAACACTGCTAAAACATCAAAAGTCTAATGTGTAGAGATCAGGGATTTGTTTCTTTGATATTCCATGTAGATTATGTTGATTTGGGGATGTATTTTATTATGCCCTCTTTCTATCTCTGTTCCTAGTTTTTTTTTTTTTTCTAACTCTAAAGTGATACTGTAAATGTCTCCTTTATATCAGAAAAGTCAACTTGCTTATTTTGAGAATTTATCATAATTTTGAAATAGGAAAATATTTTAGTGTCATTAAACCAAGGCAAGGCTAATAAATCATTCTTCTAAGTACCTACCTCTTAAATGTTGAATTGAGTGTTTAATGAGAAATCTGTTAACTGCTATTGTGGCAGCATATTTTTAACTCAGTAAATGTGCTTTGGGTTGCATTTTAAAATAAATGTCCTTTGGAATGAATATGACATTTAATGAATCTAAGTGGTTATCAGTGGTCACTGAGAAAGAAAAGGTTCTTTTCCAATTTTTGCAAAAGCATTTCATCCTACACATTAGGTAATTTGTCATTACTATGACTGTCTTGTACTAAAGTTCAACTTTTTCTGATGTTGAACTAGCCGTAACTGCTAGTGATACTTTACTAGCGATTATATTTTAAGTTAAACCCATTTATTAAGTTATATAGTGACTTGAGTGCATGGTAAATAAAACGCTAAAATAATGAAGTGATTTAATTATAGTCTCTAGTGTGAACATAGAACTCAGTAAAATTTTTACTTAAATTCTGTGCTCCGTTTTTTCCTCTAAAGTTAGTTTGAGTCTAAGTAAAAAAGAGGTGAGGGTTATCTTTTAAAGTCATTTGAGCAAATTCCATGGCTGTTCTCCCAGTTAGTGAGTTTTCACTGCATTTGCAGCAAGCTAATTGCTTCTGCTAATAAATAATCTAAAATCGATGCTGACAGCAGTTAATTGGCACAGAGATTTTATTTTGTAAAGCTCTTGGCTAACGACCTTCTTTAAATTAATAGCATTAAGTGCTATGAGGAAATAAATCTGAGGAATTGCCTGTCATTTGCTTGTCATGTCTAATAACTTCCAATAATGATGGCTGATAGATTTTTGCACATTCCATTATTGAAGTTGGTGCATGTAATTATTCTCCTCATTATATGTAAACAATTAGCAATATTTGGTATTTCCTTGCAGTAAAGCTGTTAAGTACAAGTAACATATTAGAGGTTAGAAGCCATTTTAAAATCCGGATTTTAATTATTCGAATGTAGGAAGTCTTTCATTCTATTTGGATATATTAAGGGTATTTAAACCTTTTTGAATAGGACTTATACAAATAAGTAGTGTGTGTTTTGAAATGTGACAATTTATGGAAATTTTTGTTCGTAGCTTGAAGAAGTCATGGAAAAAGAAACTTACAAGACGGCTAAACTAATTCTTGAAAGGTTTGATCCAGACTCAAAGAAAGCAAAGGTAAGACTGTGATATCACTACTATTTTATTATAAATTACACATTGTAATAGGTCACTGTAATAACATTATTATAATTGACAGGAGTGTGAGCCGCCATCTGCTGGAGCAGCTGTAACTGCAAGACCTGGACAAGGTAAATAACTTTGTAGAAACTGCTGCTGCTGTTGGAAAGATCCATATTTACCCAAGTGAGTTCAAAAGTGTGTTGGAGGTGTGCAAAAACTTATGTAGAATGCTTCTGTGTAAATTTATATTTGGTAATTTGGGATATGACTTAGGGTGGATGGCAATAATTTTATTTCATTTTGATTTTATGGGAATGTTAAGTTAGGATATCAAATATGTGTTAAGATTAAATATATCATTGATTTTAATCTTTTAAAATTCAAGTAATTTCATCAATATTTTGTAAATATTTCCCACTTTCAAATAATAGTCTCTTGGAATATCTGTTATTATGAAAATCCTTACATTTTTATGCTTTATTTTTGAAAATATGATTTCTGTGAAATTTTAAGTTTTTTCTAAAATAACACTTTAGAATAAAATAATTTAGAAATAAGAAAAATGAAAATTGAATTATCGCTATATAATGTTAACTATTTTTGAGGTTGTATTACCATATTTTTAATGAAGTCATTACTATTAACATCATTAAATGTTATATAAAATTTTAACAGTCATTATATTAAGTGGTTACATAAAATATTCCCAAGACTGGCATGGGAAAAGATATTCTGAGTTTGCAATGACTTTTGTCTTTGTTCTTTTCTTTAATAATATAGTTTGTAAGGGTTTTGTTGCAACATAGAATATGTTACATTTAAAAATTTAACTTCAATTTTTGCAACCCCCCAGAATTATAACCTGCTTCGTAAAGGTAGGATGACATTTAGACCTTTGAAAGGAAATCTTTTTATAAGTATTCACAAAGATCATGGATATTAAATAAGTCATAATAGGTTTAGGATTTCTGATTGGCAGGGCTATATGGGAAGAATTCCCTCTACCTCCACATTTTCCATAATTAGGATTTTGGTTCATAGAAATATTAACCTATTTCTTTTTTATTTTGAAGCCTTCACCTTTGCAAAAAGTAAAAGTTCACATATGATTAAAATGAATTAGGCATATATACTTGCAATGAAACTCCTACTTTCATAACCAGTTTAAATTTTTCTACAATGTATATACTTTCTAGTAAATACAAAAACATTTTTTGGCCTATAAAGCAGATTTCTATAATTTCTAAAGCATTTTGTATAACTGGTACTAATTTTTCAAGAATATCTATGTCTATCTATAATCTATCCATCTATCTATCTATCAATCAAGAGACAAAGTCTCGCTGTGTCCCCTAGGCTGGAGTGCAGTGGCACAATCTCATTTCACTGCAACCTTGGCTTCCCAGGTTCAAGTGGTCCTCCCGCCTCAGCCTCCCAAGTAGCTGGGATTACAAGCATGTGTCACCACTACTAGCTAATGTTTGTATTTTTAGTAGAGATGGGGTTTCACCATGTTGGCTCAGCTGGTCTTGAACTCCTGACCTCAAGTGATCTGCCCACCTCGGCCTCCCAAAGTGTTGGGATTACAGGCGTGAGCCACCATGCTCAGCCAAGAATATTTTTTAGTTAAACTCTTAGAAGCAGAGAGTAGAAATATTATTTCTAGGGGTGGAGAGCAGGGATGGGAGAAATGGGGAAATGTTAGTCAAAGGATACAAAATTGCAGTTATTTAGGTGAATAACTTCAGGAGATTTAAGTACAGCATGGTGACAATACTAATACTGTGTTGTATACTTGAAATTTGCTAAGAAAGTAGATCTTTTGTTCTCAACACACACAGACACACACACACACACACACACGCACAGACACACACATAAAGGTAACTGAGTTTTTGGATTTGTTAATTAGCTTGACTGTAGTAATCTTTTCCTAATGTATAAAATACTTTAAAAATGACCTCAGTGAATGTATTTTTAAAATGTGATATTTTGTAGAAAGCTGTTGCTATTACTTTTTACTAATGTATGTTCTGTCTTATTAAAGAACAAAATTATGATCCCCTTTACTAACATTCCTAAGTATTTATTGATATTTAGGCAACATAATTATTTTAAAAATCTAAATTTATCTTTTCTTGGTAACGTTTGAAACCCAAATAATTTTTTTCCTTCTGATGTCTTATTGAAATTATAGAAAAATGATTGCTGATCTCTCTAGCAATCATTTTTCTATAATGCATGCTTTGGATTCCTGTGACATTGCTTTTGGATATTCTTTTAGGAAGAATTAACATTTAGCTATAATATTGAATAACTGTTATGTGCAGGCAATATGGGAATAAAGAAATAAATGTAACATGGATTTTGACCTTAAGCTTATGACCTAATTTTTTTATTTTAAAAAATACTTCTTCTGGGGTACACTATTGTAGTGTTCTTTGTTCTTCCAAGTATGTAGTAATTAATTGCTGTTTGGAATTTTTTATTTTATTTTATTTTATTTTATTTTATTTTATTTTATTTTATT
>NW_026652276.1:66454531-66525951 GCF_009828535.3 Hylobates moloch
GTACATTGATTTTGTATCCTGAGACTTTGCTGAAGTTGCTTATCAGCTTAAGGAGATTTTGGGCTGAGACAATGGGGTTTTCTAGATATACAATCATGTCATCTGCAAACAGGGACAATTTGACTTCCTCTTTTCCTAATTGAATGCCCTTTATTTCCTTCTCCTGCCTGATTGCCCTGGCCAGAACCTCCAACACTATGTTGAATAGGAGCGGTGAGAGAGGGCATCCCTGTCTTGTGTCAGTTTTCAAAGGGAATGCTTCCACACATACACCCTCCCAAGACTAAACCAGGAAGAAGCTGAATCTCTGAATAGACCAATAACAGGCACTGAAATTGTGGCAATAATCAATAGCTTACCAACCAAAAAAAGTCCAGGACCAGATGGATTCACAGCCGAATTCTACCAGAGGTGCAAGGAGGAGCTGGTACCATTCCTTCTGAAACTATTCTAATCAATATGTAACAAACCTGCACATTGTGCACGTGTACCCTAAAACCTAAAGTATAATAATAAAATAAAAATTAAAAAAAAAAAAAGGAAAAAGAGGGAATCCTCCCTAACTCATTTTATGAGGCCAGCATCCTGATACCAAAGCCTGGCAGAGACACAACCAGAAAAGAGAATTTTAGACCAATAACCTTGATGAACATTGATGCAAAAATCCTCAATAAAATACTAGCAAACCGAATCCAGCAGCACATCGAAAAGCTTATCCACCATGATCACGTGGGCTTCATCCCTGGAATGCAAGACTGGTTCAACATATGCAAATCAATAAATGTAATCCAGCATATAAACAGAACCAAAGACAAAAACCACATGATTATCTCAATAGATGCAGAAAAGGCCTTTGACAAAATTCAACAACCCTTCATGCTAAAAACTCTCAATAAATTAGGTATTGATGGGACATATCTCAAAATAATAAGAGCTATCTATGACAAACCCACAGCCAATATTATACTGAATGGAATTTTTTCTTAACTTTTAAAAAATTCTAAATTATATCCCAGCTTTATTCTACTTTTTGAGAATTATACTTTAGTTTTGTGTTTAATTTACTCGTGTTGAATATCTCTTAGTTGCTATCATTTCTGTAGATGACTTAGTCATTAATTTTGTTTAATTTCCATATTTCCATGAATTTGAAGTCAGGTCTTTATTTTTTTGCTGAACCACTGTTCTCTCTTTTTCTTTCTTATTGTTTTTAGAATTTAGCGTGTTTCTAAACTTAAACAATAGAAAGTGGAAAAGAAATACTAAAAGATATATGTATTGTATGTATGTGCCCTTGAAAAGATCTTTCCAAAATGAATCTGATTGTGATAGCCTTATCTTAGTAACTCTCCTGCATGATTGCTGAACCAGAACTTTGATTCATGTGTACTAGGCATCTTTCTTTTTATTTTTTGTTATTAAGTTGTTCATGATGAATATTATTGATTATACATTTTGAGGATAGGATTCTTTGGTTTGCTGAGGTTTAACACTAAAAGGAGTATGTTTACCAGACAGTTACCCTCAACTAACCTAGTCCCTACACTCTCACCCCTTAATAGACTTTATTTTTTAGGATAATTTTAGATGTATACAAAAATAGCAAAGATAATATAAATACTCCCACCTACTCATGTGCTAAGTTTCTCTTATATTAACATGTGGTACATTTGTTACAGTTTGATACTTTATTGTTAACTAAAGTCCATAGTTTATTCATATTTCCGTAGTTTTTATCTGATGTCTTTTTAGTTCTAGGATCCCATCCAGATACAACATTACATTCTGTTGTCTTTTTAGACTTCTTTAGGCTCTGACAGTTTCTCAGACTTTCCTTATTTTTGATGACTTTGACAGTTTTGCCCCAACTCTTTTCTATAAGGAATTTTTATCTATGGGTACTTAATCTTAGAAAATCAGGGCCACCACTTGATATGAAGGAATAACCAAACATAAAAGTAAACATATGTATATACACACATTAAATGGAATTATTTTCTGCTTAGATGCTTAGTATTCTAGTTCTGTAGAAATTATAGACTGGGAGATGGAAAGACTTAATGTCTTTAGTAGATTAAAATATAATAGTTTGGATGTAAGTGAAAAATAGAATTTGCCACAGTGTAAATTCCTGAATAATTTCTGTAGATTTCTAAAGAAATCTAGATATTTGGAGCTGGTGAAAATTAAACTTGTCTTTAAGGTTTTAATTGGTATACAGAACTAAATTTCATTTTTATGCACTACTGTCTGATTTATTCTTTTTTTTTTTTTTTTTCAATAAATGTTTACTGAGTGCTATCTGCCAGGTACATTTTAGGCCCTGGTGATACAGTAGTGAACAAAACAGTGAAAAACGTTTCTCTCCCTTTGTGGGGAGTCAGGAGATAGGTAGACAGTACATTATTGTTAGGAGAAAATAAAGAAAGTATGGTGAATAGGGAGTACCCTGAGTGAGGGCAGGTTGTAATTTAAAATAGGATTGTCAGGGAACACCTCATTGATAAGGTGACATTTGATGAAAGAAATGAGAGTATGAGCCATTTAGATACCTGAGGGAAGCACATTCCAGATAGAGGAATCAGTAAGTGCAAAGACCCTGAGTGAAGAGCATGTCTGTAGAATAACAGGGAGGCCTGTATGACTGGACTAGACTAGCAAGGGGGAGAGTAGGAAGAGTGGCAGTGAGAAAAGTAACAAGGGATCATCTCTTGTAGGGCCTTTGTAGGATGTGGACCATTGCAAAAACTTCAGTTCTCAATTAGATTTTTTCTTTTTCTAAGAAATTTTGTTTTGTTTTGAGCAGAGGATTGACATGGTCTCAATGATGTCTTAAAAGGAAGTCTACTGTATTGAGAAGAGGCTGCAGAGGGAGCAAAAGTGAAAGCAGGAAGATTAATTAGGAAGCTACTGCAGTAATGTAAGAAAGCATTTGATGATGGCTTAGACCAGGGATATCCAATCCCTAGGCTACACTGGAAGAATTGTCTTGAGCTACATATAAAATACACTAACACTAATGATAGCTGATGCTAAAAAAAAAAAAAGCAAATCTCATAATGTTTTAAGAAAATTTACAAATTTGTGTTTGGTTACATTCGAAGCCATCCTAGGCCACACGCAGCCTGTGGGCCATGGGTTGGACAAGGTTGGTTTGGACCTTGGATAGTAATATTGGAGGTGGTTTTTAAAAATAATTAACTAGGCCAGGCATGGTGGCTCACGCCTGTAATCCCAGAACTTTGGGAGGCCAAGGTGGGCGGATGACTGAGGTCAGGAGTTCAAGACCAGCCTGGCCAACATGGTGAAACCCCGTCTCTACTAAAAATACAAAAATTAGCCACGCGTGGTGGTGGGTACCTGTAATCCCACTACTCGGGAGGCTGAGGCAGGAGAATCACTTGAACCCGGGAGGTGGAGTTTGCAGTGAACCGAGATTGTGCCACTACACTCCATCCTGGGCAACAGAGCAAGACTGTGTCTCAAAAACAAACAAACTAATTTTTTATATTTTTGAAAACTGAATTTCCTCTTTCTCTTCACTCCAGCTTAAGGTGGTTTATGAAATAGTCAGATTCTTTATATATTTTTAAAATAGAATCCAAAAGATTTATTGACGCATTGGATATGGAGTCAGAGAAGGAGGAGTCAAGGATGACCTTAAAGATTTTGGCCTGAGTAACTGGAAAGATGGAATTGCCATTTACTGAGATGGTGGAAAGTGCAAGAGAAACACTTTTTGGAGGGAGTCTGAGATGGAGTGGTGAAGAACAGGGTTGATTTTGGACATGTTATGTTTGAGATACCTATTAGACATCCAACTAGAGATTTCAAGAAAGCAGTCGAATATGTGTCTGGCAAACAGGAATTATCTGGGCTGGATATACAAGTTTGGGTGTCATTAGTATGTGGATGGCATTAAAACAGTGAGACTGGATGAGGCTACCAAGGAAGTTACTACAGAGGAAGAAGATGAGAGGACCAAGGGTCATGCTTTAGCATACTCTTGCGTTAAGATGTTAGGATAAGGAAGAAGAACCAGGAACAGAGACTGAGAAGAAGTGGCCAGTGACATGGGTAATCCAGGAGAGTATGGAGCCTGGACACTAAGTGAAGAGAATGTTTCAAGGTAGTGATCATCTGTGACAAATACTGCTGCTGAGCAAGTTGAGGGTCAAGAATTGACCACTGATTGTAGCAATAAGGAGGCTGTTGGTGACCTTGAAAAGAACAGTTTTAGTAAAAGGATGGGAGCAAAAGCCTGGTTAGAAAGGATGGGAGTAGAAAACTTGAGAATGAGACAACTCTTGAGTAAAAAGGGGTAGAGAAATGAGTAACTGGAGGGGCAAGCATTTCTTGAGTGCAGGTGAGCTTACTGTACGAGAGAAAAGATAGCATGTTCGTGTGTTACTGCAAATCTCCCAGAAGACGTGAATTTTTTTTTTTTTTTTAAATGAAGAAAAGAGGTTTAATTGACTCACAGTTCTGCAGGTTGTACAGGCAGCATGGCTGGGAGGCCTCAGGAAACCTACAATCATGGCGGAAGGGTGAAGGGGAAGCAAGTATGTCCTACATGGAGGAGTAGGAGAGACAGCACAAAAGGGGAAGTGCTACACACTTCTAAACAAACAGGTCTCATGAGAACTCACTCGCTATCATGAGAACAGCAAGGAGGAAATCCATCCCCATCATCCAATCACCTCCAACCAGGTCCCTCCCCAAACACTGGGAATTATAATTCGACATGAGATTTGGGTGGGGACACAGAGCCAAGCCATATCAGGGTTTATGTTTCATTTTGTCTATCTGGCTTGATTGACCATTGTAGCAGGGATGGTATGTATATTGGAAAATGCATCAGGCAGGTGTAAGTAATCTCTGTTTTCTTGGCATTTTAGTAAGGTTATTAAATAGAAGACATCATGCATCACTTTAGTCTGCAATAGTATATTTTTTTGCTATAATTCAATTTTATTTATTTTATTATACCTTAAGTTCTAGGGTACATGTGCACAACATGCAGGTTTGTTACATATGTATACATGTAACATATTCGTGTGCTGCACCCATTAACTCATCATTTACATTGGCTATTTCTCTTAATGCCGTCCCTCCCCCCTCTCTACACCTCACGACAGGCCCTGGTGTGCGATGTTCCCTACTCTGTGTCCAAGTGTTCTCATTGTTCACTTCCCACCTATGAGTGAGAACATGTGGTATTTGGTTTTCTGTCCTTGTGATAGTTTGCTCAGAATGATGGTTTCCAGCTTCATCCATCTCCCTACAAAGGACATGAACTCATCATTTTTTATGGCTGCATAGTATTCCATGGTGTATATGTGCCACATTTTCTTAATCCAGTTTATCACTGATGGACATTTGGGTTGGTTCCAAGGCTTTGCTATTGTGAATAGTGCCACAATAAACATACATGTGCATGTGTCTTTATAGTAGCATGATTTATAATCCTTTGGGTATATACCCAGTAATGGGATGGCTGGGTCAAATGGTATTTCTAGTTCTAGATCCCTGAGGAATCGCCACACTGACTTCCACAATGGTTGAACTAGTTTACAGTCCCACCAACAGTGTAAAAGTGTTCCTATTTCTCCACATCCTCTCCAGCACCTGTTGTTTCCTGACTTTTTAATGATCACCATTCTAACTGGTGTGAGATGGTACATCATTGTGGTTTTGATTTGCATTTCTCTGATGACCAGTGATGATGAGCATTTTTTCATGTGTCTGTTGGCTGCATAAATGTCTTTTGGGAAGCGTCTGTTCATATCGTTTGCCCACTTTTTGATGGGGTTGTTTGATTTTTTTCTTGTAAATTTGTTTAAGTTCTTTGTAGATTCTGGATATCTTTGTCAGATGGGTAGATTGCAAAAATTTTCTCCCATTCTGTAGGTTGCCTGTTCACTCTGATGGTAGTTTCTTCTGCTGTGCAGAAGCTCTTTAGTTTAATTAGATCCCATTTGTCTATTGTGGCTTTTGTTGCCATTGCTTTTAGTGTTTTAGTCATGAAGTCCTTGCCCATGCCTGTGTCCTGAATGGTATTGCCTAGGTTTTCTTCTAGGCTTTTTATGGTTTTAGGTCTAACATTTAAGTCTTTAATCCATCTTGAATTAATTTTTGTATAAGGTGTAAGGAAGGGATGCAGTTTCAGCTTTCTGCATATGGCTAGCCAGTTTTCCCAGCACCATTTATTAAATAGGGAATCTTTTCCCCATTTCTTGTTTTTGTCAGGTTTGTCAAAGATCAGATGGTTGTAGATGTGTGGTGTTACTTCTGAGGCCTCTGTTCGGTTCCATTGGTCTTTATGTCTGTTTTGGTACGAGTATCATGCGGTTTTGGTTACTGTAGCCTTGTAGTATAGTTTGAAGTAAGGAAGTGTGATGCCTCCAGCTTTGTTCTTTTTGCTTAGGATTGTCTTGACAATGCGGGCTCTTTTTTGGTTCCATGTGAACTTTAAAATAGTTTTTTCCAATTCTGTGAAGAAAGTCACTGGTAGCTTGATGGGGATGGCATTGAATCTATAAATTACCTTAGGCAGTATGGCCATTTTCACGATATTGATTCTTCCTATCCACGAGCATGGAATGTTCTTCTATTTGTTTGTGTCCTCTTTTATTTCGTTGAGTAGTGGTTTGTAGTTCTCCTTGAAGAGGTCCTTCACATCCCTTATAAGTTGGATTCCTAGGTATTTTATTCTCTTTGAAGCAATTGTGAATGGGAGTTCGCTCATGATTTGGCTCTCTGTTTGTCTGGCAATGGTGTATAGGAATGCTTGTGATTTTTGCACATTGATTTTGTATCCTGAGACTTTGCGAAATTGCTTATCAGCTTAGGGAGATTTGGGGCTGAGATGATGGGGTTTTCTAAATATACAATCATGTCATCTGCAAAAAGGGACAATTTGATTTCCTCTTTTCCTAATTGAATACCCTTTATTTCTTTCTCCTGCCTGATTGCCCTGGCCAGAACTTCCAACCTTATGTTGAATAGGAGTACTGAGAGAGGGCATCCCTGCCTTGTGCCAGTTTTCAAAGGGAATGCTTCCAGTTTTTGGCCATTCAGCATGATATTGGCTGTAGGTTTGTCATAAATAGCTCTTATTATTTTGAGACACGTCCCATCAATACCTAGTTTATTGAGAGTTTTTAGCATGAAGGACTGTTGAATTTTGTCGAAGGCCTTTTGTGCATCTATTGAGATAATCATGTGTTTTTTGTCTTTGGTTCTGTTTGTGTGATGGATTATGTTTATTGATTTGCATATGTTGAACCAGCCTTGCATCCGAGGGGTGAAGCCAACTTGATCGTCGTGGATAAGCTTTTTGATGTGCTGCTGGATTCAGTTCGCCAGTATTTTATTCAGGATTTTCGCATCAATGTTCATCAAGGATATTGTTCTAAAATTCTCTCTTTTTGTTGTGTCTCTTCCAGGCTTTGGTATCAGGCTGATGCTGGCCTCATAAAATGAGTTAGGGAGGATTCCCTCTTTTTGTATTGTTTGAAATAGTTTCAGAAGGAATGGTACCAGCTCCTCTTTGTACCTCTGGTAGAATTCAGCTGTGAATCCATTTGGTCCTGTAATTTTTTTGGTTGGTAGGCTATTATTGTCTCAATTTCAGAGCCTGTTATTGGTCTATTCAGGGATTCAGCTTCTTCCTGGTTTAGTCTTGGGAGGGTGTATGTGTCCAGGAATTAATCCATTTCTTTTAGATTTTCTAGTTTATTTGCATGGAGATGTCTATAGTATTCTCTTATGGTAGTTTGTATTTCTGTGGGATCGGTGGTGATATCCCCTTTATCATTTTTTATTGTGTCTATTTGGTTCTTCTCTCTTTTCTTCTTTATTAGTCTTGCTAGTGGTCTATCTATTTTGCTGGCCTTTTCAAAAACCAGCTCCTGGAGTCATCGATTTTTTTGAAGGGTTTTTTGTGTCTCTATCTCCTTCAGTTCTGCTCTGATCTTAGTTATTTCTTGCCTTCTGCTAGCTTTTGAATGTGTTTGCTCTGGCTTCTCTAGTTCTTTTAATTGTGATGTTAGGGTGTCGATTTTAGATCTTTCCTGCTTTCTCTTGTGGGCATTTAGTGCTATAAATTTCCCTCTACATGCTGCTTTAAATGTGTCCCAGAGATTCTCATATGTTGTGTCTTTGTTCTCATTGGTTTCAAAGAACATCTTTATTTCTGCCTTCATTTCCTTATGTACCCAGTAGTCATTCAGGAGCAGGTTGTTCATTTTCCATGTAGTTGTGTGGTTTTGAGTGAGATTCTTAATCCTGAGTTCTAATTTGATTGCACTGTGGTCTGAGAGACAGTTATAATTTCTGTTCTTTTACATTTGCTGAGGAGTGCTTTATTTCCAACTATGTGGTCAGTTTTGGAGTAAGTGCGATGTGATGCTGAGAAGAATGTATATTCTGTTGATTTGGGGTGGAGAGTTCTGTAGATGCCTATTAGGGCAGCTTGGTGCAGAGCTGAGTTCAAGTCCTGGATATCCTTGTTAACCTGTCTCGTTGATCTGTCTAATATTGACAGTGGGGTGTTAAAGTCTCCCATTATTGTGTGGGAGTGTAAGTCTCTTTGTAGGTTGCTAAGGACTTGCCTTATGAATCTGGATGCTCCTGTGTTGGGTGCATATATATTTAGGATAGTTAGCTCTTCTTGTTGAATTGACTCCTTTACGATTATGTAATGGCCTTGTTTGTCTCTTTTGATCTTTGTTGGTTTAAAGTCTGTTTTCTCACAGACTAGAATTGTAACCCTTGCTCTTTTTTTGTTTTCCATTTGGTTGGTAGATCTTCCTCCATCCCTTTATTTTAAGCCTATATGTGTCTCTGCACGTGAGATGGGTTTCCTGAATACAGCACACTGATGGGTCTTGACTCTTTATCCAATTTGCCAGTCTGTGTCTTTTAATTGGGGCATTTAGCCCATTTACATATAAGGTTAATATTGTTATGTGTGAATTTGATTCTGTCATCATGATGTTAGCTGGTTATTTTGCTCGTTAGTTGATGCAGTTTCTTCCTAGCATCGGTAGTCTTTACAATTTGGCATGTTTTTGCAGTGGCTGGTACCGTTAGTTCCTTTCCATGTTTAGTGCTTCCTTCAGGAGCTCTTGTAAGGCAGGCCTGGTGGTGACAAAATCTCTCAGCCTTTGCCTGTCTGTAAAGGATATTATTTCTCCTTCACTTATGAAGCTTAGTTTGGCTGGATATGAAATTCTGGGTTGAAAATTCTTTAAGAATGTTGAATATTGACCCCCACTCTCTTCTGTCTCATAGAGTTTCTGCTGAGAGATCCACTATTAGTCTGTTGGGCTTCCCTTTGTGGGTAACTCGACCTTTCTCTCTGGCTGCATTTAACATTTTTTCCTTCATTTCAACCTTGGTGAATCTGACAATTGTGTGTCTTGGGGTTGCTCTTGTCAAGGAGTATCTTTGTGGTGTTCTCTGTATTTCCTGGATTTGAATGTTGGCCTGCCTTGCTAGGTTGGGAAAGTTCTCCTGGATAATATCCTGAAGAGTGTTTTCCAGCTTGGTTCCATCCTCCCCATCACTTTCAGGTACACCAATCAAACATAGATTTGGTCTTTTCACATAGTCCCATATTTCTTGGAGGCTTTGTTCGTTTCTTTTTACTCTTTTTTCTCTAAACTTCTGTTCTTGCTTCATTTCATTCATTTGATCTTCAATCACTGATACCCTTTCTTTTATTTGATCAAATTGGCTACTGAAGCTTGTGCATGCATCACGTAGTTCTCGTGCCATGGTTTTCAGCTCCATCAGGTCATTTAAGGTCTTCTCTATGCTGTTTATTCTAGTTAGCCATCTGTCTAATCTTTTTTCAAGGTTTTTAGCTTCCTTGCGATGGGTTGGAACATCCTCCTTTAGCTTGGAGAAGTTTGTTATTGCTGACCTTCTGAAGCCTTCTTCTCTCAACTTGTCAAAGTTGTTCTCCATCCAGCTTTGTTCCTTTGCTGGCAAGGAGCTGCGATCCTTTGGAAGAGAAGAAGCGCTCTGGTTTTTAGAATTTTCAGCTTTTCTGCTCTGTTTTCTCCCCATCTTTGTGGTTTTATCTACCTTTGGTATTTGATGATGGTGACCTATAGATGGGGTTTTGGTGTGGATGTCCTTTTTGTTGATGTTGATGCTATTCCTTTCTGTTTGTTAGTTTTCCTTCTAACAGGACCATCAGCTGCAGGTCTGTTGCAGTTTGCTGGAGGTCCACTCCAGACCCTGTTTGCCTCGGTATCACCAGTGGAGGCTGCAGAGCAGCAAATATTGCTGCCTGATCCTTCCTCTGGACGCTTCGTCTCAGAGGGACACCCGGCTGTTTAAGGTGTCAGTTGGCCCCTACTGGCAGGTGTCTCCCAGTTAGGCTACACAGTGGTCAGGGACCCACTTGAGGAGGCAGAACTTGAGCTGTTCTCAGAGCTCAAACTGTGCTGGGAGAACCAATGCTCTCTTCAGAGCTGTCAGACAGGGACGTGTAAGTCTGCAGAAGTTTCTGCTGCCTTTTGTTCAACTATGCGCTGCCCCTAGAGGTGGAGTCTACAGAGGCAGCCAGGCCTGGTTGAGCTAAGGTGGGCTCCACCCAGTTCGAGCTTCCTGGCCCCTTTGTTTACCTACTCAAGCCTCAGCAATGGCAGACGCCCCTCCCCCACACCAGGCTGCTGCCTTGCAGTTCGATCTCGGACTGCTGTGCCAGCAGTGAGCAAGGCTCCGTGGGCATAGGATCCGCCGAACCAGGCACGGGATATAATCCCCTGGTGTGTGGTTTGCTCAGACTGTTGGAAAAGCGCAGTATTAGGGCGGGAGTGTACCGATTTTCCAGGTAGTGTCTGTGACGGCTTCCCTTGGCTTGGAAAGGGAAATCTCCCAACCCCTTGCACTTCCCGGGTCAGGCGATGCCCCACCCTGCTTCAGCTCATCCTCCGTGGGCTGCACCCACTGTCCAACCAGTCCCAGTGAGATGAACCAGGTACCTCAGTTGGAAATCCAGAAATCACCTGTCTTCTGCGTTGATCGTGCTGGGAGCTGCAGACCGGAGCTGTTCCTATTTGGCCATCTTGGAATGATCTGCAGTAGTATCCATGTGGAATAATTAATGATGGAGGAGAGAGTAAGGAGAATTGATTTGGAACTGTCCATGAGTAGGCAAGAGGGGATGTGATCTCGTATACAAGTGGAGAGGTTGGCTTTTGACAAGTGTGTGATAGCTCATCTTTAGCAATGAGGAAAGTCTGAGAACATGGGCAGATATAGGTAGGTGGTCGGGTTCTTTTTTTGAGATGTTTTCTTTTTTTGAGATGAAGTCTCACTATATCACCCAGGCTGGAGTGCAGTGGCGTGATCTCAGCTCGCTGCAACCTCTGCCTCCTAGGTTCAAGTGATTCTCCTGCCTCAGCCTCCTGAGTAGCTGGGATTACAGGTGCCCGCCATGACACCTGGCTAATTTTTGTAGTTTTAGTAGATACGGGGTTTTACCGTGTCAGCCAGGCTGCTCTCAAACTCTTGACCTCAAGTGATCTGCCCTCCTCAGCCTCCCAAAGTTTGGGGATTATAGGTGTGAGCTACTGCGCCCAGCCAATTTTCTGATTGTGTCTCTATTTCCTTAGTGAGGATGAGGTTGGGGGAGATAATGTTGGAGGCTTGAAGAAAAGGTATGGAATAATGCCAGGGGACTCTAAAGGCTACTTAAAATGAATAGTCATAAATTTAATGCAGGATTCTGTATGCTTTTCCAGTTACAGTCACCCGCGTAGGTGCCAGCATGGAGTAGGCAAATGGTTGGTTTTAACCAGGGTTGGGGTTCTGCCTAATGTACTAGATAATTTGATAAAGGGGGCCAGGAGCTGAAGTTGTTTGTAGGTGAGCCATTATAACAATGGATTATGGAATTTAAGATGATTATGAGGGAAATAAAGACATGAGTGGTAGTGATGGACAGTCAAAAGGTGTTGGTAGTGTTAATACAGGAATCCACAAACTGCAGCCTGCAAATGTGGGCCAAGACCTGTGTTTTATGGCTCTTCAGCTTAGAATGTTTTCACATTTTCAAAGCATTCTAAAAAATAAAGAGTAAGAATATGCAACAGGACCTTGTGTGGTCTGCAAAGCCTAAAATGTTTATTATGTGACTCTTTCCAAAAATGTTCACTGACCTATTAATAATTAATAATTAATGGGTTATAGATCTTGCAGTTGGAGGAGGTAAGCTGAGAGGTTAGTGTGGTTGGAGAACAGGATGCTTAAACCTGAGAGGGGATCAGTTATTTCTGGTTGCAAAGTTGTAGGAATAGGTTATCACCATAGGAGTGAATGATTGAAATAGGGAGAATGATTAGATTTTTGGAGGGTGCTCTAAAAATGAATCTTTTTTTTTTTTTGAAGACATGGTCTCACTCTGTCACCCAGGCTGGAGTGCAGTGGTGTCATCATGGCTTACTGCGACCTCAATATCCTGGGCTCCAGCCATCCTCCCACCTCAGCCTCCTGAGTAGCTGGGACTACAAGTATGTACCACCATGCCCAGGTAATTTTTTAACTTTTTGTAGAGATGGGGTTTCACTATGTTGCCCAGGCTGGTCTCGAACTCCTGGGCTCAAGCGATCCATCAGCCTCGGCTTCCCAAAGTGCTAGAATTACAGGCCTTAATCACCACGCCCAGCCTAAAAACAAATCCTTAACTGACCCTCCTATTGTTTTCTAGGAGGAAACCACCTATCCATTGTCTTTTGCCTTTTGTACTCAACCCTGCACCTTTACTAATGAAATGTAACAAAAGCCAATTGTATCTTGCCACAGCTAAATTCAAAATCAGTTATTTTTGCAGAGACATTTAATGGTTTTAGCAAATAGAGTACAACTTATTTCAGTAGGTTTTAGAGTTTACTCACTTGTGTTCCATAGCATGTATTGAAAATTAAGTAGAAATTATAGATCTTTTTTTGATCTTTATACCAAATGGAGCAATACTTTATATTTTGCTGTTTTTTTGGGGATGTGTTTGATTAAGAGAATCTGAAAAATGCCTTATAAAATAATAGATTCACCTTAATAAATTTGCCTTGTAAGAAATTTGGATGTTCTTTACATAAGTATCAAATTTATACTGTTAGAATTGTTTAGTATATAACAAACCATCCTAAAATTTAGTTATTTAACACAGCATTCTTTTTTTGCTCATGAAATTTGCAGTTTGGCTAGGGTTTGGTGGAAACAGCTTATCTGTGTCTCATATCAGTTAGAGCTACTTTACTGAGCCAGAGGATCTACTATCAAGGTGGTTTACACAGCTGTCAAGTTGGTGCTGGCTGTTGTTTCTTCTCCACATGGACTTCTCTCTCGGGTCACTTGAGTTTACTCTTCCCTGGTAGCAGGTTCCAAGACCAAGGAGCATAGGAGACAAAAAGTCCTGGATTCTGGCACAACTTTGTTCTCTTTGTCAAAGTCAGAGTACAATTTCAAGGGGAGGGTACACAGGCATCCTCTGCTCTCGTTTGTTGAAAGGAGAATCAAAGGATTTTGGAGTCTTATTTTAAAACTGCCACATGTACTTTAATATAGATAACAAAGGCATTTCTATCCCAGTCCAGTTTTCATTGTTTATCTCAAATGCCATCATCACTGTAAACCCTTTCCTCAGCCCATCTAGATGACTAAGTTGTCAGTCCTCACTTCTTGTGAAGTCCTCACTTCACTGTATAGTACTTTGTTGGCTCCCATTATATGGCATTTAGCTTGTATTAGAATATTTAGTGAGTTTGTTTTTCTTGTCTTAAAGATAGCTTGCTACCTCTATATGCAACTCTGAATCCCCTTCAATGTGCTTATACTGGTGTTTTACTCTTAGTGGTTGCTTAATAAATGAGTTGAAGAAAATAAAAGTAAACATTTATTTTGGCATTGCTGTATTTTGTTTAAATGTTATAAAATAGTAATTTACCAAATAGGACCTTGGTGAACTGCAAGGTTTATGTTGTTTAATGTTGAGATTGCTAGAAGTTAGGCCAGATCAAAAATAAATTATTAAGGTGATAAAGGAAAGTAAATGTTAAGACAAAGAACTATAAAGCAAAATGTATTTTTAATTTGAAAAGCAGAACAAAAGAATAAACTCAACTAAAGGCTGGCAAGTAGTATATATTATTATTAATAGAAAACTTTCTGCTTAAAGATAGCTTTTTTGTATGGACTCCTGAAGTTAGCTGAGATTCTAAATGCAGCAGGCTGATTAGCAATCTTAATTCTATCTGCAATCTTTATCTGCCTTGCATGTAACATATTTACAGAATGGACAGGAAAATGGGGACATTTTTGAGAAGCCATTTTCCTGTTTATCACTCCAAATAAGTTGGGTAATAGGCAGTTGGAAATTTAACATTGAAATGCAAGAGGAAAATAGATTCATTTCATAGGTGTTTATTAAGCTCATACTCTGTACCAGTTACCTTTCCCACATCATGTGTCTGCAGAGATGTAGTTCCTGCTTGTTAGCTTTTGATTAAAAGGGGTATACACATGTAAATAAATAGTATGCTAAGGATCAAAATGAAGGTAGGCACGAATTACAGTGCATTATAACTTTTAATAATAATTTGCTGTGAGAATAGGATTGAAAAAGTACTCTTCAGGTAAAGGATTTACTCCATGTGCAAGGACTGGAAGAGAGAAACAACTTGGCACCTCAAGGTACTACAAATATTGCCATGTCCCTGAAAAAGGAAGGTAGGGTTCATATGAAGAAGGGATCAAATTATGAAGGGCTTTTTCTGCATCATTATGTAGTATAGTTCTGGAGTTCAGGACTTTATCTTATACACAACATATAAAGTCAGTGGAGGCTTTGAATTTTACATCGTTAGCATTTTACGAAGAATACTTTTTTTTTTTTTGGTAACATGGAGGTTATGTTGGATTGGAGAGAATATGACTGAGCCATAGAGATCAGTTAGGAATATCATCTAATATAGTTAAAAGATAAAGGCCTGTACTAGATAAGGTTACAGCAATAGCGTTAAGGAAAAAGAAGAGATTTAAGAGATAATTCAGGCGTGGATTGATACAGGCAATAGATTTGGAAAGCGGGGCAGGGGTTGGGGGTGGGAGGAAGAATCAAGATGGGACCTAGGTTTTTGTTTGGACAACTGCTTAGGTGTTAGTATGTTAAGCCAGATAAAGAACATAATTGGAATACTGGTTTCTGTAGACGATAATAAATTTACTTTTGGATCTGTTGAATGGGAGTTATAGCAAGATGCTGAGGTTCATAGGTAGTTGATTATTTCATATGGAGCTCAGGAGAAAGGTTGAGGTTATGGATATACAGATTAGAAATAATGGGGAGGCATAGGTGATTATTATTGGAATGTGAGATTGAGTGAAATTGCCCAGAGAGAGAAAATAGAGTAAGAGCACCTAAGACAGAACTACAGGGAACATTGACATTTAAGGGTAGATGAAGAAAGAGGAGCCCAGGAAAAAGAATGAATGATCAGAGTCAGAAGTAGAGCTAGATTGGTAGTAAGTAGCAGACTGAAATGAGGCCTTTGAATTTGACAGGTTGCATAACACAGAGAATATGGGCATTTTTGTCATAAAAACCAGAATTTGAATCCTGGCTCCATCTCTTATTTTACTGTGAGAATTTTAGCAAGTTACTTAGACATTGAACTTTGGTTTCTTCTTTTGAAAACTGGGGATAGGAGTTACCCCAAAGGATTGATATAAATAGTAGATGAAATTAGTAAATTCATATATAGTGCCTAGCATGGTTCCTAGCAGAAAATAGGGATTTAATAAAGAGTAGCTATGATAACGCAGCATTAGTAGTGGTATTATAACGTTGTTGGTGACCAAAGCAATGATACTTTCAGTGGTGGGTAATACTGTGGTAGCTAAAAAGGAGCACGAAAACCAGATTGAGTTGGGTTAAGAAGTGAAATGCAGAGAAGTTTTTTTTTGTTCTGTTTTTCAAAAAGCTTTGCCTCTATAGGAAGAAAGAGGTTATAAAGTCGTTTTTTAGCAATAAAAAGACATTGACCTATTGAGAGTACAATTTTAATAACGAAATAGGGTAGAAGCTGAATTTGGAGCAGCTTAGTATGAGTGGATGTGAACAGAAGATACAGTGAACATAGACTTCAGAAAGTTTTGAAAGTAGAAGGAAGAGGTGTCTTTATTATTTTGATTATTTAAAGGAATTACATTCAAATAAGTTAAAAAATACAGAACTGAAAACAATAGAAATTTACCTGAAAATATATCCCTGTGCCCTAACTATAGTACTATAGTATAAAATTATACTATAGTATAATTTTTTTCACAATTATAAAAAGCAAAATTCACCCTAAGAGTTTTCACATCTGCATATGTGAATAGGCGTAAAGATTCCCCCACCCCATTACTAAAATCCAATTTCTGAAATTTTCTCTTATGAGTCTTAGAACTGGACACAGTAGTTCAGAAAGCCTTTGACCAGTGCTAGGGAAAATATGAATATTGCCTTTGTAGTTTTGCCAACACTCATATTAAGGAAATTTGGAATCTAGTGGGGTTTTAGTTCACATAAGGAGCAAGAAAAAACAAACAATCTCATCAAAAAGTGGGCTAAGAACATGAATAGACAATTCTCAAAAGAAAATATACAAATGGCCAATAAACATGAAAAAATGCTCAACATCACTAATGATCAGGGAAATGCAAATCAAAACCAAAATGCAATACCACCTTACTCCTGCAAGAATGGACATAATAAAAAAATAAAAAAATACAAGATGTTGGTGTGGATGTGGTGAACAGGGAACACTTCTACACTGCTGGTGGGAATGTAAACTAGTACAACCACTGTGGAAAACAGTATGGAAATTTCCTCAAAAAATAAAAGTAGAACTACCATTTGATCCAGCAATCCCGCTACGGGGTTTCTACCCAGAGGAAAAGAAGTCATTATACGAAAAAGATACTTGCACACACATGTTTAACACAAAATGTGAACCAACCAATGTCAACAAGAGGATAAAAAAAGGAAGATATATATATATAAATAAAAAATAATCATATATATTTATTTTATATATATATATATTTATATATATTATTATATATATATGTAATCATAATATAATTATATATATAATATATATAATTCATTTATATAAAATATATATTCATATATATTATATTTATATATATAATCATATATATTTATATTTATATATATATTAATCAATGAGTGGATAAAGAAACCGTGGTACATATATATGATGGAATACTACTCAGCCATAAGAAGGAATGAATTAACAGCATTTGCAGTGACCTGGATGAGATTGGAGACTATTACTCTAAGTGAAGTAACTCAGGAATGGAAAACCAAACGTCGTATGTTCACACTCATAAGTGGCAGCTAAGCTATGAGGGTGCAAAGACATAAGAATGACACAGTGGACTTTGGGGACTCAGGGGAAAGGGCAGGAAGGGGATGGGAATAAAAGACTACAAATAGGGTGCAGTGTATACTGTTTGGGTGATGGGTGCACCAAGATCTTACAAATCACCACTAAAGAACTTACTCATGTAACCAAACACCACCTGTTCCTCAGTAACCTATGGAAATAATAAAGGAACTGGTACTATTAGCTAGATGAAAATCCAGGCCTCCTAATTATTGTATGGTGTTCTTCCTACTACAGCTTGATAATAGAACAAAGACAAAACCTTCTAGCAGTATAAAAAGAGTATTTAAAAAATCTGATAAATTAAGGGACAAGTATTTGTATTATAAAACATTCATCCCAATATTATTTAATGGCAAGCTAGAATTATACATTTAAGTTTTTATATAAATTGTGAATTTATACATTTAAACGACTTCACAAATAACTTTAAGGAAACATTTAATGTGTAAATTAGTATCTATATATTTTAAATAATTGCCTTAGAAATTCTAGGTTGCTTAGTTTTTGATTTATTATAATCGTTGGAACCTTATATATGCCCTATTTCTGCTAATAGTTATTGCCTGTTAAGTACTTCGCATGTGCTTTGGCTGAGTTCTTTGTCTTGACTTTCTCATTTAATCTTTACAACAACCATAAGAGGTAAGTATTCGCATTATGAGAAAGCTGAACTGAGTGATATCATCAACTTGGAAAAGGTAGCATACACATCTAGTAAACAGGGTGGAGCTAAAATTATGACCCTTTGATCCCAGAGTCTTTGCTTTGCACAGCTGTGCTGTTTTATCATTAATTTAAGCTTCTGTTTAATATAGTAGCTTTAAAAATATATCATTTGGGTTCTATTTACTTCATTTTTAATTGATATATAATTGTACATATTTTTGGGGGTAAATACTTGCATACAATTTATAATGATTAAATCAAAGTAATTGGGATATCTATCACCTCATTTATCTTTTATTTGTGTTGAGAACATTCCAATTCTTCTCTTCTAGCTATTTTGAATGACACATTATTGTTAATTGTAGTCACCCTACTGTACTATCAAACACTAGCTCTTATTCCTCCTAACTATATTTTTGTACCCACTAACCAACCTTTATTCATAACCCTTAATAACCTCATTGAAAAGAGCTTGGTAATGGGTCTGTTTGCTTCATTTTGAATTTAAACCTAATGTAGACATGTCATCATCCTCAGTGAATATGATTTTTGTTGGGTCATTGATCATTGATGAGGGTGTTAAAACATACTCCGGTTGAGAATTAACCTTATGGCATGCTCCTTATGATTTTTTGCCAGATTCATGTGGAATGCTTGGTGGCTCTTTTGGGGGCTTTGTATCTTATGTTTAAGGCAGGAAATGTTGGACATATCTAATATGACTATTTTGTTGAGTACTGGAAACTTTTTAGAGTAATTAATACAAAACTTTATGAATCACAAGTAGTTCAAAGTAGATAAATCTGAGGTATTTTAAATTGAGACTACCAGAATATTTTATAATAGTTTGACAAATATAGATTTGGTACCTTGTTATTTTAAACTATTGAAGATATTGTAACCCTTGATACTTGCTTTTCCTTTGAAAATGATGAAACTACGTTTTCTCCCTTTTGTAACTCTGCTATAACATTTTCCCCCTTTGCCTAAATTTAGATTTAGAATTATTAAGGTACGTCTCTTTTATGGAATGCTTGACACGGTGTCCTTTGTTAGCTAGTCTCCTTTCAGTGGTGTACTAGTGATAGTAAAAGCATTTCAGGTAATTTTCACTGGGTAAGTGCACATTTAGAGGAAGTAGTCTCAAGTCTTCGTGAAGAGGAAGGATAATAGCTGCTTTTATGTAGTCTAATAAATGCTAAATTTTTATTTATCTGGAAGAAAAATGCCACTTTTTGAGTTATGCTTTACCTGAAAGTTGGCTGAAAAATGATTTACAGTATTTGATACCTTATTTTTAAATGAGCAATTAAATTATCAAATCCTAATGTGATTTTATTGATTTCAGTACCTTTTGCAGCATTTAATGGCTTTCCTAGTATGCAACCACCTATTAAGGTGCTCCTTGTGAGTAAAAAATAAAGTTAGCAGCTAATTTGCAGATGTTAGGATATGATTTGTTCAGGTAACAGCTGAAATTTTCTATATAAATTGCATGGAAAGTAGCAAAATATAAAGATGGTTCCATTTATATAATGATACTGTGCTTATAATTTATTATTGCCATGGCTTGGTTAAACACTAAATTGTGAACCAATGGAAAATTAGTTGATCCCAGTAATTTTAGCTAAAATCATTTGAAAATACTTAGTTGTGTACAAAAACTGATATCTGAAATAAGTATTCATTAAATGTGAGCTATCGGTTTACAGACATTATCATATTTAATTCTCATAACAATTATATTAGTTAATATTATTATCCTAATTTTACAGATAAAATAACAGGTTTATCAAAGTTAAGTAACCTATCTGAAGTCATGTAGCCAGAGCCAGGATTCCAATCAAATCTTTCTGACTGCAGGGCCCCAGTTCTTAGCTAGTAGACTAGATTGGGATGAACTAAGATCTGACGCTAGAGCTGTACTTTCAGTTGCAATGAACTTTCATGAAATTCTTTAACTGTCAAATAGAGTCCAAGTGTTTTGCTTCTGGACATATGTATTTTTACTATTTGTGCCAAATAAAAATAACTTATTTAGTTTCAGCTCACTAATTGAGGATTTGTGATGATTTACTGTGATAGGTAGAATTGAGAAAGTGTAACGGCTTCTTTATGTGAAATCTTACCACTGACATTCAAGTAAAATATTGGTGGGAATAGAGAATAATAGAATTCAATTTTATGTTACTGAGTACAAGTCATGAAACTTTTTTTGTAAAGAGCCAGATAGTAAATATAGTTAAATGGCCCTGAGAGCCATATGGTCTCTGTTGCAACTACTCTACTCTTCTAAAGCAGCCATAGACAATCTGTAAACAAAAGAACTGGCCTGTGTTCTAATAAAACTACAAAAGCAGGCGGCAGCCTGGATTTGGCATGTTTGCTGACCCCTGTTACAGAGAATCTTGTAATTTCTGTAACTATAAGCTAAGATTTATTAACGATGAAACATTGTTTATATGGAGTAGATCTGTTGAATGTTTTGGCCAAAACAAGTTTGCCAAAAGGATAGCAATACCATAAAGGAGAATGGAAGTGGTACCTAATAGTAAAAATACTTTTTCAGCATTTCTATAACTACTTAGATTAATTACTTTGATAATTCCAGAATATACGTATTCACTTATCTCTTAGTTTTTAGTTTTTTAAATCTTGAAAAACAAATCTGCAATTTGGAGTTTTCACTAATTCTGATAAACTTTCTTTCCTTTATTATAATTAGGAAGACTACTTTAAAAAGACATGGCACATAATTGGGTGATTTTATTTTACTGGATTTGTTTTGTAAAGTGCTATCAGTAGCTACACTTAGATCATGGCTTGTTGTGTAAACATGTACAGTTGAACTATAAGTTCAGAAATAGAGTACTTTGTTTTCAATGTCACATATTATAGATTTATTATTGTAAGTAATTTTGACACTACAATGCCTTTTGGGGCTGTAAAATTTTAATAAATATAAATTGTTTGTTATACTGGCTAATATGGTATATTGGAAATTAAGTCTAATGTGTACTTACTCTTCTCAGAGATTCGTCAGCGAACTGCAGCTCAAAGAAACCTTTCTCCAACACCAGCAAGCCCTAACCAGGGCCCTCCTCCACAAGTTCCAGTATCTCCTGGACCACCAAAGGACAGTTCTGCCCCTGGTGGACCCCCAGAAAGGACTGTTACTCCAGCCCTATCATCAAATGTGTTACCAAGACATCTTGGATCCCCTGCTACTTCGGTGCCTGGAATGGGTAAACAGAGCACTTAATGTTATTTACAGTTTATATTGTTTTCTCTGGTTACCAATAAAACGGGCCATTTTCAGATGGTATGGAAATGGCATTTCATTTGGAAATAGCAGAGCAGTTATCTGATTAAGCAGGAGTTCCATATTCAATTAGCCATAACTCTTTACAGCTGGCACCTTGTGATACTGAAACCTATTTCTTGAGCTCATTTAACTGTTATGGCTTCTTTGTTTAAATGGCAATAAAACTTTGTATTATTCTGTAGCCAACAGTACAGCATATCTTTTTATATTCAACTTTAGAATGCCTCCAGATTTATATAAAACGGGGATAGAAGAAAACACTTTTTGGAATGTTTTGATGTTTTTTGCTAAACTCCATACATGTATTTTTAAACATGACAACATATTTCAGGAATAATACTCCTGTATTGTGGTATACTTTTGTTAATGTGGGCTAGTAGATTTTTTTTTTTAAGGCATAGAACCTTAGTATTTTCTGATAGATATTTTATAAAGCTCTATTAAATGAACATATTCTCTTTATTTTATTTCATAGATTATCTCTTTTCACTGTGGTGGATCTCTAGGGGAATATCCCATTCTGAAGTGTAATAGACTGTAGTACCCTGCAGTTTCTTTTGGAGTGTGATTGGGGTATGGAAGTCCACTGCTTTAGCACAGATAACATTGTTTTATGTAGATTTCCATGTCATATCGTTGCATATGATAGTAAATTATTTATTTTGTTTTAGATTATTTAATCCTAATGTAGATTACTTTGTTATTTCATGACTAATTACTAATATATAATAATGATTTTGAGGCTAGACAGTAGATGATATCAGATAATCAGAGTATTTGTGTAGTAAAATCAATAAATAATGGAAATGTCACTTAGTACAGTAGATGTTTTTCCTGTTTTCCTTCAAAAATGCAGCATAAGATTTAAAACTCTTCATTTATTAACAAATTAAGAATACCGACTATAAATGAAATGTATACAAACCTTAAAACTTTTAAAATAGTTACATAAAACAATACTTTTAAATTTGACATATAATGACAATACTTAAGGCAGCCATATATTTTATGAAATTGAGAAAAGTTAAATTGATTGGAAATTACTAATGTTTCTGTTGTTATCTGGTTGATTTGAGATACCCATGATTTGTAAATTAAAATTCCTGGTTGTTTAATGAAAGAACTTTTTTGGGTGCGAATGTATGGATTATATACATTTGTATATCTAATTTATTTTAAGCAAAAAGTTTAGCAATATATAAAGTAATAAAAACTGTATTGCACATGTAAGAATAGGGCTATAGAATTAATAATAGCCTAGATTTTATGATCATGTAAATATAACATATTTTACTAAAGTTTTTAATTAGTTTCTGTGTGAAAGACTGTGTTTAAATTGTACATTGTCAAAAATGTGAATGAGTTAAATAATTTATTATAAAGAAGATTAATACTTAATTTTTTCTTTATGCCATATTTGTGGAAGAGAATCAATTTAATGTGTATTACCACAGAGCTCCCATATGTTTGAAAATTAATAACCAGCAGGTACTTGATAATTTGCCAGCCTGTGTAAAAATGACCAGTATTCCTACAATGATTGCTTTTGATGTTTGTATTAATTGCCATTGTCTATAACAGCATGAATATAAAGATGCATGTGTAAGAGGTTTAAGATATTTTTATGAAATCCATTATTTCATTTATCCAGATTCTTTTGTGGATATGTTCACTTTAAATATGTAGAAGTAAAATACTCTAGCAAGTTAAGTTGGCTTAAATGCTTTCCAAATTTAATTTGTCTTGCTTATTCAAGTTGAAAATTTGATAATGAGGGATGATCATGTCCGCATTCAAGTTTATTTTTTGATGATAATAATTGAATGTTGTTAGCACAAGTAAACCAATAACTTAGCTGATGGAATCTTTTTTGTTGTTTTTTTGAGACAGAGTCTTGTTCTGTTGCCCAGGCTGGAGTGCAGTGTCATGGATCTTGGCTCACTGCAACCTCTGCCTCACGGGTTCAAGCAATTCTCCTGCCTCAGCCTGCCGAGTAGCTGGGATTACAGGTGGGCGCCACCAGGCCTGGCTAATTTTTGTATTTTTATTGGAGTTTCACCGTATTGACCAGGCCGTTCTCAAACTCCTGACCTCAGATGATCTGCCCACTTTGGTCTCCCAAAGTGCTGGGATTACAGGTGTGAGCCACTGCATCCTGCCAGTGATGGAATCTTAAAAGTGTATTTGAGAGCCAGGCACGGTGGCTCATGCCTGTAATCCCAGTACTTTGGGAGGCGGAGATGGGCAGATCACCTGAGGTCAGGAGTTCAAGACCAGCCTAACACAGTGAAACCTCGTCTCTACTAAAAATACAGAAATTAGCCGGGCCTGGTGGCAGGCACCTGTAATCCCAGCTACTTGGGAGGCTGAGGCAGGAGAATTGCTGGAACCTGGGAGGTGGAGGTTGCAGTGAGCTGAGATAGCGCCACTGTGTCTCAAAAAAAAAAAAAAAGTGTACTTGATTTCTAATACTAAGAACTTGGTCTAGAACCTAACTTTTATTTACTAATAGCTATAATTTTGACATCAGTTGCCCTTTTATAGATGGTAATAGCCTTTAAGTTTGTGATTATTTACAAATCAAATTTCCTTTTTATTCCTTTGAATTACAGGAATTTAGTATAATGTAGTATTGCTATCCTAAAGCCATCTTGAATACTTGAAAGATTTTGTCATAGTCATTTTGAAACCCTTGTATCCCTATATTGCAGGGCGTCTTCCAACAGGGTTCCATTTTGTTTCAGAGTCTTCTATAAAGTCTCCATGTAAACCTCCATTGCTGCCCACCATATTATATTCATTCTGTCATTTTACAAAGGCAAACATCACATTTTATTTTATTCTGTCACTGTCTTCTCAGTGCCTTCTGTGTTGTCTCAATTCAGAGTATCTCCTGCAAATAGTTCTCTTTCAGTTTTCAGAGGTTATAGGGTTACAATTCATAACGTTTGAATGTGTAACTCTTTTTGTTATTATTTTTATATAAAATAAAAATTATTAACTAAATTTTATGTGTTATTCCTCCACTCCCCACTCACCATTAGTCTCTTATGATATTGTCTAATTTATTACATGAACACAGTATATTTCTCTTCACTCATTTAGGTCATTAATTTCTTTCAGCAATGTTTTGTAGTGTTTGGTGTATAGATTTTGCACATTTTTTGGTTAAATTTACATCTAATTATTTCATATTTTTAATGCTGTTGTAAATGGTATTGTTTTATTAACTATTTCCAACTGGTTATTGCTAGTATATAGAAATACAATAGATTTTTGTATATTGCTCTTGTATCCTATAACCTTGATAAACTAATTTATTGGCTCTAGATAGTATAACTTTTTTGTAGATTACATAGTATTTTCTACATAGACAGCCACATTGTCTGAATAAAGAAAATTCTACTTCTCCCTTTCCAATCTTGTTTTCTTTTGTTTATTTTTCTTACCTTATTATATGAGCTATAACCTTCAGTACAATGTTAATAGAAGTGCTAGGAGTGGACATCCTTGCCTTTTTGTTGGTCTTAGGGGAAAAGCAATTATTCTTTCACAGTTTAGCATGATGTTATCTCTAGGGCTTTTTGTTTTAATAAATACTCCTTATCAGCTTGAAGTGCCCATCTATTCTTAGTTAGCTGAAGGTTTTCTTTTAAATCAGTAATAGATTGTGTATTTTTTCAAATGCTGTTTCTACATCTATTGAGATGTTTATATTGGGCTTTGTTTCTTTGTTTTAATGCCTGTTCATATAGTGAATTACATTGATCTTTAAATGTTAAACTAACTTGCTTTCCTGGAATAAATCTCACTTGATCATGATGAATTATCTTACATGCATATTGTTGGCTTCGATTTGCTAGTATTTTGTTAAAAATGTTTATATCAATACTCATTAGGAATATTGGTCTGTGGTTTTTTTGTTTATTTTTTCCTTGTCATATCTTTGTCTGGTTTTGGTATCGGAGTTATGTCGGTTTCATTTCATAACATTATGAGTAAGTATTCCCTATTCAGTTTTCTGGACAATTTGTGTAGAATTGGTGTTATTTCTTCCTTAATTTAAATGTTTCCTTAATTTTAAAGATATGACCAGTTGAATCATCTGGGCCTGGTATTTTTTTTTTTTTTCCTGAGAGAAAAAGGTGTTGTTGTTTTTTTTTTTTTTTTAACTAAAAATTCAATTTCTTTAAGAAAAACTATGACCAATATCACACATGATCGTAGATGCAAAAATTCCTAACAAAATTTTAACAAATAATTATTTTTATCTTCTTGAGTGAACTTTGGTAGTTTGGTAGTCTTTCAAGGAATTCATTCATTTTATCTAGCCTGTAGAATTTATTGGCGTTAAGTTGCTCATAATATTCTCTAATTATTCTTTTAATGTTTTTACAGTCCGGAGTTATGGCATTTTTCTCCTTTCTGATATTAATAGTTTGTATCTTCTTTTTTTTTTTTTCCTGATTAGTCTGGCTAGAGGTTAACAATTACATTGATCTTTTCAAAGAACCAGCTTTTCTTTATTATTTTTGTATTTTCTGTTGTATTAATTTCCTCTCTGATCTTTATTATTTCTTTTATTCTGTACTTTGGGTTTCATTTGCTCTTCTTTTTTAGTTTCTTAATGTGGAAGCTGAAATTATGGATTTTAGTCCTATCTTCTTTTGTAATATAGGTGTTTAATATTATAAATTTTCTTTTCAGTATTGCTTTAGCTGCATATTATAAATTTTGATTTTTTTTCCATTTTCATTCAGTTCAAAATACCTTCTAATTTTCATTTTGTCTTTGAATCCTGGGTTATTCAAATGTATGTTATTTAGTCACCAAATATTTGGAGATTTTTCAGTTGTTTATCTGCTGCTGATTTCTAATTTAATTATATTGTTAGAAAACATACATTGTGTTATTTGAATCTTCTTATGTGTATTGATACTTGTTTTATGTCTGAGAATGCCATGTATTGGTAAATGTTTTATATTTACTTGAAACAACATATATATGTCATGGGCGATTGGTTCCAGGATCCCCCAGTGGATACCGGCATCCACGGATGCTCAAATCTCTTAAAAGAAATGGCATAGTATTTGCATATAATCTATACATATCCTTCCATATACTTTAAATCATCTCCAGATTACATATAATGCATAATAGAGTGCAGTCAGTTATCTTTTAAGGTGATTTAAATAATAAAAAGTCTTATGTATTTACCCACGTGATAACTGTTTTAGATTCTTTATTCCTTTGTGTAGATCTTGCTTTCCATCTGCTATCACTTTCCTTCTGCCTGAAGGACTTCTTTTTAACATTTCTTGTATTGTTCTTCTAGTGATGAATTCTTTCAGTTTTGTATATCTGTAAAAGTCTTCATTTAAAAAAGATGTTCATATTGGATATAAAATTTTTGACAGTTCTTTCTTTCAGAACTTTAAACATACTGTTTCATCGTTTTCTGGTTTGCATCTTTTCTGATGGGAAGTCTGCTGTCATTCTTATCTTTTTCTCTGTACATAATGTATTTTTTCTTTTTTTTTTTTTTTAAGATTTCTCTCTCTTCTTTTTCTTTTTTTGCTTTTTTTTTTTTTTTGAGATGGAGTCTCGCTGTGTTGCCCAGTCTGGAGTGCAGTGGCACAATCTCAGCTCACTGCAACCTCCACCTCCCAGGTTCAAGCAATTCTCCTGCCTCAGCCTCTCGAGTAGCTGGGACTACATGTGCATGCCACCACGCCCAGCTAATTTTTGTATTTTTAGTAGAGATGGGGTTTCACTATGTTGGCCAGGATGGTCTGTATCTGTTGACCTTGTGATCTGCCCACCTCGGGCTCCCAAAGTGCTGGGATTACAGGCATGAGCCACTGCACCCGGTCAAGAATTTTCTCTTTATTATTGGTTTTAAGCAATTTGTTCATACACTGTCTTGGAGCAAAATTATGTTTCTTGTATTTGGGATTTGTTGATATTTTTGAATCTGTGGGTTTATAGATTTAATCAAATTTGGAAAATATGCATTATTTAAATAGTTTTGTCTTTTTGTCTACTAATTCAGTCATTTTCATAATTTCTGGGTCAATTTTGATTGATTTTTCTTATCAGTGATATTTTCCTGCTTATTGGCATGTCTAGTAATTTTTAATCTGTTGCCAGAGATTGTGAATTTTACGTTATTGAATACTGGGTTTTAAAAATTCCTATACAGTACTCTTCTGAATACTTTACCTAATGGCCTGTGTGTTAGGAGGTTTTCCCACTCTGATTGGAAATGGGCAATATTCTTGGCCCTGTATGAATGCTGTTTCTTTTCACCTTTTTGAGTAGTTTTTTTCCTCCATCCTCAGATAGTTTTCTCACATGCATGCACCAGTCGGTACTCTGCTGAATTCTCCAGTAGACCCTCTGCAAATCTTTGTTGTTCTTTCTCTGTGCCTTCTCTCCTGCTTGGTACCCTTTCTTGTGAACTCAATATACCTTGGCCTTCTCAGAATTCTGGCTTTGTCTCCTCAACTATGAGAGTCTGCTACACTTCACCTGGGTTTACTTTCTTTTCACTGCCGAGTGGAAACTCTCTGTAGGCAATAAGCTGGGGCAGTTGTAGGGCATGTTTTCTTTTTAGTCTTCTCAGGGAACAATAACCTACATTGCTTGATATCCAGTGTCTTTAAAACTGTTACTTCATATGTTTTGCACAGTATTTTAATTGTTTTAGGTGGGACATTAAATCTGACACCTGTTGCTCTATTATGGCCTGAAGTGGAAGTCGCCTGATTTACTATCACGTAGGCTTTTAAGAGTTGGAGCATTTTAAAAAATCAGTTTGTACAGAACTAAGCATAATTTTATTTGCTAGTAGTTACGTAGGAATCTACTACAGAATCTACTAGCAAAGGTAGTTCTAATATAGCACATATTTAAATATATTTTTGTAGTACAGTATTTTTAATGAAAATTTGAATGTTCTTCAGAGATTTATAAGAATTAGTATTTTGCTCTTTTGTTAAAACCTTTTAAAAGTTCTAACAAGTATAGGTAGTTCTTGGTAATGGAATTAAATTTTATGTGTATTTCATGTATATAAATTTTGTATGTATTTATTTATTTAATAGGTCTTCATCCTCCAGGTCCACCTTTAGCAAGACCTATTCTCCCCCGAGAACGAGGTGCTTTGGATAGAATTGTTGAATATTTGGTTGGTGATGGTCCACAAAACAGGTAATATTTACTGGGGTGGTAGATAAATGAAAGTGAAAACAGGATGTGTGTGTGTGTACACACTAGATGTTATACAGTTTTGTGGCACCTATTTTCTGACTTTAGAGCATAATGGAGTATTTTATAGCCCTGCAAAAGAGTATATACTCAATTATTTGACAGTAGAAGTTTTGACAACATAGTCTGGATTAAATCCATTTTGAAAAAATATTAACTGTGCTATAACTTTTAGAGAAACTGGATTATTTCATTGAAACTTTTAAACTTGAAAGAGCAAAAACATAGTTCAACTCTGATAGGTTCTAAGAAATGGAGCTTTATAGGTATCAGTACTGGACTTGGTGATAGTAGTACTTTTAATGTTAAGAGCAATTTGCATGTATTTAGTACTTAGCAGTTCTCAAAATGCTTTTCCAATTATTCTTAAAATAACTCTAGGAAGATCGTATGATATGTACAGAGCAATTGTCAAAGTATAGATTTTTAAAAAATTCATTGGATAATAGATGTTTGACAGCGCTCCTAATTATTATTTAAAAAAAGAATCAGAATTTAATGTTTATGTAATAAATTGTATGTTATTCAAAATAGAATGACATTTGATATAGCGAAGTATTCACTGAGTATATCCACAGAGAACTGAGAAAGTATATAAATAGAAAATGAGGCAGATGTTTAGTGTAACTGGGAAAGGTATAAGAATCATGTATAGAAATTAATCTTTGGGTTGTACTAAACAAAATTAAATATGTTTATTTGCCGCAAGACATCTCAGGTTTTAATAATATTCATTGTGAATTTCTAAGAGGGTTCGAACTTTTCCAGCGTTATCTGACCACAGATTTGGAGGCTTTCATCCCCAGGACTATACTTTGGGAAACACCAAAATTTAAGTGTTCAGTTGTCAAATATGTTTCTGCTAATTTAGTAAAGACGTATTCATTTAACTGTTGCTTAGTTTATTTTAAATTTGATGTGTAAGTTATATTTTTAAATGCTTGAAATTTGGGCTTTGGTTAATTTTGGCTTTTGTTTAATGAATATTGTTTTGTGGTTTACTAAGTCTCATATAATTTGTTATGGCATATTTAGCTGTGTTAAAATATAAATTAGCCATGATGGCTAAATTAGTCTCTGTCATGAACTTTGTCTGCATTTGTAACTGGTATGTTCATTTTTTCTTATGGTGTAGGTATGCACTTATATGTCAGCAGTGTTTTTCTCATAATGGCATGGCTTTGAAGGAAGAATTTGAATACATTGGTAAGAATTATTGAGCAATGAGATTTAAATATTTTACGCTTAAATATTTTATTCTATGCCATTTTCTATGCAGTGTCATTTTATTTTATATACTCTCTTTGTATACATTGGTTAGGCGTATTATCCTTATTTTAGTACATAGAGCAAAGCAGGGAAGACAATTCAGGTTTCTTCCTATATAATGTACAGCCTCTAGGCCAGTTGTTCTCAAACCCCACTGTGTATCACAGTCACCCAAAGAGCTTAAAATAATTATGATACCCAGGACCCATTTATAAAGAGTCTCCTTTAATGTACTGAGTATGAGGTCCAGGCATCAATATATTTTTTAAAGCTCTGCAGATGATTCTCATGTGTAGCCACTATTAAAAACTACTGTGGTAAATTGAAAATGCTTCTAAAATATTATGTACTACATTTTCATGGGTAAGTGTGCAAGGTTCTGGATTTTAAAATACCTAATAACTCTGGTGACTAGAAATGTAATCTCACTAATTCATTTAAATCATTAATATTATTCTGCTATCAACCTGCTGTGTAACTTATTACATAGTTAGCCTGCTATGTAACCTGTTATGCCTTTTCTGCCTTTAATTTTAAAAATTAAAATTCTAATAATTAGGAAGTATGCTTTAGTTCTGTTTAGAGCTTCTACCATATTATTATTTAAATAACACGGTAACTTTTAAAAGGTTCTTTAGAATATCTGCAAAAGTGATCTTGTGAGTTAACTAATTAGTCCTTCAACTTTGTTTGGTTTGTGGTTTTGCTTATTTTTAAAAAATTCTCTGCAGCTTTTCGATGTGCCTACTGTTTTTTCTTGAACCCTGCAAGAAAAACCAGACCCCAGGCTCCAAGACTTCCTGAGTTTAGTTTTGAGAAGAGGCAGGTGATGGAAGGTTCAAGTTCAGTTGGTCCCTTGCCATCAGGAAGTGTGCTTTCATCAGACAACCAGTTTAATGAAGGTATGAATATGTTAAACAGTTTTGCCCCTTAATGACATGTGTTATTTAACAATAATAAAAGCATAATGCTTTTAGATGGATTAATTTATCAGATTTTGCCACATGCATATGTCAACTATGGCTCTGTTACCATAGCCTCCTGTGTGATAGGTGTGATGTGTTTCACTTTTAACATGCAGGTTGTATTGTGATAAGCAACATCTAGCATCAGCTAGTTAAATACTGTTTATGGAGTGACCTTTTCTAAAAACTGTTGGGAGATTTGATTAGTAATATTTTCATGGGTTAATTTTTTCAATTTATCTGAGTGAAAGATTATTGGAATTATGAAACAACTATTGAAAGGATAAAATACAAGATTTGTGATTAACATTGATAAAATAAGTTTGTATCTACCACATGAATTGGTGGAAATTACCAGAAAGCAGGAGTCTTTGGAATTATAAAGTTATCTTTGCGTTTTTTTGGATTACTGTATCAGTAGGACTGGTATTTCATTAAAACAAACAATTTTCTAAAGGTTCAGAAGATTAGCATTGCCTTTGATGTAAAAATCAACCTTATTTTAGAGAAACAATTTATCAGAATTTATTGGGTTTTAGAATTCATCTTACAATTCTATTTTAGGAATTCTTGAGGAAGTTTCATGAAAAAATGGAAAAGATGAGGTGGAAGATTAGACTATTGCCAGCTCTTTCTTGCTACAGTATTAATATTTGGTCAGGAGCTCTTTGTTAATCAGTTCTGAATTATGAAGATTGCCAAAATTATGAAACAGGCCATAATGTTTTATTGGTATGTGTGATATGGAAAAAAATGCATATTCGAAGTTTAGTTCACGTAATTTATTTACCAGTCAGGATTAATTATTTTAATTTCTAGGAATTATCATTTACATGTATTTGATATTTTCTTCATAAAAACATTGAGTACTGTAAAAAATTGCTTTAATTGAGAATATTATATGAAGCAGTGAATTTTCAGATTTCAGAAATTTAGTATGGGATTTGAGTATCGATATTTTTTTTAACTTTGAAGAGTGAACCTAAAATGTGTGTTGAATTGGGTTTGGCTTTTGGCTTACTAACAAATATCAAAGTGAATTTGAATACAGATAGCTATGACAGAGGCCTGTATTCTTCCAACACTGAATCAATGCATTCATCTTCTCCAAGTCTGCAGCATCAACTTCAAACAAAATATCAATTTTTTTCTTTTGCTTAAGTCGTGCTCTGAGCTGCATGCTGTCACATGCAAACTGCATCTGCCTTGCCATTGCAAGGCACTGCATCTGCCTTGCCATTGCAGCCTCGTGGAACTGAAAATTAAAGGATTTCATACTGAAGATGCCTAGAGGAAAAACCGAAGTCTTTTCCATGACTAGCCCTGCTTATAGAAGCTAAAGTGAATATCTGTAAGCTAATAGTTGGGACAGAAAAAAAAAAAAAAAGACAAGACAAGAAAAAACAGTCAACACAGTGAAAATCTTGATAAGGAGTCCCATACTTTGTCTTCTGCTAAGGTCAACATAGATAGTTAGCAAACAGCACCCAGCTATACCTATCCTTCTCATCTAATCTAGGAGGAGCAATACCCCAGATGTCTCATTTTCTGTCTGAAATTCCTGGAAAGAAGTCTTACTGGCTCAAACCCATCCCCAATAAGGTAATGTTATTACATGAAGACAAAACTGGAGGCAGGGTTTGATAACTCCATAATGCTAAAAACTGAAGCAACAATTCCATTTGGTTAAGATAGTTTCTAGAATAATAACTTTCATACTTCTCTTTGGATTCATCAAAGTGGCCATGAGCGTCTTTTTCTTTGGCTTTCCAGAGGATTGAAACTTTTCTCAGGACTTCTAACTCAACACTGTGACACACAGTTATCAATTCCAAGTTGGCTTCCTTTAGTAAACAACTGGAAGTATATCTGATGAACAGATGAAGCTGCATTTGTTTTGAACACCGGTGGCTTATGAGTATATTGAACTATTAATGAAGACCATATCATCTCAATCATCTACTCTTTGCTAACAGCCAATGTTTTAGATTTCTGATTTCTAAATGATGTAGATACTTGAGGTCTGAAAAAAAAACTTTCCTGCTTTAATTCTTACATTATTAAAAGTATTGCAGTGGCTCCTTCTTGGCAGCAGAAACTGTAGAGATGAAGTTATTGAAGTTACAGATGGAACCAAAAGATAACTTTCTTCCATCCAAACTTTTCTTTAAACAAATATCAGTAACCATTTTTATGAACAATCAAGAATTAATAGAAGAAATATTTTTTTCAATCTGTGATGTAAGGATTTTGAAGTTAAGTTTTGCCTGGATTCTGATTTTGGAAGATTTCGCATTTAGGATGGGGCACAAAGCTGTTTTTCTGGACCGCTCTTTAGAAAAACATACAGAATCTTGGAAAGTTTTCATCAAAGGAGGAGACCTAGAAGAAATTTCTCTCATTAATTTCTCACCTGAATACCTAGAATTTTTTTTTCTGGAATTTTACATCCAGATGCTTTGGTAATAGATTATTAGAGAAATACCAACAAATTATGGATATAGATTGTCTTTTTATTTGAGGGCATACTAAATACGGCAAGAAATGAACTGCTTTTAGGTTCCTCAGTTTCTTTTATGGTTAAATAGATAGTACCCTAATACTTGAATCTCTGCTAAGTTACATTAAAGCGGTTTATCAGTTTTATCAGTTTTACCTTTTTTAAAAAAAGCATTCTTTTTATGGTATGTGATAATCATTAGAGTACTAGGTTTCTACATTGTTGGTATTCTGATGCAGTGATTTTTTGGCTACCATGTTTAAAAAATGTTACTGTTAATATTGTGTTTTTATTGCCCAGTTGTATTTGTCTAGGTCTCATGCAATTATTTTAGTAGAGTATAGTTTTTGTCCAACTGGAAATAACTTCCTAATAATAAAACTCATGGCCTCTAATCAATGCTATCAAAAATAGCAAGTGAAATTTATATAAGGTAAAATTTAACTTGATAATGTGATTTTAGTCCTTCTCTTTCTTTTATGCAAAATACTGTTACCATTAGGTTGTGCTGAGCATGGGAAAATTCTAAGTTTAGTATTTTTGTTATGCTCCAGGAAATTAAACTATTTGATAATGTAAATTTTGTTGAATTCCATGTATTTACCAGATCCATTAAATAATCTTTTTATACCTTTGTTTATATTTACTTATGTGCAGCCTTCTCAAGATATGTAGTATGTTTTTGCATGTTTGTTTTAGACATAGAGATCTTTTGGCCTTCTCACTCCCTTTTCTAAAACACTTTCACTTAATAGTTTAGTTTTAGATCATTGCTTAATAATTAAACTCTTGGCCAGGCATGGTGGCTCATGCCTGTAATCCCAGCACTTTGGGAGGCCAAGGCGGGCAGATCACAAGGTCAGTTCGAGACCAGCCTGGCCAATATTGTGAGACCTCGTCTCTACTGAAAAATACAAAAATGATCCATGCGTGGTGGCATGAGCCTGTAGTCCCAGCTACATGGGAGGCTGAGGCAGGAAAATCGCCTGAATCCGGGAGGCGGAGGTTGCAGTGAGCTGAGATTGCGCCACTGCACTCCAGCCTGGGCGACAGAGTGAGACTCTGTCTCAAAAAAAAAAAAAAAAAAAAAAAAAAAATCCTTAACTTGTCTAATTAATTTGCTCAGAAATGGTAAATAATTCAATGGTATTCTGTGTGTTGATGAATACTAGCTATTATGAGTGGTTATAATTTAATTGAATTTTATTTACTGAGTTATTGGGTTGAGTTGGGGTGAAATTTGTACCTTTGTTTCTTAAATATAAGTTAACCATTTTCCTTAAGGCAGGAAAATCTTGTAAAAAGTGCCTTGTTTAAAACTTATGAGTTAAAGACATGTCAATTTTAATTTAACAGTTCCTTTGGGTAAGTTTGTAGCTTACATATATAGTGGGCACTGATGTGTTAGCAAGGCAAAAATATATGAAGTTGTTTTGCTAGACTATTATTTAATTTTCTTAAGAAATTATTTTTTCAAGAACTAGAGTAAAAACCTAAACATGATGTTCTTTACATGTTTTTGCATGTGTGTAGTTTATAGGTGGGGCAGTGATATTCCTTATATAATTACACTGTTTTATGAGTTTCAGTTTTCTAGCTGAGTTGAGACTTTGCCCAAACAACTGGAAGCCAATTGTTACTATTTGGTAAAAAATAATAATAATATCTCAATAATAAGAATATTGAGGTTGGGGTAGGGTGATGGCAGGAGTGGGGAAAGAAATTGCATGGATCATTTTTTGTTTTATGACATTGTGGTATATTGTTTTCTTGACATTATAGATGCCAGAGTTGATTTTAAAATTTTTCTTACAGATGGAATTAGGTCATTCAGGTAATTGTTTCATATCTTAGTCTTAAACTGGGCCATAAAGGGAAGAGTAGGGTTGTTTAATTAGTGTGAACACAAAGCCTGGTTTCTCTTACAGTATTTTATGCCCAAATATTAACATCTTGTGAAATATATTTTATTCCACCAAGCTGTTTTAAACTACAACTTCATGGAAGAAATTTGCTGTTTTTGTTAGAATGGGCAAATGATGCGCTTCCATAAAAATGAAAAAAGTATGTTTGTAACACATTAAATAATCTTATAAAGCTCTGTGGTTATTAAACTTATATGTAATTCTCTGTTAATCATTTACACTTAATTATTTAGATCTTGTTTGATGACTTCTTACAAAATGGCATTGGCATCCAAACATCAATACCTATCTTATTTAGACTACCTGATGTCTACATTGTAGATGTCATGTCACATACCAATTTTTTGTAGTGTTACTGCCATTAAAAAAATTGCTTTTCTGCAGATTAACCCAGGGGAAGAAACTTAATCATTAATAGGCTCTTTGATTATTTTCAATTTCCACCCATTTCACCAATTTTGTAGTCTTCCACATATTCTCTGAAATACAATAGTGACTGGAAGACTTCGTGTATCTTGTTTTCTGATTATGATAGCACATGGTATTTCTATGAATTCTTGTATTGCAGACATTTAAAAATTTCAGTATTGTAGTTCTCCTCCTTGTATTAACCACTTCTGTGTGGCCCCAGAATTTGTACATTAAATTGGCTTTGACTAGTAAAGTCTATTTTTGAAAATAGTAACATCACAAAACTTTAATATGACAAGCCTTGAATTTTGATACTCCTGTTTCAGTACAGTATTGAGGCAGTCTGTCAGACAGAATATGACAAACTATGTGGGCCTGTTTTCACTTAAACATGTTTATTGGTGAGTTACATCCTGGATTCTTAGCTTTTTGTTTTTTCATTTCTTGTGGCTTTATTGGTTTGTTTCAGAAGGCTTACTAAACTATAAGAAATTGTGAAGTTCTTGCCAAGTAAATACTGCTCTATGGCCAGAGAGTTGTGGAAAACCATGACGCTTAACATTCTGTCTTGGATACATTCTGTGAGGGTAGAATTACAAATGATTGGTGACTCCTGAAGTTTTCCACGGATAACTTGTTTGCCCTTGTAGCAGAAATGATTTGTACATGCCTGTAGTTTCATTTGCCCTTTCTGCTTTTCCTTTCTGCTCTGGAACATTGAAATAACAAAATTCAAGTGACTTACTGTTTTCTAACTTGGATTTTTATAAAATTCCAAGTGTGTAGCAATGCCATTTTAAGTTCCATATTAAGATACAGATAGGATTTAAAAAAATGAAATTTGGCACAAATTAATTTATGGACATTCCTTACTACTTTTTGTGAGCATAGGAAGTTTTCATATAGTAAAACTGTAGAATTTGGGCCTTTATTCTACATATCAAAAGGAGGAAGGTGGTTATAACTAATTATATAAGCCAGAGTCCAAGGTATCTCTTTAAAGAAATAATTCTTTTTAAATATTTTTAAAGTCTTGGCATAGAGTATGTGAGCTATAGATAATTTGTATTTATTAAAACTGGTATGGTAAAACCATGGATTTCCAAGACTTCCATATTAACACATGTGCATATAACACATAATTTCTTTGCAAAACGATTTTATTTATTTAGCAAAACTGACCTTTATTATACAAGGAACTTAATTAGAACTTTTTACTAAGGCTGGCCTTCCCTCCAGAGTTTTTGAATCAGTAACATTTGTAGTATATCGTAAGGAATCATCTATGAGAGTAGAAAAATCTGCTTTTTTTCTTAATTGATATGGTTTGGCCATATTTCTACTAGCAAAAATATTAATTGCTGTTTTTTACATAAAGAAATACCTTAAAGCTAGATTTTTATCTTTAATATAGAAATTGGGTGGCCCAAAGGTTGTCTGCTCCAGTCATTCCCTCCTCCATCCTCTTCTTTAAACTTTAAAGAATTAAAGGCAGTTTATTCAATACAATTGTTATATTATTATTAAGGGATTTGAATTCAATAATACTTAAAAAGAGAGTTTAAAAGGAGTAAATTTTCATGTAGAGACTAGTACCCTTAACTTCTGCTATGCAGATGGGATTAAAAGACCCTTCTCTTTCTCTCCCTAACATGCTAGGTATGTAGCACATTCTGACCCAGAGGTTAAATACAGAGGACTTGTCTTGCAGAGGGATGAGGAGAGACTAGTTATGCCTTTGGAAAAGATAGAAACCTGACTTCCCGGTTTTTGGATAATAGAGATGTATATCAGTGTAGGAAAGCACCATCCACCCACACACACCCACCCACCCACAAAGTACACCTTTACATATTGCTCACAGGGTTGCCTGGACACAAGGGAAACAGTTTCTTCAGGAAATGTAATCTGGACATTAATTCATTTGCATTGTTTGCTGGACTTTTGTATTACAGCACATAATTCTGTTGGGACTATGATTTTTGGACTTTCAACTTTCAGATGTGTCTTTAGTAACTTATTTTGTATGAAAATATGGGACATTAGAAAAAGTATATTTATGGGTTTATTTCCTCTGAATTACTTTTTTTTCTTCTATCATGCTAACTGTAAAGAGAGTTATGTACTTATTTTGAAAGATTTTAAGGATAATGTTAGACAATTGTATGGTTTCTGTGTGTGTGTGTGTGTGTGTGTGTGTGTGTGTGTGTGTGTGTGTTTATCTTTTGCTTGCCTTATTTAGCAGTTTTAACATTCGGGTATTCCTAAAGTTTTGAATCTTTATCTTTTCAGAATCTTTAGAACAAGATGTTCTTGATAATAATACAGAGCAGACAGATGACAAAATACCAGCTACAGAACAGACAAACCAAGTGATTGAAAAAGCATCTGACTCAGAGGAACCAGAGGAGAAACAAGAGACTGAGAATGAGGAAGCCTCAGTGATTGAAACCAACTCCACAGTTCCTGGAGCTGATTCTATTCCTGATCCTGAACTAAGTGGAGAATCTTTGACGGCAGAGTAATAAATGCTTCCACGTGCCTTCAACTGGATATTTATAGTCTTGTTGATGTCAGTTATTGCTTTTTCGGTGGCACTTTCTTTTTTTGCCCCTCTAAGGGTATGCTTGCGTATCATTTGAATTCAGATTGCCTAGCTATTTGAACATCTCAAAGTTATATATACTGGGTATTAAAATGAAAAACAAGTTATATCAGTGAAGTAAGATCCTTTTGAATGTACAAAGACCTACACTATTGAGACAGCTTTTATATTTTCTTTTGTCCATTCTAAAAGTAAACAAACATGATTGCTTTCTTGTTTTCTGTATGTATAACCTGTAAATATCCATTTTGACATAGGAAGAACTTTGGTCAAGAGTAAGTTCTCTAATTGTGTTTGTTTTAAGGAATGAAACTTGGTTAAGATTTTGACTACTTAATTATTAAAAATTGATAGAATTTTAGCTCCTGAGATATTTACAACTGGGGGAAATGTCTATTTAGGTGTTTACATTAAGCGATATGAAAGTTGTTATTGTTACCACATAGGCACTGGTACGAATTCTCAATAACAATGCAATGGAACAGTTAAGTAGAACTGTAACTACATAGGCACTGGTACGAATTCTCAGTGAGAATGCAATGAAACAGTCAAGTGCAGTGTTTCTTTTTGATGTCCTTTATTTTACAACTGGGCCAAAGGCACATGATGTATATAGTTAGTTTATATTTACACACTAGCATATAGGAAATATTTCTGCACTTGACCCTACTTGAATTCTGAGCATTATTTATACATATAAAATGATGATATACAAGTGAATTTTGTGCTCTTGTTTGTATTTTATTAAGGAAAATAAAAATAATCTGGCATCAGTTTCATTTTGCTAAATATCTAGTCTTCTTCAAACAGTATCTTGGTGGGTGACTTGGCTATCTGAAAAATCTTAGGAGGAATAGCTCACAATACAATAAATCTGTAGATTCTGCTTAGAGCAAATTGTGGTACTTTTATTCAGACTTGTTTCCTTTCTAGTTAAGGGAAATAGTGACATTTAGAAGTTTTAATCAGAAGTTAGGTTTTTCTGATACAGGAACATCGTAGGCCAGCCATTTGTAATTTTTAACTTTGAGAAACAAATTTTGTGAGACTAGGTAGTGGGTTGCTGGTAGTTAATTGGATTTAATATTTGTATTAAGGATTAACTGAAAAAAATGTGTCTCAGTGCTAATTCTTGGACCTTTAATACAGTGTGCTTATCTGTTATGGCCTCCTTTTATCTCTCTTCTCCAATATTAAAAAAAATGGAAATCAAATTATTATGCTGAAGGGAAAAATATACCTGTATAAGAGTGGTGTGTTTGGCTAATGTTTCTAAGTTGCACACAGTTTATTAAAAACTGAACAAACCATTTTTATCATTTAAAAATCTATTTTTATGATTTAATATCTCATATGTGAAGTTTTTTTTTTTGGAACTCAATCTGTTAACAGTCTGAGACATCCGGTATAGTAACCAGAGTTTTTGAGCCTACCATATTGGGCTTAAATTTCAGGTCTGTAGTCTTGGGCAAGTCACCTAAACTCACTGAGATTATTTTTTCATCTGTAAAATGGGAAGAATTATGTTTATTTTTGAAGAGTATTAGGATAATTAAAAATAATGTAATGTGCCTAGCACACTACCTGATAATGATGGCATTTGTTCTTATTAACGTCTTTAAAATATGCAAGGACCGTAAGTTTTTCCTCTTGCAGATGAGGAAATTAAAAAATAATATGAACATGTAATTCAACTTCTCAGATTCAAGCCAATGTTTTTTGCATCAACTTTTCTTTATTGTATGTATGTATATAAATACATAGATTAAGGAAATGGGAAACTGAAACTATAGAATATAATCTTTTTAAAAATAACTTCATCAGGTTTTTTGTATGTTACTGACCCATATGGATTTTAGTAACATCTTGCTTAGTCATGTTGTTATAAAACATTCAAATTCTGATATACATTGCTTGAAAATGAGTAAGTACCTCAGAGAAATTTGATAGACTCAGATAGTATGACAAATATCTTTGAAAGAAATATGGAGGAAGGTTAAAAGGGGATTAGTAAAATTAATGCAATAGGTAACATGTTTGTAACCATATAGTATCTTTTTAGATACAAAAGCTTATTTTCATTATTATTATAATAAACAGTTAATGGTTGAAACATTAGTAAAATGTCCTATTTCTGATTATTAACACTAGTATAAATGAGAAAAGCCAAGCTATTAAGTACCATTAGCTACAGTGATCTTAGCTTCCTTGCTTACAATTGTTCAGTGGGTCATCATCTAAATTCTTCTATGTCCTGAGCATAATCTACAAACATGGTCTAGCTTCTGTCTCTCCATCTTCCCACCATCATTGTGCTGTAGCCATATGGAACTCCTTTCAGTTCTCTGACCATGCCCTTTCCTGCCTCAGATTTCAGCTTAAATTTTCCTCCTCAGAGAGATGCCTTCCCAAACTCCCCATCTAAAGCTGGCCTCTGCCTTTCATCTAAAGCTGGCCTCTGCCTTTTACTCTCTATCATGTCACTCTCTGCTCACCATCCTTATCACAATATGTATTTGATTTGTTTGCTAGTTTACTGTCTTCACAACATAATGTCCGTTTGTGCAAGGGTCTTATTTTTCTTATTCATGTCTGTATCTCAAGGGTCTAGCACAATGCTTGATGCATATTGTGTGAATAAATACTTTGTTGCCAAATCCAGTGAAAACTCTCAGTTCTTGTTTCACTGCTTGGCAGTATTGACATTGTTGAATATTCTCTCTTTGAGACACTTTTTTTCTTTTGGCTTTTCACATATCACACTATTATTCTCTTATTTTTCTGCCCTCTTGCTCTCAACGTCCTGTAAGTGTTGGTGTTCCTTAAGTTCTCCCTAGTGTCATCATTTCTTCATTCTGCATATTCTTTCTCTAGGGGTTCTTCTCAACACCAAAGGACTTACCATCTGTCTCTCTGAATCTCAGATCTCCAGCTTTGATCTGTTTCCTTACTTTAGAGCTATATATTTGCCTGCCTACTGGCCTGTCTCTCACAATCCATATATTCAAGAATGAACACTATACTTTGCTTCAAACCTTCAGAACACTCAAACCGTTTGTTTCTCATCTAATCAAATAGAATTACTGTCTAAGCCAGAAGCTGTAAAATCATCTCTTTTCCCTTTATTCAAACTGTCAATTTTTGTCTCCTAAACATCTTCTAGTTATATTTTCATTTCTCTATTTACATTGCTTTAATAATGGTGATAAACATTTGCATCCTTATTCTGTGCCAGGCAAGATGCTAACTGCTGTATATATATTATTTTATTTGTACTTAGGCAAGAATCCTGTGAAGGTTTTTATCTTTGGACTGTTAGAAGAGAAAGCTGAGTTGTAGAGAGAGTATGTATTTAAGTCCATTTGGGCTGCTATAACAGAATACCGCAGACTGGGTAACGTGATGAACAAAAATTTATTTGGCTCACAGTTCTGGAAGCTGGGAAATCCAAAGCCGTGATGCTAGCATCTGCTGAGGGCTTTTGTGCTTTGTCATCCCATGCCAGAAGGCAGAAGGGTAAGAAAGGGCAAGAGTGAGCAAGAGATGGAAGTTGCAACCTCAAGCTCTTTTATGATGAGCATTAATCCATTCATGAGGGCTTCACCTTCATGACCTAAACATCTCCATTAGGCTCCAGCTTCCAATGCAACAGTTAGCATAAGTTTTCAACACATGCTTTTTGTAGCATTCAAACCATAGCAAGAAGCAACTTTGCTTAAAGTTGTATACCTGGTAAGTGGAAAATCAGGGATTTGAATGTCGGCAAATTACTTCAGAGGATTTACTCTTAATTTCTGTTGTACTGCCTTCTAATTTTGGCCTCCACCATTTCAGATTACCAAAGCTGTCTCTTAACTGGTTTCTTTGTCTCCAGCCTTGTGCACTTGCTATCTATTCTGTGTGCTACAGCCTGAGTTTTTAAAAAACAGAAAATGAGGGGCCGGGCACGGTGGCTCACGCCTGTAATCCCAGCACGTTGGGAGGCCAAGGCGAGCGTATCACCTGAGGTCAGGAGTTTGAGATCAGCCTGACCAACGTGGAGAAACACCGTCTCTACTAAAAATACAAAAGTAGCCAGGCGTGGTGGTGCATGCCTGTAATCCTAGCTACTCAGGAGGCTGAGGCAGGAGAATTGCTTGAACCCAGGAGGCGGAGGTTGCAGTGAGCAGAGATTGCACCATTGTACTCCAGCCTGGGCAACAAGAGTGAAACTCCATCTCAAAAAAAAAAAAAAAAAAAAAACTGGAAAATGAATCTGCCACAACATTGCTTAGACCCTTTAATGACTCTTGAGTGTTCTTGGGATGAGGTCCAAATTTACTAATAAGGCCTGCAAAGCCCTGTGTAATTTTGCTCCTAGTTATGGCTGGCATCTGCACCACGACTACAGCCACTGCCACCTCCCCCTGCCACACACACATTTTAAAAGTAACAATACTAGTGTTTTCTGTGCTTTGCATATACAAAGTCTTTTCTCATCTCCCAGCCTTCTTGAGCTTTTCCTCTCTGCCTGAGATACGCTCCCACTCACATAGACATTGGGGGCACTAAATAAAAATAGCTGTTTAATTGAATTGGAATCATTCCACTTGGAACCCAAGTTTGGAAATTTTGCTACTTCTTGTTAAGCTAGGCCTTTTATTCTTGAAGTTGCTATTTCTCATACAAACTCATTTTATGCATTAGACACACAGTCTATTGTTATGGAGAACATAATTGTATCAGGAGAGGTATAGCTTTGGGTGTGGATGTGTGTGTGTCAGGGGAGAGATATTCTGATTATATGATGATTTTCATTAAATATAGTATGCTGAGTTTCTGAAAATCCTAAATGACTTAGAAATGGTGCTATATGTGGTTTGTTTGACCCCTGTAAATCTCATGTTGTAATTTGATCCCCATTGCTGGAGGTGTTTGAGCATGGAGTGGATCCCTCATGAATGTCTTGGTGTTGTCCTTGCAGTAATGAGTTCTTGCTCTCTTCCCCCCCCCCGCCCGGAAGCTGATTGTTTAAAAGAGCCTGATATCCTCCCTCCCTTTCTTCTTTGCTTCCTCTCTTGCTGTGTGATCTCTGCACACAGAGATCAGCCCCCCTTTGCTTTCTGCCATGACTGGTCTGAGGCTCTCACCAGAAGCCAAGCAGAGGCTGGCACCATGCTTCTAGTACAGCCTGCAGAACTATAAGCCAAATAAACTTCTTCTTTGTTTTTTTTTTTCAATAGGTGACCCAGCTTTAGGTATTCCTTAACAACACAAATGGGCTAAGACCCAGGGTCATAGGGATAGCAGGCACCTGAGCCAAGCCAGAACTTAGATCTCAACTGTTAATGCAGGATGATTTGTATTGAACCATGAATTTTACACTGCCTCAATGTTGGTGTCAGCGTTTAAGGTTCCTTAAGGTTATATAAAGTTAAAGTTTTATTTAAAAAATAAGACCTTATAAGTCTACTTTTATTTCCAGTGGACAGCAACTACTTAATCGTCTTAAAACTTTCTTCTTACAATATTACTTTACAATATTACCTGTTGGATTTATTATCTGTGTACAAATCAGTTAGTTGAAGGGCCAAAGAATAAAGATAATTTGTGAATTATGAATAGCTATTTTGAAATGGTCATGGAGATTAGCTACTCTAGAAAATTGGGAGAAGATACTGTATTAAGTTACTATCTGGTATAATTTTAATTAATTGTGAAAATTATAGCAGAGATCTAGATATAGTTTATGAACTCCTAAAGAGACATTAAAGGGAATTCAAGTACTTAGGTAAAGATGAACCAAGGTAGAGATGGTTGTGAATTGGTGATCTGCTGTATGTTACAGTTATGTAATTTGACTTGTTTCAAAATTATTAAAGTTTTAAGTGTATGCATTCTGCTGGTCAATAAGTAAATATATTCAGGCTCTGAATGTAGACAGATGAATATATAAATATAGAGAAGTACATTTGTTAGAATACAAACAAGAATAAAAATTAAAATGAGTACAGAATGAAAACCTTATTAAATTGTATCACTCCATATATTATTTGTCTCATCCTAATTTCTTTCCTCCTCAGAAACTAATCTACATTTTCTGCTTTAATGCTATTTTATATGACTAAAAATTACTAAATTCATTGAGTAGTAGGTATCTTGCCCCAATTGCCCTTTTATCAGTTTGCCTGTGTATGAAACTTAGATTCCACTTAATTTTCCATTCTTGGTCCTCCAGAGCTTCTATCATACCTGGTTTAATTCGTACTATTAATGGACTTTAGGAGAAGGAAACACCATCCAATTATATAGTTCTATATTATTTGATGCTTTTTAAAACCTAGATTTTCTGCTTTATGCATTTTCTCTATTTTTTTTAAGTATTTATACCTTCCTTTTTGTTTGGCAGCAGAATTAATGGAAGTTGGAAGTACTCTGGAAGGATTAAAAAATGTTCTCAAAAGTCTCCCTCATAAATTAGACTTTTAAGTTTTTAGTCCAGGATTCTGTGAGAATAGGCCAGATTTTCAGCTGCCAAAGACTTTTACCAGATCCCTGGCACTTGATTTAGGACAACTGGGAAAAATCATTTATTTCCATGAAAATAAATATTTTGAAGGGTGAAGAAAGTGGGAAATTAAATGTACATTGTTTGACTATCTTCTCTTGGTCAGGCACTGTATGCTAAGTACTTTCACACGTTCTCACAACAACCGTTTGAGGAGATAGAATCCTATCAAACAGATTAAATTCATTCCCCAAGACTATTTAGTTTATGGGCATTGCAAATGGAATCTGAACCTAGGATCTTTAAGTCCATGCTCTTTTTACTACCTATGAATCCTCTCCTTTGGTAGATGTAAAAAATAGATTAATGCTCTTTTTGGTTCCTCATATTTTTGTGATAATTGTTACTTCTTCAGGGCAGTCTTAACCTAAGACTTGCCAGATACTCTATTCAACACCCTTCCTTGAAATTCCTTCTAATGTTATCTCCCATATCAAACTATGAACTCCTTGAAGGCAGGACCATATCTGTTGTTGCTCATCATTTTATTCCCAGTGTTCAACACATGGAAGACAATATCTGTTGAATAGGTAGTATGCACAAACAGACCACACAGAACGGGAAATATACTCTTAGTGCAGATTTTGTAGTGGGGAATTTTGCAAATCTTAAATTGTTTCAACTATTGAGTGGGGAAAGGGCCAGATAACTTGTTCTTCACAATTTAGGCAAACTCCAATTGGTTCCTCTGTCTTTTTTTGATCCATTGTCCACATTGCTGTTGGAGCTTTCTAAAACACACATCTTTAAAAATATTATATGACTCATTTGTATATTGCAACTCCTTAGGCAACTTGCAAGGAAGCCCTTCAGAATCAAAAATCACCTTTTCAGCCTATTTCCCAGTACTCTCCTTTATACTCCGGCCATAGATAAGTATTTCATACATCTGAGAAATGCCATGCACTCTCATATGATCTATTCTTTTTAAACTCTCATTTCTTCAAGACCCAGCATCCTGTAATCTTCTGAGTGACATCATCCTCAACTTTTCTAAGCAGTTACTTGCTTTTTTGTTGATTGCACTTTATACACTCTATGTAACTTGTAGTCTCCTGACCTCTTGTTATTTGTTCTGTCTACCTCCCTCATTTGACCTAACACTGAAGATAGGCCATGTTCCTTAATTTTTACGTTCTCACTTTTGCTCTCCTCAAACAAAATAACAGGAAATAACAAAACCTGTGCCTGCTACAGGTATGTTGAGTGGATTCATATAACTGATAGATCTGACTTTCTCAGCGTCAATGGTTGGTGTGCTGCTTCACTTGAAACTCATACAAATCCAGGAATTGGAGCTAGAAAGTGAGAAGGACTAGCTCAAGACATAAGAATATGGAAACAGCACACTGAGGATGGGGGGATTCATGTGTTTTGTACTCTCAATGCCTGACATAGGAAAAGCTCTCATCATGAATGAATTGAACTGGAGATGACCTCACAACACAGGTGTTCAGGGGATTACAGTACAGGAGCTCATCCCTCATTCACATGAATCCATGATTTGGATAAGGTTTCTATCTTGTACATAAAATATTTTGTGTTTGTTTAATGAGTTCCCATTGTTGAAGATCCCAATACCCCTCACTCCCTGCTCCCATAAATATCTATGGAATGAGGTATTTAAAAATATTTTTTGTTTTTATGTTGATTTTTATTCATTATCTGATTTCTGACTCATTTAGTGTTATAACTGGCATTAAGTTAGAAATGGTCTGGATAAAGTTGCTGCTTTTTTGACATCTGTATCTAGTGGAGCCTGGACACACTCACATGTACATACATACAACATGCAAAATAATGTAAGAATATTTTCTCTTTCAGTATATAGACCATAGGAATTCAGACCTTAAAGTCAGACACATGCATCTAAAAAGTATTAAAAGGGGCTGGGTGCGGTGGCTCACACCCATAATCCCAGGATTTTGGGAAACTGAAGTGGGCACATCACCTGAGGTCAGGAGTTCGAGACTAGGCTGGCCAACATGGTGAAACCCCATCTCTACTAAAAATAGAAAAATTAGGGTGGGGAACCCTATAATCCCAGCTACTCCACAGGCTGAGAGGAGAACTGCTTGAACCCTGGAGGCAGAGGTTGCAGTGAGCCGAGATTGCAACACTGCACTCCAGCCCAGGCGACAGAGCGAGACTCTGTCTCAAAAAAAGTAAAATAGGCCGGGCACGGTGGCTCATGCCTCTAATCCTAGCACTTTGGGAGGCCGAGGCAGGTGGATTGCCTGAGCTCAGGAGTTCGAGACCAGCCTGGACAACATGGTGAAACCCTGACTTTCCTAAAATACAAAAAATTAGCCAGGTGTGGCTGCGTGCGCCTGTAGTCCCAGCTCCTCGGGAGGCTGAGGCAGAAGAATTGCTTGAATTCCAGAGGCAGAGGTTGCAGTGAGCCAAGATCGTGCCACTGCACTCTGGCCTGGGTGACAGAACGAGACTCCATCTCGAAAATGAATAAATAAGTAGCATTAAAAGGAAATGTGTTACTGTACATGGCAAGTGTAATTGAAACTTGCTCTAGTTGTGGTATAATTTATGAATTAAAGCTAACCAAGTTATTCACTGTCTTTTTTTTTTTCCTTTAGAGATGGAGTTTGGCTCTTGTTGCCCAGGCTGGAATACAATGTTGTGATCTCGGCTCACTGCAACCTCCGCCTCCTGGGTTCAAGCGATTCTCCTGCCTCAGCCTCCTGAGTAGCTGGGACTACAGGTGCATGCCACCATGCCCAGCTAATTTTTGTATTTTTAGTAGAGACGGGGCTTTACCATGTTGGTCAGGCTTGTCTTGAACTGCTGACCTCAGGTGATCCTCCCACCTCGGCCTCCCAAAGTGTTGGGATTACAGGCATGAGCCACCACACCCAGCCTCATTGTCTTTTTTCTTTTTTTTAATTATACTTTAAGTTCTAGGGTACATGTGCACAATGTGCAGGTTTGTTACCTATGTATACACGTGCCATGCTGGTGTGCTGCACCTGTTAACTTGTCATTTGCATTAGGTATATCTCCTAATGCTATCCCTCCCCCTCCCCCCACCCCATGACAGGCCCCAGTGTGGGATGTTCCCCACCCTGCGTCCAAAATGAAACTGGCTACTTGTGCCTTACTGTCTTTAGCAAGAATTCTAAAGGCTTTGCATAGCTGCCATGAGTTGGCTCTTGTTTTATTAAATTACAGTGATTTGCTTTTTAAAAATATCTTTTTTAGCAGCAACAAAAAAGAAAATATATTTGGAACGGACTTGTATTCTCAATTAAGAATATCCACATAGCCAAAGAATACATGAATTTTCAGAATGGGATGCTGTGAATTGTATGAAATAAATAAAGTACAGACTGAAAGAAAATTGATATGCTTGAGACATGTTTTGGGTAGATGTTATGGGTTCTTCCTGGTCCTTTTCAGCACAGTGTTTTCTTTTTTGAAGACCAGATTCTTTTTGTATGTTTGTATGATCTTTTCTTCAATAAGGCAATCTCCTGTGTAGTTGGGCTTGATGAAATTAAATTATGTTTTATTTATTTCAGAATAACCACAATCACTATAGAAAAAGGAGGGGATTTTTTCCTTTCCACTGTTTCTCCGTGCACCTGAACCATCAAAGGAGAAAACCACAGCTGTTCATGTTTTAGTACAGTCTGATAAGACCAATTTATCTACCTAGCAAACAATTGTAAGCAAAAGTTTGAAGCCAGAGTGAATGTTCAACAATTCTTTCAGGTCGGGATGGCACAAGACTACTAAATTGTGTGTTGGCAAAGTAGTGCTGGGTATCTGGAGTTGGAAGAAGAGAATGGGAAACAGATGCCTTGCTTTCTAATAAAGAAGCTGAATTTGGGGCAACTACGTTCCAGATGAATAAGAAGAGATATGGCAGCTGACACTTTCTGTTTTTAACAGTGCCTTCAATGGACATGGAAACAACTCAATTTGTGTGTTATAGGTTTTATTATCTCTAAAGAGTGATTTATATCCTTATTTCTGCATTATTGTCCACCAGGTACTGCCCTCTGTCAGGAGGCCTGCACTAACTAATTTTTTAGACCTTTGTCTTCATTAGTACAGCAATTTTAGCTTGTGATCATTGTACTAGACCTCATTGATAAGCTAAGACAGTCTGAGATTCATGGTGCTGACATCTAACCTTGCCACTGGCTTCTTGACCCTTCTGCTTCCAAAACATGGGTTCACTTTTTTTTCAACCCAAAGCACAACTCTTATCTATTTTTCACACACATTTTGGGCAGTTTAAAGGTTGTTCAGAATCAAATATTGTGCTTTCAAATTTGATAATGTATGAGTACAGAAGGATGACCTTTGATACATTGTCATACATCAACAAGCCACGAGCAGTAAATGCACCAATTACCTTTCCTACATTGAAGTGGTGCTTTGGTTTTATCTTCAGAGCAATTATTGCAAAAACAAAAACAACAAAAATGCACTTATGTTCTAGTTAGGAAATTAGTAAAATTAAGTATTTTTAAAAAGCAGTCCTAATTTATGTATTCATTTTCAACATAAGTTGGTTTTTGTAAGATACACTAGTTGGCTAACAAAGGATGTTAATTATTCTGATAATATTAGATTGATAGAAAGCTACTTTGTGTTTTACGAATAGGTCATTTTTCAAGAGGATTAAACACTGTTCTAGTACAAGACTTTTACCATTTGTGTTTTAAAATATGTTAATGTCTGTGTCCAGTGGTCCTCTAAAGGAATATTTAGTGATGACAAGGACCTTTATGTTGTGACAACATACAGCTACATATAGCTTCTGCCACTATCAGTGGGATTGTTTTCCCAGTGTTTTCATTTATTAATTCATTCCTCTTTTAAGGAATGCCTTCTATATGCTGTCTGTGTGCTGGAGATATAGAGGGAATGAGACATGGACCCCCCCCACCGGCTCCCCGCCACTCTCAGGGAGTTCACAGTAGATGCATTTAGTCTAATAGTTCAGTCTTGAGAAGTCCCAAGATGAAACCGTAGTAAGTTCACTTTGTAAGTGCTAAGTGAGGTGTGCATTGGACTTAGAAGATCAGGTTTGTGTTTTGGCTCTGCCACTTTGCAGCAGTATGACCTTGTGGGAAAGCCACATAACCTCTCTGAACCTTAGTTTCCTTGACTATTAAAAAATATGTAGTACACAGAGCTGCTGTGAAAAGTGAGAGGAAATGTTTAGGCCAAGTCTGGCCCAGAGTGGGAAACTTCATTTTCTACTTCCCATCCTTTCTTTCTTTCTTCAACTCTCAGTCTGCGAGTTTACAATTTCTCTGTAAATTCCTCTTTTTCTGGTACAGAGGCTGTTAACAGGAATTCAGGGAGTCCAAGGGCCTCTGGAAATTGAAGAATTTTGTAGGTTTGCATGCACATTTCTTCAGGAAGAGAAGATATAGCCTTCTTCTGATTTTCAGAGGGGAACGTGGGTCAGTAGAGGAGAAATGTAGCTCTCCTCTTGGAGAATAGCTAACTATCAAAGATCATTACTGTAATATTTGGATTGATTAGGTAAAAAAAAAATCAACTGGATCTCAAGTACCCTTTCTTCAGGCATTAAAGAATTCTTCAAAATATTCCTATGGCCAGAAGCCATACCTTCAGGAAAAAAAAGCAGCCATGCCACACTAGCGGCAAAATTAATATACAAATAAATTCAGTGCATGGGTCTTGAATATTTTTAGACTTCTGATAGCTTTATCAAGGATTGCTTTCAAATATAAGAATAGCTTAAAACTTGTCAGGTTAGTAACTTGTCACTTAGTAAAGGTGAATTTTGAAAGTAAGATGGGAGTATTATAAGGAATCATAAGATATCATACTGGGTTTGATATTGTGAAGACTGTATTTCTACCCCTCCCCACCCCAGCTTGTTCTTTAATTATCCCCTTGTCTCCCCCTCCCAGAAAGCTCTTGCTTATGCAACGATGTCATAAATTAGTTCTTTTTTTAAATGAATGTCTGCCTATTTTTCTCTCTCTTTGTTTTGAATATTGAATATCTAAAGCACAATGATAAAAGTTTTAAAAAGCTATTTTACTGCAATCTATCATTGTAACACATTAATTGTTTTTCTTGGGTTTCCAGTGAGTCTTTAGTCCTTTTAGCTTACATGTTTATAAATGGATATGTACACAGCTGTATTCTTAAACCAAAACTGTCTGAGTGAGGTGCTTTGTGTGTGGGATCATACTTGCTCCCTGTAGCTCTGCTCACGCGAACTACCATTATTAAACTTCGGAATCAAGTACAGACCACTTGGTATCATCTGAAGCCATGTGAACCTCTGAACATTGGGAAGAGATTGGAACCCTTTAACTTACTCTTTACAGGCATCAGAGCAGCTGTCAAATGGTAATGTGTTTTTTAACCCTCATACTCAGGCAGGCTGGGGGCTTGGATGCCTAGTCTCACTCCTTTCCCTAATATCTCCTCTTTATAATTTCTTCCTCAGAATGTATTTTGAGTGTGAGCTTGCATTCTGTAGGCCAAAGCCTGTTGCATGGTAAAATGAGGTTCATGACAGAATTATTAATGACAGTGGAAAAAAACAGGTGATCAGAAGGTTCAGAAGTGGGAGAGGGTGTTTAAATAATGCATTTACAATATTTCGAAGTTTTAGGCTGGGCACGGTGGCTCACTCCTGTAATCCCAGCCCTTTGGGAGGCCGAGGAGGATGGATCACGAGGTCAGGAGTTCGAAACCAGCCTGACCAACATGGTGAAACCCCTTCTGTACTAAAAATACAAAAATTAGCCAGGCGTGGTGGTGTGCGCCTGTAATCCCAGCTACTCAGGAGGCTGAGGCAGAGGAATCGCTTGAACCTGGAAGGCAGAGGTTGCAGTGAGCCAAGATCGTGCCATTGCACTCTAGCCTGGTAACAGAGCGAGAGTCCATCTCAAAAAAAAAAAGTATATATTTTGAAGTTTTAATAATGTGAGAAAATGCCCATGACTTAATATTAAGAGAAAAGTGGATATAAAGTTACACAGTATATATAGTCTGCTCTTACATGCAAGAATACATACACACAAGTATATATAAAGAACTGGAAAGAAATATAGTCATCTTTTAACTGATTATATTTTGGTTGTAGGATATGGGTTACTTTTTTTTCCTTACCCTTTTCCCTGTATTTTCTAAATTTAGTATCAAAGATGTATATTACTTTCAGCAATTCTAATTTTTAAAGTAAAAAAGTTTAAAATCTAAAATAATGATCTACAACAAATCATTTTGTTACAGAAAAATGTTTAAATTCATGTTAATAGTTGTTCCCAAATTCAGAGCATTTTCATATGTGCAAAGTCTCTCAAGAAAGAGTTCACTTAGGTTCAGCTTCAAAAGGGAGAGAGAATCAAAGCCTGAGAAGAAGAAAAAGTTTATTTGAGCAGTAAAAATATAGGGACCTCTGTTACTCTGGAAGTAGAAAAGAGGAATGAATGCTTTATGAATGATATGGGTTTAAAAGTTGGGAAGGAAGGAATCTGAGAAGCTCAGATTTTTTTTTCTTGCAGCAGCTTAAAGCACACTCAGCTTGTAGAGTAGTATGAAAACTCCCTGCATGCATTTACATATTTCCTCCCCTTCCTTTTATATGCACATATATAGACACACACACAGCTCGTTAATTCCTTTAATTAAGAGAAATGAATTTTGTCTTCTATTAAGTGCTTGCTTTGTTATACTCAATATGGCACCATAATCTTTGATCTTCCCTTAATATATTTCTTTGGAAATTTCACAACTAAGTTAATATTGAGACTGCTTCTTATGGATATTAAAATAGCTTCCTAAATCTAGGTTCCGATATACATTTTTAAATGATCACAATACAGTTTGCTGTAATGCATGTCAGAGCAGTTTGGTCTAGAATTGTCTTGTGACAGCAATTAGAGCAAGATCTAATTCAAGCTCCACAAATCGAGAATTGTGATAATTTGCATTAATAGTAGAGGTAAGAATGAATTTCACTATTTAAAAGATTAGAATTTAGGTAAATTTATAGCATATGTAAGGTTTTATAGAAATATTTACCTAAGGGGTAGTTATTTTAACTGTCGAATTATGTACAGCAGTATAAGTGAAGGCCACTCTGATGTGCTGGTTTCATATGGGAGAAACTATAATTAACTGAATGCATAATATATACCCAGCAAGACAGTTTATGTACAGTGTCATTTGGTCCTTAGAATAATTCTTTGAACTAGATGATTTTCATCTCTGTCTTGTAGGTACAAAAGCTGAAGTTCTAAGTTTAGTAACTCATCTAAGGTCACTTAGTAAGCTGCAGAGGCAGGATTTGAACACTGCTTGATCTGATTACTAAGCCCATAAACATTTCATGTATCATACAACTTCCGTTCTTGTCCATTTGTTAAAGTTGTCTTTTTATCCGCAACACTCCTCTTTACCTTGCATACTTTAAAGTGATTAAAATATCCTATAAAAATGTTCCATAGTGGTTTTTTTGTTCAATATTTTGAAGAAATGACAAATATCCTGAAATATGCCTTTGTTAAAATGAGCATTCCTTAGGTTGGCTTGATTTCGCCAAGCACTATTAGAGATTTTACTATTATTAAGAACCAGGATTCCCAGGCAAGATGTCCGAATAGGAACAGCTCCGGTCTGCAGCTCCTAGCGAGACCAACGCAGAAGGCAGGTGATTTCTGCATCTTCAACTGAGGTACCCCGTTCATCTCATTGGGACTGGTTAGACAGTGGGTGCAGCCTACAGAGGGTGAGCAGAAGTAGGGTGGGACATTGCCTCACCCAGGAAGCGCAAGGGGTCAGGGAACTCCCTCCCCTAGACAAGGGAAGCCGTGAGGGGCCCTGCTGTGAGGGATGGTGCTATCTGTCCCAGATACTATGCTTTTCCCATGGTCTTCACAACCCGCGGACCAGGAGATTCCCTCAGGTGCCTACACCACCAGGGCCCTGGGCTTCAAGCACAAAACTGGGTGGCTGTTTGGGCAGACACTGAGCTAGCTGCAGAAGTTTTTTTTTCATACCCCAGTGGCACCTGGAACACTAGCAAGACAGAACCCTTCACTCCCCTGGAAACAGGGCCAAAGCCAGAGAGCCAAGTTGTCTTGCTCAGCGGATCGCACCCACATGGAGCCCAGCAAGCTAAGATCCACTGGCTTGAAATTTTTGCTGCCAGCACAGCAGTCTGAAGTCCACCTGGGACTCTCCAGCTTGGTGGGGGGAGGGGCGTGCACCATTACTGAGGCTTGAGTAGGTGGTTTTCCCTTCACAGTGTAAACAAAGCCACCAGGAAGTTCGGACTGGGCAAAGCCCACTGCAGTGCCGCAAAGCCACTGTAGCCAAACTGCCTCTCTAGATTCCTCCTCTCTAGGCAGGGCATCTCTGAAAGAAAGGCAGCAGCCCCAGTCAGGGGCTTATAGATAAAACTCCCATCTCTCTGGGACAGAGCACCTGGGGGAAAGGGTGGCTCTGGGCGCAGCTTCAGCCGACTTAAATGTTCCTGCCTGTCGACTCTGAAGAGAGCAGCGGATCTCCCAGCACAGCGCTTGAGCTCTGCTAAGGGACAGACTGCCTCCTCAAGTGGGTCCCTGACCCCCATGCCTCCCGACGGGGAGACACCTCCCAGCAGGTGTCAACAGACACCTGATACAGGAGAGCTCTGGCTGGCATCTGGTGGGTGGCCCTCTGAGATGAAGCTTCCAGAGTAAGGAGCAGGCAGCAATCTTTTCTGTTCTGCAGCCTCCACTGGTGATACCCAGGTAAACAGGGTCTAGAGTGGACTTCCAGCAAATGCCAGCAGACCTGCAGAAGAGAGGCCTGACTGTTAAAAGGAAAACTAACAGACAAAGAGCAATAGCATCAACATCAACAAAAAGGACAACCACACAAAAACTCCATGCAAAGGTCGCCAACGTCAAAGACCAAAGGTAGATATAGCCACAAAGATGAGGAAAAACTAGCACAAAAAGACTGAAAATTCCAAAAACCAGAACGCCTTTTCTCTTCCAAAGGATCACAACTCCTCGCCAGCAAGGGAACAAAACTGGAAGGAGAATGAGTTTGACAAATTGACAGAAGTAGGCTTCAGAAGGTGGGTAATAACAAACTCCTCTGAGCTAAAGGAGCATGTTCTAATCCAATGCAAGGAATCTAAGAACCTTGATAAAAGGTTACAGGAATTGCTAACTGGAATAACCAGTTTAGAGAAGAATATAAATGAACTGATGGAGCTGAAAAACACAGCATGAGAACTTCGTGAAGCATAAAGTATCAATAGCCAAATCGATCAAGCAGAAGAAAGGATGTCAGAGATTGAAGATCAACTCAATGAAATAAAGCGTGAAGACAAGATTAGAGAAAAAAAGAATGAAAAGGAACGAACAAAGCTTCCAAGAAATATGGGACTATGTGAAAAGACCAAACCTACGTTTGACTGGTGTACCTGAAAGTGACAGGGAGAATGTAATCAAGTTGGAAAACACTCTTCAGGATATTATCCAGGAGAACTTCCCCAACCCAGCAAGACAGACCAACATTCAAATTCAGGAAACATAGAGAACACCACAAAGTTACTCCTTAGGAAGAGCACCCCCAAAACACATAATCGTCAGATTCACCAAGGCTGAAATGAAGGAAAAATGTTAAGGGCAGCCAGAGAGAAAGGTCAGGTTACCCACAAAGGGAAGCCCATCAGACTAACAGAGGATCTCTCTGCAGAAACCCGACAAGCCAAAAGAGAGTGAGGGCCAATATTCAACATTCTTAAAGAAAAGAATTTTCAACCCAGAATTTCATATCCAGCCAAGCTAAGCTTCATAAGTGAAAGAGAAATAAAATATTTTACAGACAAGCAAATGCTGAGGGATTTTGTCACCACCAGGCCTGCCTTACAAGAGCTCCTGAAGGAAGAACTAAATATGGAAAGGAAAAAACCGGTACCAGCCACTGCAAAAACATACCAAAATGTAAAGAGCATTGACACTATGAAGAAACTGCATCAACTAATGGGCAAAATAACCAGCTGTCGTCATAATGACAGGATCAAATTCACACATAACAATATTAACCTTCAATGTAAATGGGCTAAATGCCCCAATTAAAAGACACAGACAGGCAAATTGGATAAAGAGTCAAGACTCATTGATGTGCTGTATTCAGGAGACCCATCTCACATGCAAAGATACACATAGGCTCAAAATAAAGGGATGGAGGAAGATTGACCAAGCAAATGGACACCATCTTTCAGGTCTTAGTATAAAGAATAGTTATGTGGGAAAATTGGCTTGGCTTATACTTACAGATATCATGAATTTCATAGCTTATCAGATTGTCCCTCTTTATACTAGTTGCAGGAAAGCTCAGAGTCAAATCAGAAATATTGTATACTGCCTCTAGTAAATATTTAGACCTCTGTTATAAGCACTTTGAAATGAGCCTAATTCCTGGCTCCATTTTATTTGCCCTACTCTTTCTCACTGACTTAAAAAAATTACTTCTAATGTTTGTTATCTTGATATATTTATGAACCAAATAATCTTATCTTACATCCTGTGTGGAACACGGCAGCAGGATAGACAGACAGCTTGATTGATTGGTTGATTAACCAATACATAAATGGTCTGGATAGAGGCAGCAACATCTTCTTCCTGGAGAGTCTTAAGAACAAGACAATTTTCATGACTTGGGAGTGGTTTAGCCAGAAAAACTAGAGCCACACTAATGGCCCAATACTCTCTAGGTCATGTGCCAGGTCTTCAGCGCTGCTCCTAGTGGCTCAACAGTTTCTAGTTATTGATTTCCCAAATGATTCAGTTATAGTATCAGTTGTGGGCCTTGTTCTCATATAGACAAAACTGTTCAGTGGGAACAGGCAAATCCACCTGGCTAAAAGTAACAAAAAGCTAACTTGTGGGGAAAAGGAGGCAGGAGTTGATACTAAAACTTCTTGAAGAAAACTGAAGTCCCTGAAAATTTAGAAAAAGAACAATCATGATGAATATGAACATTATAGGTGCATCATTGCTAATACAATCTCAAAAACATGAAGACTATACACTGGGAATATAGGATTGCATTAATATTTTTAGATATTATCTTCTTATTTGATATAATGTAATTATAGTCAGGGCTATGCTTCACCAAATCACTAACTGCTTCAGTCAATTCGTATATATCAATTAGTACACATTTGTTGAGCATTTACATATGCTAGATTGTGTTAAGGATGTGAGATCCATAGATGACTGAGAATAATCCCTACCCTCAGGGTCCCTACATTCTGGGAGAAGACAGACACATTAACAGTTATAATATAGGGTCTCTAAGGGCAAATCAGAACAAGTTTCACAGAGAAGTTGAGATTTCAGTTGGACCTTAGGAATAAGGAGTCACTCAAGGATCAAAGCCAAAGAGGGCAAGATCAGGGAGAGGGTGAGAGTAGAGGCCTAGAGTCATGCAAGACATCGAGGTTCAAGGACAGCCTGGCATTTGCCATGACTGACACTTAGATAGGAATAGGAAAGCATTTTACATGCCCCTGCAATGTTTAGGGCTTTGACCTTTATCCCATATGTGGCAAGGAGCTACTAGTGAATTTTATGCAGGCAAGTGACATAATTAGAATTATATTTGTAAAAAGTAACTAACAGTGATAAAGGAAATGGACAGTTAGAAATACAAAATTACTGAATCGAGTGTTCTTTATGACCTTCTCGGTATGGGAAATACCAAATTTGGAGTTATCAACATGTGGGTGCACACACTATAATTAAAACTATGGGAATGGGTGAGTTCTCCAATAAAGGAGGCAAGAAGAGGACCAAAAGCAATGCCAACAACTTGGTGAGGGGGACAGAGGAAGGCAAGCTATTAAAGAAGACTGAGAAAGGATGCCAGAACTAGAAATAATCTGGATTCAAGAAAAGTGAAGTTGTAGATGGACCAGGAGGAGGAGGCGCTGTCAACAGCGCCTAGTAGAGTAGGGCAGTAGGGAAAGGCCATTGAGCAGGCATTCAATGGACACTGGGCACTTTTGCAAGAGCAGTTGAAGGAAACAGTGGAAGCAGAAGCCAGACTCTGCAGCTGAAATGGAGAAAGCAGGAGCTGACTTATCTTTTTCAGATACTTGGCTGGGAAGAGGAGGGAACAAGGTAGGCGTACAAGAGGCAGAGTAGAGGAAAGATTCTTTAGAAATTTTGAAAGCTTGAGTCTGTAGGCTGATGGGAAAGTATAGTGAAGAGGGAAGGGTAGAAGGGAGGGGAGGGTTAGGAAGGAATTGATAAGGGAAACACAGATGGCACAAGTCTTGGGATGGGAGCTAGGAGATGCAAACAGATGAAAGGACAAGTTTTAGAAATCCGTCTGGTAGCACTGGGATAAAAGACCAGCTTAGCAAATTATTTGACATTGAGAATACTAAAAAGAAATATGGCATGCCAGCATTTAAAAAATGTTTCAGCCTGTTCTGTTAGACTTTTGAAGACCTAGTCATGTGACCTATTTAGAAGCCAGCCAATAGAAAGCAAGAGTAGTTTAAACTATTTTGTTGTGTTTCGTTTTGTTCTGTTTTAAATAAATCATCCTGGAAAAATTCAGCAGTGCTTGGGAGAGATCTACCCCTCCACCTTTTTTCTTATTTAATTGTTTTGATGTAACAAAACACATTGTTTTAAAATACTTATATAAAATATCCCATGAATGAATGCTTACTACTTACGGTGTTTGTGAAAGATACTGTGGCTTCCAGGCACAACTCTCAGATCCCATGTCTTTGGATCCTTACCAAGACAGGTAGTATTTCCTCTGTCTTTATGGATAAGGAACTCTGGAGCTAGAACTAGAACCAATTCCAAGTTCTTCTCATCTCTATCAAATATGATGCCGCCTATTAGAAAAAAATGACCACCTTTATCATAAAAAGTACAGAGAAACAAGGACTTTTATGCAATTTAAGATCAGGAATACTTCCATCCATAATTCTTCATAATTAAGGACACCTAAGACATTGGCTATCCTCAGTTGTAATTCACATTTCCAAAATTGGCAGCTGGGCTTTTCTCATAGATTGCTCACTATTTTAATCTGATTCCCAACACCTACTAGGAAATTGCATAAATCAAATATATTTCTTCTTTTTGGCAAATTTTCTTTTGACTTCTTAAGATTATTCGGCTTCTCTGTGCTTAACAATTTGAATTAAATTAAATCTAGCAGAGTCAGGAAACAGAATTTCCAATTTATCTTATAATAGGACAAATCCTTTAATAGGCTCAATCTTTTTACCAAGAATATAACAAGTTTAAAAATTAAGTATAAGACTTTAAGAAATAAAAGAACTCTTTGCTGGCTGCAAGGCACAGAGCTATGTTTAAAAATACATTAAAGCCGAGTGCTATGGCCTGTGCCTATAGTCCCAGCTACTCAAGAAGCTGAAGCAGGAAGACTGCTTGAGCCCAGGAGTTCAAGTCTAGCTTGGGCAACATAGTGAGACCCTGTCTCTAAAATAATAAAATAAAATAATAAAAATACATTAAGGTGATATTTTAAAAGGCAGGATTAGTTACATATATTCTACCTACAAGCAAACAGAAGCATTAATTTGACTACATAAAATTTCTACAACCATAAGGATGAAACTTCTACATCTCACTTATTTTTAGGTTAATCTACAATACATGACCATGCCACATGACTAGGGAGGAAAATGTGCTATGATTGTAGAGACCAGGCTGGGTGGTCAGGGAAAGCCTAACCAAAAATACAGCATTTGAGCTGGGCTTTGAAGGTTGTTAGGATGTCAATAAGATAAGGATTAAAGAAGGAATCTTGGGTAGAATGGCAGAGGCGATACCAACAAGACAAAACTGAAATGTGCATGTTTTTAGTCATCCCACCAACAATTCATCTTCTCTTATCTGCTAAATTTTGAAAATATGGAAATGAACCAGATATGCTCTAAACTCTCATAATTATCATGGTACATGGGGAGAACAGAATCAACAATCCAACAAATAGCACGTCAGTGTTTTCTTCCTTTAGGATGCTTTGAGCAACCAGAGAGTAAAGCTGGGACTGCAGCACATTTGGAGCTTTGCATATTGACAAAGCAGGAGAAGGGCCATCCCAGCATAAGGAGCAGCATATACAGACAAATAGATGCTTTTCCTATAGATTTTCTTATAATTATGTAACTATGGGAATAGTAATAACAATTAACATATATTGAGCTGTTAACTTTTTGCCAGGTGCAGGTATTGCATCTTCATCAAATCCTCTGTCTCTCTAAGCTAGATACTATCTCCACTTAACAGATGTGAAAACTGAGGCATAGGATGTTAAGCAACCTGCCCAAAGTCACACAGTCAGAAGGGTAGATTTCAGCTCAGGAAGTCTGGGTCCAGAGTCCATACCCTTTACTACAATTTCGTCACAAATAATTCAGGGGTGAGGTCAAGGAAATGTGGGAGATCTGCTCCTACCAATTTGATAAGTTGTAGAACTGTTATAGACTCAGCATGCTCCCGCTGCACAACTGCTATCTGGTTGGAGAACAGTTACATTTTTCAAGTCCTAAAAGTTATCTGGAAAGCAGTCAGTCTCAAACATGCCCTGAGCATTCAGAACATTGCACTTAAGACACTACCACCTCTATTCCTGTGGCATTTGTATTTCTGTTTGGAACCTATGGTAAACTATTATCATGTTTTCTGCCCCAAACCTCCCTCCTATTGAGAACTTCTCTCCCCACCCCCCTTCCTCTTCAACCATGTGATCTCAGTGAGAACTGCCATGTTCATGTGCGACTTCTTTGGCCACAGCTGATGGATCTAGATGTGTATCTGTCTGGGCTTTATTGAACTAGAACTGGGAAATGACAGTTTGGTGAATCTAGTGGCAGGAGTTGTAGCATATTAGGCTTGGCATCATTGCTGTGCATTCTCCACCATGTAAAGCAGGGGTCCCCAACTCCTGGGCCATGGACCAGTACTAGTTCGTGGCCTGTTAGGAACTGGGCCACACAGCAGGAGGTGAGCAGCAGGTGAGTGAGTGAAGCTTCATCTGTATTTACAGCTGCTCCCCATCACTTGCATTCCCACCGGAGCTCTGCCTCCTGTTAGATCAGTGGCAGCATTAGATTCTTATAGAAGCACAAACCCTATTGTGAATGCATGTGTGAGGGATCTAGGTCACATGCTCCTTATGAGAATCTAATGCCTGATGATCTGTCACTGTCTTCCATCACCCCCAGACGGGACCGTCTAGTTGCAGGAAAACAAGCTCAGGGCTCCCACTGATTCTACATTATGGTGAGTAGTATAATTATTTCATTATATATTACAATGTAATAGTAATAGAAATAAAGTGCACAATAAATGTAATGTGATTGAATCATCCCGAAATCATTCCCCCCAAAGCTCCATGGAAAAATTGTCTTCCACAAAACTGGTCCCTGGTGCCAAAAAGGTTGGGCACCACTGATGTAGAGGACATTGCTTTAAAGCCATTGGGATTGAACCCAACAGACAAAGAGAAACACAGTTGAAAGTTGAAGAGAATGCTTAGATCCTGTTTCTGTAAGGTCTAGCCACATGCCTCCCTTGACTGAGTTTAGGTCACGTGAGATAAACCTGTAACCTTCCCAAATATTTTCCTGTTTCTTAAGCTAGTTGGAGTTCTGCCCCTTGGGGTCAAAAAGGGTTCTGGCCAGGCACAGTGGCTCACGCCTGTAATCCCAGCACTTCGGGAGGCCAAGGTCGGTGGATCACTTGAGGTCAGGAGTTCAAGGCCAGCCTGACCAACATGGCAAAACCCCGTATCTACCAAAAATACAAAAATTAGCTGGGCGTGGTGGCACATGCCTATAGTCCCAGATACTCGGGAGGCTGAGGCAGGAGAATTGCTTCAACCCGGGAGGCAGAGGTTGCAGTGAGCCAAGATCGTGCCATTATACTCCAGCCTGGGTGACAAAGCGAGACTCTGTTTCAAGAAAAAAAAGGAGAGGTGGGGCTTCTGACTAATACAAGCATAAAGGATTTACACACATAAAAAATATTCAAAAAAACCTTTATAAAATAACATGAACAAGAACTGCTGTATCTCTATTTAAAATAACATGTAAATATATACAGAGAGTTTGATCAGGGAACCCTTCCCTGAAGGTAGTGATTGGCAACTGTCCAGTGAGTTAACATTGCCAAGTGGTTCAGTTTCTTCCACAGTTCTTAGGACCGTCCCTCTTCTCTGACCCCAGAAATTTTAGGACTAGGTGATCCTATGTGCTTTAAGCCATGGCGGTTCCCCAACAGTTTCCTGAGCTCTTAAAGAATTTGGAAGATATACATTCTAAATCAAAATTATACACAAGATATAACTGCACAATAAAGCAACAGGTTTTTAAATATATATGTTAGAGTGTAAACCCCAAGTGTGCACAAAAAGACAAACACCCCATGTTCTCACTTGTAAGTGAGAGCTAAACATATGTACACATAGACATAGAGTGTGGAATGACAGAAAATGGAGATTCAGAGGCATGAGGGAGTTGGAGGAAGGTGACTGATGAAAAATTACTTAATGGGTACAATTTGAGTGATAAATACTCTGAAAGTACTGACTTCACTGCTATGCAATCTGTATAAGTAACAAAATTACACTTGTACCTCATAAATTTATACAAATTTTTAAAATTTTAATAAACCCAAAGTGCATTCTTCTCCCTTCAAAGCCAGAAGTCTAGGACTGCCCACTTACCTCCATGAGGCTGCCATTTCTGAAAGTGACATTGGAACTCCATTTTGGGGATGGCCTTCACAGCTCACCACCTATTTCTCTGAATATTCTCAGCAGTACCAAATCTTTATCATTGGAGTCAAGTCTTAACTTTTGAGATGACCCAAATATTTGGAGCCAAGTTTGTTGATTAAGGTGAGCAATCAAACTTAGAAAAGTATTTGGTGTCAAAAATAATATTTGAGTATAAATATGAAGATAGATTTTTCTGTCATTATTTACAAACTGCCACTGACAGGTGGTTTTGCTCAGTTGTGTACTGTTATAATTTTATAATACATTATAGTTTAACTGTAAAGTAAAATATAACATCTTATTTATATGATTTATCTAATCACATTCATAAATGAGGAGAAGGAAAACCTCTTCTCCCTAAATTCAAGATCTTACAATAAGAGCAAAAGGAGGGCCAGGTGTGGTGGCTTATGCCTGTAATCCCAGCCCTTTGGTGGTCCAAGGCAGGAGGATTGCTTGAAGCCAGGAGTTTGAAACCAGGCTTGGCAATATAGTGAGACACTATCTCTACAAAAAAAATTTAAAATTAGCTGGGCATGGTGGTGTGCACCTGTAGTCCAGCTACTTGGGAGGCTTGGGTGGGAGGACTGCTTGAGCACAGGTGGTCGAGGCTGCATTGAGTTATGATGGTGCCACTGCACTCCAGCCTGGATGACAGAGTGAGAACGTGTCTCAAAAACCCCCCAAAATGCAAAGATATGCTGCCAAAATTGATATATTATGCAAACTTGTAACACAAATCAGGTTTGATTTTTATAGAATCTTCACTTCCAACCTCAACAACACTGAATTATCTGGACCATCATCTAGCCCAAGGGAAACATTTATTACCCAAGGGATGAGACGTGACAATATGCTGAAATTCTTTCCTCTAAATGTGCTTATTTTTTCTTTGAAAAACATAGTAATTAAAATACAAACAGGGCCTTTTTTTTGCCTTTTAATAAGTTTTCATCCTCAACATTCTTTTGCCCACCCTATGAGACCAATGAGTCTACTGAAGATACTCCAAGTGCCGAGGAAATAAAGACATTGGAGGATGCCCTTAATATTTTCAGAAATGTTACCACTATAAAGAGCACTTCCAAAATCTCCTTTTCACATATTCTCTGTGAAGTTACGCAACACAAAGGCTTCAAAGCAAACTCCCAAGTTTCCCAGAAAATAAATACATCTGATTTGAAAAATCTTACATCAGCAAAATTGTGCAAATATTATTCGTACCAGTTAGTTCTTAAATAAATAAATAAGTAAAGTCCCAGAAAATCTTTTTAAATGTCATTTCAAATGCTACAAATAGAACTGTGACATGGCGTGGCAAGGCTGGCTGTTTCACTTGTACTGTTTTACTGTTTCATATTCTGAGCAAACAGAGAGGCTATTTTCCCCCAAAGAGTTCAGGAGGGCATACGATTTCATTTCTTCAGAAAATTGTTTCTCAGGATTTCAATCTTCTTAGCTGGAGATGACAAAACATAATATCAGAAACATTTATGCTTTTTATCTACTATATTTTCAAAGCATAAATAAAAGCTCAGTATTCATTTAAAACAGGTGGATTCCAACTTAGGGATAAATTACATACATACTGCAAAATAGTTTTACGACATAAGAACATTTTAATTTTAAAATATTTAAGAGGAAACCAACATAAAAATAAGCTCTTTAAAATTATTTTGCATTGTCACTCTTATTTTACTTCAGTAGCATTTGATTTTCTAAATCTTAGGGTTAATGAGATAACTGATAAAAAAATTAAATTGGATTTTTAGAAAAAGGAATTCAAATGGGCACCTTTCAGCTACTGCTTCCTGTTTCTCTTTCTCTGCACAGTGGTGAGCACTATTTTGGTTTTCAACCTCGTTACACTTCTATTTATAAAGCATAGTATAAAAACTTTAAACCTCAAATGTTTTAAGAATAAAACAAATCATGCATCTCTGAAAAGATGAGCATAATGGCTTTTTTTGTAGCATGCCTAGTGTGCTTCTCAACTGGCCTTGCACAGCATTAGCTGAGCAATTCCCATTAGCATTAATATGCTCTTAAGTTTCTACTGTCCTTTCATTTAAGCAATAATTTGAAGATCAATTCAATTTCATGGGAATTTCACTATTCCAAGCTGGTTTTGTGGCTTTGTGACATACAGAAATTTAGTTATTGAGGTCACTTAAGGATTTGTGGTCTTTTGTGAAGTAATGGAACACATACACACACATATGTCATTAAACTAATGTCATGGATAAGACAAGTTACAAAATAAGCTAGCTTCTGAGGTATGGATGCCCATCACTTTCCGACCCTTCTCTCAGCTCCCAGCTTGTCTGCAGACACCACAGCAAAAAAAAAAAGGCATTCCAGCAAAATATCAGGGTTGGTCCCTTACGGGATCTAAGGGACACTTAAAGAATACTCGAGTCCTTATTCCATTCTGATTGCTGTCCTGCATTGAGGCACTGCCTCTAGATCTCTGGTCATACACCAATTTCTGATTTAGGAGTTAGCATCGTATCTCATTAGCAGAGTTCTCCACATGTAGTAGGTGTTCGATATACGCTTATTGAGTTGAAATCGCACCCATAGGATCACGTCCATGTAACTGCTTTGCCCAATTAGCCATAAGCAGAAGTGTCTGAGGACAGAACAAGAGTCTTGAGCTCTGGTTGGGGGTAGGGGAGAGAGCAGGAAATAAAATCCTATCTGAAAACTCAAAATCCTTATGTAGCTGAACAAGGTTTAGAAAGGGGCTTCAGTGTGTCTGAGCAACTACATTCTTAACATCAAAAATTATTTCTAATGGTTTCAGGAAAATTCATGAAATTCACCATTATATGCTTTAGGCAGCATTTTATGGTTTCTCACTTGTTGGAAATGGGAGAGGACTGAGGAATAAGAGCATTGCACTAAAACTGATAGGCTGTGAGACTTCTGAACTTTCACACTAATAAACCTACAAAAATTTCAGCAAGTCTCAGGGCTGCTCTGGTAACCCACTATGCACTTTACCAATGATTCTGCTCACTCTTAGTTTAACTTGCTAGGACAAGCCCTGGAAATGGCCAGTTATAAACAGCTGTATTAACATTCATCAAGAAAATGAAATACAGACTCTTCTGCTATAAGCAGTATTTCAGAAAACACATGTACTGTGCAAAATCACAGGACTTCTAGGTAAAATAGGCTCAGGAGCAGACCATTCAGAACTTAAGCAACTTTTTAACAAAAACACCAACAAAAATAATAAATGTAATAAAATATTCTCAGTTTAAAAAATGTATTTAATTTTCTGATTTAAAAGATACTGTGAACACAGGGGAAAAATGAATATTTTACTACAATAAAAGAAACAGAAAGAGAGAGGCTAGCTCAATGGAAGACATAAAATTAAGGACTGAAGCTACTGACCTGAGGAGATAAAAGCAAAACACCCCTAAATCAGAGAAAGCCACACAGTAAGGACATCTGAGACAAAGTACATGGCAAAACTGTTTATGGCGTGATATTTCCCCTAACTTAGTTAGGCTATAAATTCTATATTCTATGATCTTCCATAGCTGGCTGTAGTCAGCTGACAATGCTTTGGAATATAAAGCATTAATAATCTGAGAAAAATCATGTATGACCAACATGACTTCTGAATTATACTAGCCTCATTTCCTATTTGCCAGTTATGTAAGCCCTAACTCATATTATAGAAACACAGAACAGACTCTACGGGGAAAGTTGTTGCCCAAATGTAGATATGGTATTTTTTGGAAAATAGAAGATGTCTCAGTGTCCTATAGTCTCATTAGTTCTTTAACAACCTAAAGGCAGATGTGTGAACCAAATAAGCCTCCAGGACCCATCTAGTCCTTCCATTTCAGGAATATTCAATTCTGAAGGCTCAAGAGCAATTTGATTTTTTTAATGATAGGTACATGGCAATAAGTGTAGATGTTATAGATGTGGATGACAACAAATGTAGGTACTAACTGGCGGGAAACTATTGTGTAGTACCTCAAGTAGAAGAGGAATATTCCACTGAGAGGAATAGCCATGATTCTGAGATTCCAGCACAAGGAAGGGGCTTAGTCAAACAAGAGAACAGTTAATCAAGTCACCCATCAAGAATACTCATGCTTTGGAAAACTTGTGCACAATGTCTATTGGGACTTATAGATCCAGCAGAGGATCTTTTCATTCACAGACCTTTGAAAATGCATTTGTGGTAGTTAACATTTTCCACCTTTTGGGATTGTTCAATTAATGCATGACCAACAGGCTATGTTCTACTTGTGCTTTTCTGCAAAACAATACATTTTTCCAGGCCTCTTGCTTAGGCTCTTCTTGATTATAAGCAGCCAGCTTTTATAATCTATTTTATCCAGCACAAAATCTGAAACCCAAAATAGAAGCAGTGGTTGACTTCCATGACTGCCTTTTGTTCTACCTTGTTGGCCCCTTTTTGCCCTATTTGAATAGTACTGAATTTCCTTCACACTCGGTTCTTAACGGGGTTATTTACCTTGCATACCCAGTGAGACTGTACTTTATATAATAAATTCTCTTTTCTGAGATATGTCTGAAAGGGCAGCCTATTCAGCTATTAAGAGGTACAGCCTTTTAACTGAGGGTAGTCTTATGGCTGGACACAGCTTTCATACTGAGCTTTCAATTACTTTAAGATGTCACCATAGCATACAGAGGTGTTTACATTTACATATACAAGTAGATCAGCCATACAAATACCCACTAACTTTGCAAAATGGCTAGTAAAAAAACTCATTTTTACTACATGTATGTTGCCCTTGCTTATGTGTGTTAATGAAAAACATGTGTGCTTATAATGCACACAGGCAGTAAAGAACAATCATTTTTAATGCATTAGTATTGCTATCAATTATGGGTGTCAATGAAATGCATGGGACTACAATGCATATGAACTCTTCAAATTTCTTTTTAGTCATTAATTTTTCCCTCCACACTTTTTACCAGAAGTAATCACATTGACTACTTTAATTTCATCTTTTCTGGGAAACAATGAAAAGCAGATAAATGGCCAAAGCCTATAAGCAGAAAAGGAATGAGGAAGAAGCAAATAGCCCGGATAATCCACAATTTGGAAAATAAGTTTGGCTTTACCTCTTTGATGGGGTGGTGATAGAGGTGAGGAGGGAGGTGGTCAATGGTTGGAGGCTAGAAAATTTTTTTTAAATTTTTTACTTATTTAGGCTTATATATGTCATTGTATTTGAAGGTAATAATAAATTATTGTAAATCTTTTTTCTCTAAAATCTAGCTGACTTTTGCACACCTTACTCTCAGATTCTCATGAACATTCCCATCTAGTCTCCTTGATTAAATGTTGTGCTGACCTAAAGAGAATATGTTTTTAGTGGTATCCAAAGGCAATGGAAGAGCAGCTCTCTTAAGCCAAAGTAGATTGATCTCAACTCTCCGGAAAAGAGTAATTGAAAGGAGAATCTCCCCCTGGACATAAACCATCTCCTCCATCTCTCTGCAAAAGTCCCAGGAAAATCTAGCCTATATATTAATAGTAATGCTTAGAGGCTCATAGGTGATTTCTAGGTAATTCAAATATTTATTGATAATCTATCTTACAGGTACTTGGAGTACAGCAGGGAACAAAACATTCAGAAATTTCTGGCAACATGGATTTTCCTTTCTACTGGGGGAGGGGGTACAATAGACTAAATAAATAAGTAAAATATAGAGTCTGTTTGTTGGTGATAACATTGCTACTGAATGTTGGTGATAATAGAAAAGCCAGACAGTTTTAATGGAGGGGGAAATGCAGGGTAAGAGAAGATATTTTAAAGATAGTGTGCTCAGTTTAGGGACAAGGTATATCTGAGTAAACATCTGAGGATGGGGGTCAAACCAAGTAGAGAGTTTCAAGGCATGGCCATAAAGAGAAAGGACTCTGAGCAGGAGTATGCCCAGCATGTTGAGGAATAGCCAGTGCACCAGTGAGGCCAAAGAGAGACAGGATAATAAGAAGAGAAACAGTAAGCAGGGAATGGTGGTGGGTAGTGTAGGACCTTGTGTGCCATCACAATGATGGGCTTCTCTAAATAAGATGGGGTAGTAGGGGAGGGTTTTTAATGCTGATCCTGTGAACATGATCACTCTAGCTGCTGTTGAGAATGAACTCTGAGAAAAGTAAATGAGTGCCTGCTACAATAACCCAGCTGAGAGGTGAGAGGGGCTTGGATCTAAAAGAAAAGCTAAGCCCATGTCTGGACAGCATGGGGTGAGAATAGAGGCTGCTTACAGAAATAGCCAACATCTAGGTTGTGAATAAATTTATTCACACCTCGAGGTGTGAACCTTTGTTATACAATACATCTGTACATGCATCATTTAAGCCTACTGCACATCCATCTTAAAAGCTGAGTCAAATGTTTGAAGAATAACAAAAGGACCCTGTGGAATCTTGGGTTTCTACGGAGCTCAGCATGAAAACTAGAGCTACCCAGCCTGGTGGAAAAGATGCCATACTCTGCAAAGACTGATGGAGATGGCCCCAGATTTCTCTTGGGAGGTGTCAGCAAAGATGGAGGCTGTTGATGTGGCTGGAAGCAACAGGACAACCCACTTCCTCATTGTTCTCTTCTTGACCTTCCTGGTGGGCCTGAGAATCAAAAACCTAAACCACTTTCTCATCTACCTTATCAAACACCTGGCAATATTACTGGACAGCAAAATGTCTTCATAGAGTTTGTAGAAAAGATGTTCCTTGTGAATAGAACCATCACAATGCAGGAATTAAATATAATAAATAGGAGTCATGCAAAACACATGGAAGAGCCATAAAGAATTAACAGAAATGTTGATATTGACCCCAAATTCAACAGGACATGCAAAATACTGGGGATGAAGGTGTAGATGTGCCAGTTGAGCACAGGATGACCATAGAAGGATGTGCAAAGAAGGAAGGGAAAAGGTAGGGGAAGCGGACTTTTATGTAGGGCCAGTGCCTCTAACCAAAGATTAAGTGGAAAAAGGCCGGTGGTCATCAATGCCTGTACCTCTAGGTAAAGTTCAAGACGATGACAGCTGTGGGTAGCAGCAGCCCATGCCCTTCTCTCCTTGCCTTCTACTGTGCCATAGCAGAAAACCTAGAGGTGCAAGAAAATCCAAAGATTTCTTCATTCGAGTACCCCAAACGTCAGACGAGGTGAGGATCTGATAGCAGCACACAGTGTTCCACTAAGAAACAAGCCAAGCACTGTTCTAAGTGGAGAGTTGAAGGTAACTGTGATATTATTGTATTTATATTTTTATAAATTACACGCTTCCATCAACTGTTCCTAGCTTATAGCTCCCCAAAGCCCTTGTTATTTCTCCCCAAGGTGAAGGTGGCTCATAAAAACCCTGCCTTACTCTAGCCTGGGTGACAGAGCAAGACTCCATCTCAAAAAAAACAAAACAAAACAAAAAAACCCCTGCCTTTCTGTCCTGAAGATGGTCATAAAGAAATTCTCTGGCCTACTTTGACTGATTAGAGGTCATAAGACTCCCATTTCAGAGGAGGTCTTGCCCTGGGGGAAGGAATGCTGCACAGAGAGGCCAAGAAGAATCAGAACAGTTAGGACTTGCTGGGTTTCCGTTTAGTCTGTTACTATTAGTTCACACCCTGTTTGTCCAGTCACATTTCTACATGGTTGTCCATGCTTCATTCATGCTTATCCAACAAGTCCCATAAAAGGCCCAAGAGGATACGGTTTCAGCGAGCTTCCGGATAAACATGTGAAGGGTTCTGAAGGGTGGCGCACCCAGGGACAACACGGATGTTCCGCGTTCTTTCCCTTATACTTTGCACTATGCATCTCTTCCTCTGTATTCTTTGTGATAGCCTTTATAATAAAAAGGTAAATAGAGATGTTTCCCTGAGTTCTGTAAGCCACTCCAGTAAATTAATCAAACCCAAAGAGGGGCTCATTGGAGCCCCAAGTTGAAGCACGTTGGTCAGAAGTTCCCGAGACTCGGACTTGCCGCTGGTGTCTGAAGAGAGGACAGCTTTATGGAACTGAGCCCTGTGGGATCTGACGCTATCTCCAGGTAGATGGTGGCCGAATTGAATCGGAGGGCTTCTAGCTGGTGTCTGCTGAGGAACTGATTTCTTGCTTGGTGTGTGCAGAAAAACCCCCACACATTTGGCCACAGAAGTCTTCTGTGTTGATTGTTGTGGTGTGGGAACAGTGTGTTTTTCCACTCACTCAGTACCTAAGAGATGATTACTCCCTCGTTGAACATCCAGCCAGGAAGAAGTCTGCATCCTTTGTATAAATCAAACCAGCACTTGATGTGTACTCAGAACAAACATTTTGATAAGTGCTTTCCATGAAAAATGTCATTGGAGAGATAATTTTTAAAATGGCACAGAATTGAATAATTTAAATGTTAGATTTAGAAATTCCCTTAGTACCAAGAATAGAAGTATAATTTATGGACATCTTTTCTGGTGTTGTTACAAATCAACTCCACTCTACATGACACCACAGAGGCATCACAGTCAATGGTGAAAGTGGAAAGAATGACAGTGCCCCTTACTACATGGAGGAGGAGCCAGTAAGCAGTGTGATGTTCTTCTCTGGTTCTATATATATACACACACACACACACACACACACACACACACACACACACACACACA
>NW_026652276.1:66526051-66531051 GCF_009828535.3 Hylobates moloch
ATATATACTATATAAAGTATATATATACTATATAAAGTGTATATATATACTATATAAAGTATATATATACTATATAAAGTGTATATATACACTATATAAAGTGTATATATATACTATATAAAGTGTGTATATATATACACACTATATAAAGTGTGTGTATATATATACTATATAAAGTGTGTATATATATATACACTATATAAAGTGTGTATATATATATATACTTTAAGTTCTGGGATACATGTGCAGGATGTGCAGGTTCATTACATAGGTATACATGTGCCATGGTGGTTTGCTGCACCCATCAACTCATCATCTACATTAGGTATTTCTCCTAATGCTATCCCTCCCCTTGCACCCCATCCGTGGACAGACCCCAGTATGTGTTTGTTGTTCCCCACCCTGTGCCCATATGTTCTCATTGTTCCACTCCTACCTATGAGTGAGAACATACGGTGTTTGGTTTTCTGTTCCTGTGTTAGTTTGCTGAGAATGATGGTTTCCAGCTTCATCCATGTCCCTGCAAAGGACATGAACTCATTCTTTTTTACGGCTGCATAGTATTCCATGGTGTATATGGGCCACAATTTCTTTATCCAGTCTATGATTGATGGGCATTTGGGTTGGTTCCAAGTCTTTGCTGTTGTGAATAGTGCTGCAATAATCATACATGTGCATGTGTCTTTACAGAGGAATGACTTATAATCCTTTGTGTGTATACCCAGTAATGGGATTGCTGGGTCAAATGATACTTCTAGTTCTACATCAGTGAGGAATCTCCACACTGTCTTCCACAATGGTTGAACTAATTTATACTTTCACCAACAGTGTAAAAGTGTTGCTATTTCTCCACAACCTCTCCAGCATCTGTTGTTTCCTAACTTTTTAATGATCACCATTCTAACTGGCATGAGATGGTATCTCATTGTTGTTTTGATTTGCATTTCTCTAGAAATGTACAAGTAAATACACAGTACAAGTAAAGTGATAATGAGCTTTTTTTCATATGTTTGTTGGCCACATAAATGTCTTCTTTTGAGAAGTGTCTGTTCATATCCTTTGCCCACTTTTTATGGGGTTGTTTGTTTTTTTCTTTAAATATGTTTAAGTTCCTTGTAGATTCCAGATATTAGCTCTTTGTCAGATAGATAGATTGCAAAAATTTTCTCCCATTCTATAGGTTGCCTGCTCACTCTGATGATAGTTTCTTTTGCTTTGCAGAAGCTCTTTAGTTTAATTAGATCCTATTTGTCAATTTTGACTTTTGTTGCAATTGCTTTTGGTGTTTCAGTCATGAGGTATTTGCCCATGCCTATGTCCTGAATGGTATTGCCTAGGTTTTCTTCTAGACTTTTTATGGTTTTAGGTCTTACGCTTAAATCTTTAATCCATCTTGAGTTAATTTTTGTATAAGGTATAAGGAAGGAGTCCAGTTTCAGTTTTCTGCATATGGCTAGCCAGTTTTCCCAACACCATGTATTAAATAGGGAATCCTTTCCCCACTGCTATTTTTTTCAGGTTTGACAAAGATCAGACGGTTGTAGATGTATGGTGTTATTTCTGAGGCCTCTGTTCTGTTCCATTGGTCTAAATATCTATTTTGGTACCAGTACCATGCTGTTTTGGTTACTGTAGCCTTGTAGTATATAGTTTGAAGTCAGGTAGCATGATGCCTCCAGCTTTGTTCTTTTTGCTTAGCATTGCCTTGGCTATATGGGTTCTTTTTTGGTTCCACAGAAATTTAAAGTAGTTTTTTCTAAGTCTGTGAAGAAAGTCAATGGTAGCTTGATGGGAACAGCATTGAATCTATAAATTACTTTGGGCAGTGTGGCCATTTTCACGATATTGATTCTTCCTATCCATGAGCATGGAATGTTTATCCATTTGTCTGTGTCTGCTCTTATTTCCTTGAGCAGTGGTTTGTAGTTCTCCTTGAAGAGGTCCTTCACATCCCTTGTAAGTTGTATTCATAGATATTTTATTCTCTTTGTAGCAATTGTAAATGGGAGTTTACTTATGATTTGGCTCTCTGTTTGTCTGTTATTGGTGTATAGGAATGCTTGTGATTTTTGCACATTGATTCTGTATCCTGAGACTTGGCTGAAATTGCTTATCAGCTTGAAGAGTTTTGGGGCTAAGACAATGGAGTTTTCTAAATATACAGTCATGTCATCTGCAAACAGAGATAACTTGACTTCCTCTCTTCCTATTTGAATACCCTTTATTTCTTTCTCTTACCTGATTGCCCTGGCCAGAACTTCCAATACTATGTTGAAAAGGGGTGGTGACAGAGGGCATCCTTGTCTTGTGCCGGTTTTCAGAGGGAATGCTTCCAGCTTTTTCTCATTCAATATGATATTGGCTGTGGGTTTGTTATAAATAGCTTTCATTATTTTGAGATACATTCCATCAAAGCCTAGTTTATTGAGTGTTTTTAGCACAAAGCGGTGTTGAATTTTATCAAAGGCCTTTTCTGCATCTATTGAGATAATCATGTGGTTTTTGTCTTTGGTTCTGTTTATGTGATGGATTACGTTTATTGATTTGTGTATGTTGAACCAGCCTTGCATTCCAGGGATGAAGCTGACTTGATTGTGGTGGATAAACTTTTTAATGTGTTGCTGGATTCAGTTTGCCAGTATTTTATTGAGGATTTTCACATCAATGTTCATCAGGGACATTGGCCTGAAATTTTCTTTTTTTGTTGTGTCTCTGCCAGGTTTTGGTATCAGGATGTTTCTGGCCTCATAAAATGAGTTAGGGAGGAGTCCCTCTTTTTGTATTGTGTGGAATAGTTTTAGGAGGAATAGTACCAACTCTTTGTACCTCTCATATAATTCAGCTGTGAATCTGTCTGGTCCTGGCCTTTTTTTTTTTTTTTTTGGTTAGTAGGCTATTAATTACTGCCTCAATTTCAGAACTTATTATTGGTCTATTCAGGGATTCAATTTCTTCCTTGTTTAGTCTTGGGAGGGTGTATGTGTCCAGGAATTTATCCATTTCTTCTAGATTTCCTAGTTTATTTGCATAGAGGTGTTTATAGTATTCTCTGATGGTAGTTTGTATTTCTGTGGGATCAGTGGTGATCTCTCCTTTATCATTTTTTATTGTGTCTATTTGATACTTCTCTTTCTTCTTTATTAGTCTGGCTAGCAGTCTATCTATTTTATTAATCTTTTCAAAAAACCATCTCCTGGATTCACTGATTTTTTGAAGGGTTTTTCATGTCTCTGTCTCTTCTTGTTCTGCTCTGATCTTAGTTATTTCTTGTATTCTGCTAGCTTTTGAATTTATTTGCTCTTGTTTCTCTAGTTCTTTTAATTGTGATGTTAGGGTGTCAATTTTAGATCTTTCCTGCTTTCTCAGGTGGGCATTTATTATATAAATTTCCCTCAAAACACTGCTTTAGCTGTGTCCCAGAGATTCTGGTACCTTGTGTCTTTGTTCTCATTGGTTTCAAAGAACTTATTTATCTCTGCCTTAATTTTGTTATTTACCCAGTAGTCATTCAGGAGCAGGTTGTTCAATTTCCATGTAGTTGTGTGGTTTTGAGTGTGTTTCTTATCCTGAGTTCTAATTTGATTTCACTGTGGTCTTACAGACTGTTTGTTATGATTTTCATTCTTTTGCATTTGCTGAGGAGTGTTTTTCCTTCCAATTATATGGTCGATTTTAGAATAAGTGCTATGTGGTGCTGGGAAGAATGTACATTCTGTTGATTTGGGGTGGAGAGTTCTGTAGATGTCTATTAGATCTGGTTGTTCCAGAGCTGAGTTCAAGTCCTGAATATCCTTGTTAATTTTCTGTCTCATTGATCTAATATTGACAGTGGGATGTTAAAGTCTCCCACTATTATTGTGTGGGAGTCTAAGTCTCTTTGTAGGTCTCTAAGAACTTGCTTTATGAATCTGGGTGCTCCTGTTTTGGATGCATATATATTTAGGATAGTTAGCTCTTCTTGTTGCATTGATTCCTTTACCAATATGTAATATCCTTCTTTGTCTTTTTTATCTTTGCTGGTTTAAAGTCTGTTTTATCAGAGACCAGGATTGCAACCCCTGCTTTATTTTTGCTCATGAAAGGATACCGGGGAATATGCTGACTGATCTCCTCCACTACGTCTTTATTGTAGATGAATGTTTGTCTTTTAAAAATGATATTTGCAAAGTGAAGGATGATACAATTATTCAGCTTGAGCATTCATTTCAGGCATTGGTGCTGTTGTGAACTACTCAGGATTTGGTTTGGATCCACTGTTATTTGGCTTTTCTTCTTGGCACTCTGGTGGGTTTTCCTGAAGTACCCTAAATTTGAGGTTCAGATAGTTTCAGTGCATCTTACTGAGTCAGGAACAGAGTTTGCTAACTTCAGAATTTGTTAACAATAGGTAGGATAACTTCATATATATTTAATGATGTACACGTGCCACTAGGCCGGCTGCCTTGTTGTGATGGAATGGCTTGTGCTTCTGCCTTAGAAACAGTCAGTGGCAAAGAACAGGAGTGATTAAGTGCAGGAAGAATGTGGTCTGTGTGCCCTCTCACTATTTCCTTAAATAACAGAATGAAACAATATGTTCCTAATATGTCTGTCCTCAGCAAAGGAGGGGCACTATACCTTCCTTTGGGCCAACATCAAGTAGGTTCTTCTGTTTTCTATGTCACTGCTCATTCTTTTGTTTTTTGGTTATTCATGAGCCAACTGACAAAGACCAGCCCTGGGTGACTGCTTGGCCCCTCTTGTGTTTCTTGCTTTCACCTCCTTTGTCCAACTCCTGGCCTCTGTCACAAAAACTGTCTATGGTCTTCACCACCAGCGAGTGGGACACTTGCTAGCACTGAGCTCCATCTGTCCAGTTCCCCTCCATGTGTGCCTTTCCCGGCTTCCCCAGCTGGCTTACTCAGCTAGGCCCAGTGTTCACTCTGTAACCCCTCCCATCCCCATTCGTTGATATAAGGAGCTGAACCAAATGTTCATATATTAGACAAATGGCAGTTTGG
>NW_026652276.1:66536051-66563794 GCF_009828535.3 Hylobates moloch
GTAAAAGGCCTATGATGCAAACTAGACAAAGATTATGTTTAAACTAACCCATCATTTCCAAATAATTCACAACTTACTTCAGACGTATAGTTTTCTGTGAGAAAGGAACAAAACATTTTTGTTGTCTAAGCATTTAAAAACAAAAATGAAAAACAATAATTAAAAATTATGTTTACAATGGGAAGAGAGAGATTGCATATACATGGTTCTTGTTTTGGGTAGAGGGACTAGGAGCTGCTCATCTACCAGACTCGCACTTTGTTATTGCTTCCCCAGAGGGCTTACTTTCCTGCTTTTGGGGGTGGTGGGGAGTACAGCCAAATAGACCGAGTGTTAAATGAGTCCGTGTGTGTGTGCACGCACATGTGTGCACATGTGACCAAGTATATCTTGGAGGAAAGGTGAGCTTTGTTGTTTGGTATCCTTAAGTTCACTCAAATGATACAGGTGGAACTAAATAAATGATTTCATGTTTTTGTAAATAACTTCAGTTTCCCTTACCTAAATCCAATTAAATTATTCACAAAGCTTTTTCTGGAACAAATGAAAATCTGAAATTCTGCCATCTTTCCCAACTGTGGGCTTGAATAAGCAGGAGGATGCATTAAAAAATGCTTATAATTGATAGTAGCTTGTTCTAGAAATGTAAAAGAGAAGAGCATACATTCTTTTTATAAAAAACCTTTTATGGTTTTATGAAACATTGTAAGAGTGGTTTTGTGCACATTATAGAAAATCTGGAAAATGCAATAAAATAAAAAGTAGGAAATAAATGAACTCAAGTTCCAGCTCCTAAAGATAGCCACAGTTAACATTTTGAAATATTTTCTGTTTCCTTTTTTTTTTTCCTGGGATTTGGATTATTTTTTTAAAATCAATTTCATAACTCAGAAAGTTCTTATATGAGATAAAGCTATAGAAAAGTCATTTATTTGCTGATATATCGATATTCAATAAGATAGTTAAAGGTAAAATTGCTAACTATTATGTTGTCTTTTAATTAACCAAACGCAGAATTTAACTTTCACTGGGGAGCACTAGAAACCTGTCTTCAAGAGATAATCTGAAATGCAGAAAGAAAAAGATGTTTATCACAGAATTACTTACTGGGAAATCCCTGGGAAACGATGTCACATTCATATCATTTAATATTACACAGCCACTAAAATTACATTTCTAAGGATATTAAAAATTACATGAAATGTTTTTGAACCAGTGTTAAGCAAAAAAAGCAGATTTCAAAGTTTTATATACAATATGATCTCAATTATATTTTTATAAAGTAGAAAGAATATGGTACCAAAATATACCATTGAACACCAAAAGAGGTGTTATATTGGAATGCTGAGATTATGAGTAAATCTGATTTTTCCTCTGTAATTTTGTGCATATTCAAACATTTCTACACTGAATAAAGACCTCTTTCATAACTGCATTTTTGAAAATAAAAACAATACTCACTGTCACCTTGCCCCATATCTGGGAACCATATTTAGAACACAAAGGAAGAAATTAACAGCACCAAGCATCTTTTCCTTGGAACATTTCCTGTGCTTCCAATCACATGGCAGCTGTTTGCTCCATAATAGTCTGCTCCGAGTTTTATAGAAGCAACATTTTTTTTAATTGAGTGCTTTGAAGAGACTTAAGAGCCATGTAGAGAGGAAAGTAGGGGCCCTCTCTCGGGCAGGGCTAGCTTGTAACACAGTTTGAAATGTTTTTCAGGGATGGTTGCAGCCCTCCTTGTTTGTATCCACCTTTCTCAGATACCATCAGCCCAGGCCCAGGGCTCTTGCAAACCTGCAGATTAAATACTCACTTATCAAAAGGAAGCCTCAGGGAACCAGCATGGGCCTGAGCTGTGCCCTCTGCACAAAGATCTTTGTCCCAGCTGGGTCTCCTTTCCCGGCTTCAGCGACAGAAATGACTCCAGAAGCTGGCCCAGGGTTTTCCTGGCTTTGCTCCTGAGGATGTGAGGCCTGAAAATGACACCCATTTTTGAATGTGCAAAGGTATGATTTAGTGAAGTCATATCTCTGGGACTTACTTTCCTTGGAACATCTGGGCCTGTGTGCCCTTGTGCTGTTCACTGTGAAATTTTCCTGGAGGGTGCATCAGTGACTGCAAAAACCTTTCCCTCCATTACAACCCTCCAAAAAGGAAATATTTCCCTACTTTGATGGTAGCAGGTGGTCAAAAAGAGGGAGGAGTTTACATTACAAAGCACTAGTGTTATTAGTTTAATAAAAAAGAAAATACTTAAATTGTCTCACTAGGCTAGGTGGGAGGGGGAGGAGAAAAGAGGTATCTGGGAGGGAGCACAGGGATTTTTCAGGGGCCATTCAGGGGCCTGGGCTGGCCAAGTGGGACATGCAGGCTTTGTGACATCTGTGACCGCATGCAGTTCACTGATCAATGTGGCAAAGTTTCTTCAAAATAGGGAAAGCCACAGAGTCCCTGACTGGAAGAAACATGGGATGCTCTCAAGTGGCTTGGGGGCGGGGATTCAAGCGCTTGTCAGTTATGCAGCCTTCCCTATTACAAACAGGAAGGAACAACCATAAACCAACCAACAAATGAAAAAGGTACTTCTACGTGTTTGCGAGGAATCACACACGACCAGGAAGTCCAGCTTTGGGGGCTGATGAGTGCTCCAGCCAAGGTAAAGCAACAGCTGCCACTGAGGATCCGTGGATAATTGTTAATGGATGGGGGCTTCCTGTGGCAGAGCTAGAGGCTGGGCTCGGGATCTCTCCACCTCCCCTCACCTGCTTGCGCCAGCTTTGCTTCCTGGAATCCTAACTGCTGTCAACCACTTTCCCCCCTGCCCTCCCCAACCCAGCCTTCCATTCCAGTCATGTTTTCCAGTCCTAGGAATTCACTTTTCTGTCTTCTGGGCCAGGTCCCTCTGATACCAAGGAACAAACTGTAGTTGCTTTGCCCTGAGCTCACCTGCCTGATCTGCCTCCCTGCCCCCACCTGCATTGCTATTCCTGTTTCGTTTCAAACCCAGCTCCTGCTCAATCCCTACACCTGTGCTAGAAAGGGCTTACCTAGGTGAACCAGCATCCTGCTCCCAGCTCCCTTCTTCTCATTAAAAGGAGGTGGGGAAGAAGGCAGACTTGATTCAGTAACTATAATTTATATATCTATATTACAAATGATCATAACATGCAGTATTATTATAAATTTCAAAATAAAACCAGCTTTGAAGTTTTTCTGTGCATTGATAAACACAATAATATTTTGGTAAGCAGTCCTCCGGATATCTTTATCCCCTGCCCTCTTTGCCCTACTACTTCTCCACCCACAAAGACACTCATACCTTTCTGTATCTCAAATGGGATTACACTATATACCATGTTCTTTAATTTTTTTAATTTAGAAATTTCAATTTTCTGTTCCTTAATGAATGTTTTCTTTTATCTTCAACAACGTACCTTGTTTTCTTTTCATATTAGTAAATTTAGAATCACATCAGTATTTTATAATTGCATGGGATGACACCTTAATTTATTTAAACACACTCCATTTATAGATATTTTATTTACTTTCAATAAATTTGGTTAGCAGTACTCTATTATTTTACATCATTACCAGTAATTTAATAAAAATATGAGGAACAATATTGATTCTTTCCAAATACTTCCTTTACGTAATTTTATAATATGTAGAAAATAGAATCAGTGGGTTCAAAGATAAGCACACTTACTAGTTTGGCTTACATGGCCAAGCTACTTTCATAGAGATCTCTTATTTTATTTTATTTTTTATAAACTAAATTTCAGTTGTGAGAAAAGTTGGTGTAGCAACAGCAGTTCTCTTGTGATATATTCAGAGTGCCCCAGTTGATTTATTATTTTCCTCTGGAAAACAGACACACAGCTCCTTTTCATGCAATATTCCTGAGGAAGTTAGAAACATGCTCATGTGCAAGTTGTTCCACCTTTTGGGGGTGCTGTGTCTCATCTGTGTCCGTCTCACACTACATGATCCTTTACATGTCTAAGGGTCTATGGTTTTATGATAACTGGAGAAAAATACAGCAGCCAAATATCATACTGTTGCCTGCCTTACTTTTAAATTTTATATTTTTTTAGGATACTAATTAGACTTTTATTTCGGTTATATATAACTTAGGAATGATTAATGTCTATGAAATGTTAGTCCTCTTCATCCCATCATTACATTGTTATTGGATATTATTTCTTTATGAAAATGGTGAAATGAACATGAAGCTCATTATATTCTTTCCTTTTGTCTCTATTTACACTTCTACCTTACCTCCTAATGTAGGTTTGTTTGTTTGTTTTTTTTGAGATGGAGCCTCGCTCTGTTGCCCAGGCTGGAGTGCAGTGGCACGATCTTGGCTTACTGTGACCCCTGCCTCCCGGGTTCAAACGATTCTCCTTCCTCAGCCTCCTGAGTAGCTGGTATTACAGGTGGGTGCCAACACGCCCGGATAATTTTTATATTTTTAGCAGAGATGGGGTTTCACCATGTTGACCAGTCTAGTCTCGAACTCCTGACCTCAAGTGATCTGCCCGCTTCGGCCTCCCAAACTGTTGAGATTACGGACGTGAGCCACTGCGCCCAGCCTAATATAAGGTTTTTACAACAGAAATAACCTGCTGAACTTTTAACAGTAGACATATACTTTGATGTATGTGACTGTAAGCATAAATATATGTGATGTGTGTGTGTGTATGTGTGTGTGTGTGTGTGTGTGTGTGTGTGTGTCCGCCCATTGCATCTTACCAGCAGCTTGCATAATGAGAATAGAGGCATTTTGCTAAACATTGGTTCAGTGGTGTTCTTCCTTTTTCTTCTTCTTTTTTGTGACTTTTAGGTTTCAGGGGTACATGTGAAAGTTTGCTACATAGGTGAACTCGTGTCACGAGGGTTTGTTGTACAGATTATTTCATCACCCAGGTGTTAATCTTGGTACCCAATAGTTATTTTTTCCCTCCTCCCACCCTCCACCCCCAAGTAGATCCAGTGTCTGTCATTCCCTTCTTTGTGTTTGTGAGTTCTCATCAGTAAGAGTGGCTATTATGAAAACAAAAACAAAAAAACAAAAACAGTGGTGTTCTTTCTGCTGATTATTGCAGTTTCACTCAAGCAGCCTCTTGCATGAACTTACATATTCCATCCTACTCAATTTTTCAGCTTCTGTGCATAGCAGGCATCTCACTTTGTCATGTCTAAAACAGAACTCATTTCTCCCACTCTCTCCCACAGCCACTCTTCCTACAGACTCTCCCACTTCAGAAGAAAAATGGCAACTTCATTCGCTCAGTAAACCTCTCAGTGGCACCCTTCTTTCTCTCACTGGCCAGTTCTATGGGTTGTGCTTGCAGATATGTCCAGGGTCTGACCACATCTCATTTCCTTCACTGCACATGACCGTCTAAGTCCCCATTGTCTTTCACCTGGATAATTACATCAGCCTTTAAAGGGGTATCCCTGGTTTCACTCCTGTTCCCTTACAGTTTATTTTTCATAAAGCAGCCAGAAGGATTTTTTAAAAACTTCATTGAGGTACGATTTTACATTCCATAAAATTCATATGTGTGACGTGTATAGGTCAATAATTTTTTTAGGTTATTTGTAGAGTGGTACAACATTACCAAAATCCAGGTTTGGAAAATTTCCACCATTCCAAAAAGATTCCCCCAGGTGATTGGTGCTGTTATTAAAATTATTATGATTAGAGTTGGAAGTTGCATAGAGGTCATTAGGCATAACTTCATTATATCAGAGATGAGAAAACTGACCCCCAGAACTCATAGATATGTTTTCAAGTCTTTGACTATTGAGAACAATCTTATGAACATGCATGTTCAAGCCATGTGGCATATCAGAAGGATTCTTTTAAAACCCAAGTCAGACTACATTACTCCTATGCTTAAAACTCTCCATTGGCTCCCCTTTTCACTTGGATTAAAAGTCAGAAGTCTTTATGTGGCCTTGAAGGTCCCTCATGATCTAACCAACATCATTATCCAACCAATGATCTTTTTGTCCTCACTTCGCATCACTCTCCTCTGATCCAGCTCTGATCCAGCGACACTGGCCTCTGCTGTTCCTACATTACACCAACACATTTCGCCCCAGGGCTCTAGACTGGCTCTTCCATCTGTCTGGAACACTTTTCCCACAAATATCCATGCACATCGTCATCTCTTTTAGATCTTTGCTCAAATGTTGCTGTATTAGAATTTCCCTGATCATTGTATTTAAAATAGCACCCCTGTCACCCTTTAATCCCTCTTCTGTATTTCATTTTTCTTCATAGCACTTACCAGCATCTTATGTATTACATATTATTTGTTTTCTGACTTTCCCCCATACAGTGTAAAATCCATGAGGACAAGTGCAATGCCTAGAGCAGTGCCAGGCACACAGTAACCACTCAGATATATGTGCTGAATAAGGAAGGAATGGAGAGGGGCACAGTACATGAAACTGACCTGGCATCCACTGTCATCCTGGTCTTCAGCATATGGGACTCAAAAGTGAGGGCCCCATGTGGATAACCAGCAATTTCATTTGGGAGTAGGATGCTAGGCTCATCACATCTTGGTGATGAGTCTACTAGGTCCGACGTGGCAAGGCTGGGTGGAAAGCTGGTCATAGGGAAAGGAGAGCAGCCAGATCAGGAGTTTTCAGAAGGATTTTAACACATGGACACCCACATACAACCTGTCTATAATTTCCTTCTTCTCCTCAGTCGCCAAGCAGCATGGATTAAACAGGCTGACTAAAGGGCCTGCAGGATCCAGGGAGGTAACAAATAGACAAGCAGGCCAGTGTATGAGACATTAGGGAGTGGTAGAGATTATAGAGAACCAGAGAACTCAGGCCTGATCCAGAGAGGGGCAGCTGCTACTCCCCGTCTGCCCATCATAGCTGTGGGGGCACAGGGGATATATGCTCAGTTTCACCATATCTTCTGACTTCAAGACAGGTCTGAAATCTGGATTCTATGTGAGATCTTCTGTTTAAAAACTATTGACAATATATGAAAACATTTTTTAATGCTGTGAAGAGAAACGGCAAGGGCATGAGGCTGAATATGGTATCTTCTGGCAGAGTGGGGTCTCTTGGTTAGAATAAAGTTGTTCAACTGCACTGTATCATGATGCAGCCCACCCTCTAGGCTGTATGTTTTAAGGTGTCTCTTTTCCTCTAAGACGATAGTCAAAATCTTGTTTCCTCTGCATTCAATTCTCCTCATTGCCGATTCCTTAGGCATGGTAGTTGGAGTTGGCAGGCACTTTCTTAGAGTTTCTATTCAAGACCTCTTTTGAAATAACTTTTTAATTAAAAAGTTAGGTCACCAAGATTCATGGAATACCTGGTTAGTCTGACGTTCCATTACAAGCCTAGAGAAAAATGTCTGTAACTGTTTGTTGGTTTACTTTCTTATTTAGTTCTAAGGACAGCCAGGAACACAAGTAACCAACACTGGCTGAAACAAAGAGTGATGGATGGAGGTGTTTCAGGTGAAATAGGTCTGGCTTTCAAGACTGTAGGAATCCGAGGCTGCAAATTGACATGGTGCAGGGACAGCCAGTAACCTACTGGCCTGATGTGGACAAAGGAGGGACAGGAAGTTGTCCCTACAGTCACAGGAGCTAAAAAAGATGGGGTGAGATCCAAAGGGAAGACTCGCACTGTCCTTTCTGTGGACCCAATGAGGCAACTAGATTAACACAGAGCAGGAATGATATATATAGTCCAGACAAAAGTCTTCCGTTTCTCAGAAGAGATGGAAAATTATGATTAAACTTTGTTTCTAGTAGGCACCTTAAAGGGCCTCCAGGATCTCTTTTAGGACTCTTTTCTGGGGTTGTAGTGGGTGGAGTACTAGCATCCCAAACAGCTTGTTAAAAATCACATCTACTTTGTCTCCTATGTTTAATTTTTTTGTTTTATCACAGTAATAGACATATTTTATGGTGACAGCTATTGGCAGAGTGGGTAAGAGCATGGGCTCAGGACTTGGTCAGAATTCCCTCCAGATCTTGGCTCTAGTAAGTGATAGCACTTACTAGCTCTGTGGCCTTGGGCAAGCCTCTTCACATCCTTGAGCCTCAGTTTACTTATCTGCAAAATGAGAATGATAACACTTACTGTACAGAGTTGATGTGAGGATTAAATGCAATAGTCCAAGCTCTGTGCCTAGCATGTAGTAAATGGTTAATAAATGTTGGCTGCTATGATTGGTGCTGCTATTATAATTATTATGATTAGAGTTGGAAGTAGCATAGAAGTCATTAGGCCTAGCTTCATTATATCAGAGATGAGAAAACTGACCCCCAGAACTCATGGGTTTCTCACTAAGTCCCCACAGCCACTTCCTGGCAGAATCAGCTATTGGAGTCCCTGGAGGTTTTTCCTCAAACTTATCACTGGCTAGTGGCTGAAGTTTGCAATCATTATTGACTTTGTGCCAGGTGCAATATTGGCAAGAGTTACTTGCAGAATTTAAAGGAAAAGAAATAATAGTTTATAAGCTCCACGAGGCCAGGAACCATGCTTACATTAGTCTTTTCTGTATCCCTAGTGCTCACTACAATGCCTGGCATTTAGTAGGTGCTCGATAAATATTTAATAAACAAACATATGTGCATTACATGAAGCATGACTCAGCAGGGAGATGAGTACAAATGCATCACAGTGGCTAACTTGTTACCCATGAGCACTGACTTCTCTCGTGGGCGTTATTGCTGAGCACATTTCCTTATGTCTTTCCTGTGCTCCCAGGGCTAGTTGTACAATGATAAGGCAATTTACATGAGGGTGGTTGCATTCAGCTCTCATGTTGCCTCTTTCCTTTTTCCCCCACTCTCTCCTTCTGTCCCCTGTTCTTCTTTCTTGTTCTCTATCAACTCTCTACTTCTCTACTCTTTATCTATTCTTCTGTCAACCAGGAGAGACTAGGTTATACTGCAGTAATAAAAAACCTCTAAATTTCAGTGGCTCAACATGGCAAAGTTTATTTCTCACTTAAGCAAAATTGCCTGGAGATCTGCGTGTCAGTCCAAGCCAAATAAATGTCTTCCACGTATTAGCTCCTCATCCCTGGCTTCTCCAATCTTACAACTCGCTGTAGCAACAAGTGCCTCCACTCTCCCCAGGCTGGGGATGGATCCCTGGAGGGACTCATGCTGGTATTAAATCCTCCACCCTGTGTCACCCCCACCCACTCTAGCCTGGACCAGTCACATGGAACCACCCAAGGGCTGGGAAGGATAATCCTTTCATGGGCCCAGAAGGTCCCAGAAGGCAAAGAGAACAGGATCTGGATGAGCATTAGAAGGCTGTCCTATAATTCTTTTTCAGAATGCAGGCTTTTCCCTCATTCCTCCTCCCTTTTTCTCACCTATGTTTCCTCCCTACCTCCTGTGCCCTCTGCTCTTACTTCCCTGCAGTTGCTGCCCTATATCCTCCAAAGCAGAGGCTGACCAAGGATGATGTTGCCACAACTATCTGGTCTGCTTGGTGTGAGCCTCTTACCTGGATGTAGACAAAGGCAATGGAGTTTTCCTCCTCCTTCTGGGCTTGCTGGAGGTTTGTGACGAAAAGCTCCTGTCATCCTCAGCACCTTCCTTCCAGAGGCTGAAAAGTCTAGTGAATGGCTGAGCCAGCTACCTTGTACTTGGGAGTCCCTGGCAGCTCAGAAGCTCCCCCTTCTCCCCTGAAGCTGGCCTTTCAATGACCCTGCTTATCTCAGCATACAGCTCTGTGGAGTTGGGTGCGCATTTGGAAGGATGTGAGTTTGATTGTCTGTACAAGATGTAGGCACTGAGCCTTCATCATTCATTGATCATTAAGGAGTGATTAGTTTAACTTTTTGAAATATTTTGTGTTTTAGTGATAGAGTCTCAGGTTCTGAATCTGTCACTTAGGCTGGAGTGCAGTGGTGTGATCATAGCTCACTGCAGTCTCAAACTCCTGGCTCAAGTGATCCTCCTGTCCCAGCCTCCTGAGTAGCTAGGACTACAGGTGCGTTCCACTATGCCCAGCTAATTTGTTTGTATTTTTTGTGGAGATGAGGTCTCAATATGTTGCCCAGGCTGGTATTGAACTTCTGAGCTGAAGTGATCCTCCTGCCTGGGCGTGAGCCAACCCACTGGGCCGGTTTAACTTTGTAATGGCAGGGGAAAGGCCTCCAGGTGATATTTCAGATTGCCACAAGGGCCTCAGAGTGCTGCAAGTTAAGATGGAGCCTGAATTTCTCACCATATTTGCGAGATGAGGAGAGCTTGTGCGCAGAGGAGGGAAGCAAATGACATTGGCAGCCTGGCTCTGCCACAGATTTACTGTGCCTCATGCTGGGTCTCTTTCCCTCTGTGGGCCTTAGTTCCCTCTCCTGCAAAGGGGAGTGATTGGACAAAGTGAACTCTGAAGCAGCTTGCAGAGCTCTGATTCTCTGAGTTTGGCATATCTTGCTGGCCACAGAGGATAATGCATTTGGTTGTTAGTAGGATGTCTTATTTGAGGACTTAAAAGGGCTGGCTGGGCATGGTGGTTTACATCTGTAATCCCAGCACTTTGGGAGGCTGAGGAGGGACAATTGCCTGAGCCCAGGAGTTTCAGACCAGCCTGAGCAAAAAGCAAGATCCTGTCTCTACAAAAAATAAAATAAAAAATTAGCTGGGCATGGTGGCAATCACCTGTTATCCCGGCTACTAGGGAGGCTGAGGCAGGAGGATTGCTTGAGCCTGGGAGGTTGAAGCTCAGTGAGCTATAATTTCACCACTGCACTCCAGCCTGAGTGAGAGAGGGAGATCCTATCTCTATTTTAAAAAGGTGGGGTGGTGGGGGGGGGGGACACAAGGTCTCACTGTCCAAAGAAAAAAAGGAAGAAAAACAGGGTGAGGAGTAGATTAGGGTGCATGGAAAAATGAGGTGTGAACAAAGGGGCAGGACCAGGGTGAGGCTTTGATAACCTTATGCAAAAAGTTAGCTAAAATTGTCTGGTCAGTTTTGTTCTTTGTAGTCATTCCTCTCACTTTGTTTCCCCTTATAAAAATTTTAGTGTCAGAAAATGCTGAAAATGGAAATATTAGGGAATTTAGATCCAGCTTGTTGTGATAGTCAGTATAGACACATCAGCTGTTGGTGATTTCCCCCAAAGTTGAAGGTTATAATTTTTCTACTCTTCCTAAGAAATAATGGTCTCTTGAAATGTGCAAGTAAATTAGTCATACTGTGTCCTGAGAATTGGTCTCTGTAATACATCCTGGTCTCTGAAAAAGAGCTGCAGTTGTATAATGGATTTTAGAAGTCTCCAAAGCTGGTTCAACTAACATATTTGTTAGTCTAATAAATGATATTGCTCTTGTCAAGATTTTTCCATATAGCACAATTTAATAGAGGAATCAATAGTTTCTCAGACATGACAAAAGGGCCTGGGTGTGCTTTGATGGGAGACACAAAGTCTCTTGTTGTTCTAATAAAGCCAAAATGGAAAAAAAAGTTTGTTTTCCTCTTTCAAGTGTATTTTTATGAAGCTAAAAGATACACATCACTTTCTCTAGGAAAATATTTGTTTATCAATATTTTCTCCTATAGTGTCTTTTTACTCTGTTATTACACATGAATATGCATTTCGTTTTCATCTTACTGCTTTTCCTTATTTGATGAGCTGTCACTAGTACAAGCTGCTTCAGGGAGAAACTCAAGTTTTAAGGTATTTGGATCCATTGATAGCTATGGAATATTTCTTTAGAAATCTTTTAATAAATGTTTTGGGCAAACATTGGCATCTATCCACATTTCTTCTCATCAAAACTTCTTTAAAGTCCCTGTAGTGGTTTTGTATAGTGAGAGGCCATCTCCTCAAGCTGCTCCTCCCTTAAATGGTGTTTTAAGGGGGTGTATGTTTGTGTGTCCTGTCCCCTTCCCCTGCCGCCATATTGATACCTTTGCTGACTTAAGTTAATGGGTTAAACAAATCTCTTTTGGAGCTGTTGAAGTTACTTGGAAGGAAATTGCACTGGTACTGAGAATATTAGAACATCTGTGTCTCTTCCTTAGCCAAAACATTTAGTTTTTGCCATGGAATGTGTTATTTGGAGGGTGTCTGACTTTCATGGCTATGGGTTTTACCTATTGGCAGAAACAATTTGCTGACATCGTTCCTTAGCAGTTATCCCCAAATAACACTATCTTCACGTATGAATCCAAGAATGGGATGGAAAATGACTGTGAGGGACAAGTCTTACCAAACTGATGAGCAGCTGCTCTTGGAAAAGGTTACTAAAACAGCTGAGATTATTGGCCATGGCTGTCTCTTAAGACATAAATAGTCTCAGAGCATTTCCAGAGAAGACAAATGATTATATCAGTGAGTTAGGGGAGCTAATGTCAATGGTAGAAATTAGTTATGCTGGGAGCAGTAGTTCTCTATTTGACTATACGTTAGGGTGGCACATTTAAAAAACACCAGGGTTTTGGTCCTATCCTTCGAGATTCCTGAATCAGTTGGTTTGGGGTGGGGCCTGGTCAATAGTCTCTCTTTCTCCCTCTTTCTTCTTTTTAGATGATTCTAGTGGGCAGTCAGGGCTGAGAACCATTAGTGTAGAGGGAGCAGTGTCACTCAAAATGTGGTTCCTTGGCCAGCAGGAACAGTACTACCTTGTAATTTGTTAGAAATGCATTTGAGAGTAGGACTCAGAAATCTGTTTTTTTGTTGTTGTTGTTCTTGTTTGTTTGTTTGTTTTTGTCTCCCCAGAAGGTTCTGAAACCTTACCCATGATTCTCAAATGTTAGCACATAGCAGAATCATCTAGAGGGCTTCCAGAAACACAAATTGCTGTCCTCTGGCCCCCGAGCTTTTGATTTAGGCAAGGGATGGCACCTGAGACTTTGCAGCTCTAACAAGCTCCCAGGTGATGCTGATGTTGGTTTGTAGCTCACACTTTGAGCAACACTAGTTTAGGCTTGGGGACTTGAACTGTTTTTGAATTTGTTGCAAAGGTAGCTGTTTTGAGACATTAAGATCTTAGCTCTCATATAGATGGACTTATAGAACTAATTCCTTTGGGTAGAACTCTTTTTTAAAAGCTTTTTCCATCAAGGAAAGTAGGGATTAAAACACCAAAGTCAAGCTTTATCACAGATGAAAGCTATTGCTTTGACCATTTTGACTGAGATAGTTTGTCAGTTTTATCAGGGTGTCAGTTTTATCAGAGTTTCTTGAAAGATTTTTTTTCTTCTTCTCTGTATAGATTGGCTGATGAATAAATTAGGCAAACTGATGAAAGGTTTTGAGTGTCAGACACATTTCTGAAGTAGAATCTGTTATTGCCTTAGTGATAGGAGTGGAACATTAACGTCTTCAGGAAAAGGTAAGGCTGTTTTTGTTTTTTCTTTCGTATTTCACCGGATGGGCTGGATGACATGTAAGGCAGTGGTTCTCCATAGGCATTTGGGACATAAATGGGGTGGAAATTTCCCTCTAGGCAACTCTGATAAAACTGTCAGTTCAGAGCCATTGCTTTGAGCCATCACTCCAAGAACTTGGGGGGATGAGGCCAGGTGATGGGGACAGTGGGCCCAGGGTCCTCTGCCTGCCTGCAGGGAACAGCTCTCCTCCCACTCTGGCTGATGCTGGCCGTGTGGAAATAGTGCACAGCATGGCCAGAGCTTCTGGTTTTAACAGAGAAGCCAGGGATTCTACTTTTCTTCTGAGAAATTTCCTGATATTTGAATGTTGGCAACACATTAAAAAAATGTAAAGCCTTGTGCTGGCCAAACAAAACATACCTTGGGCAACCAGTTTGTGACCTCAAGGTGCCTTCTGTAACTCTAAGATTCTATTAAGAGTCACTTAAAATGAATCCTATGCAAACTAACCTAAGAAATATACCTAACTTCCTGAGTTTGCCTTCTAGCCTTGTGATTCCATGGGACATAAGAGAAACAGGGAAAATATTGTTGCACTATTTTTTAAAAGGATAATCTAAATATCTCAGGCTCTAGTTTATGTGCCTCCAGGTTTTAACATAATAATCAATCTTGGTGTAATGTGTTTCTCTGGAAATGGAAATTTGGATGAATTTCGGTTTTAAATACATGGAATTAGCAAGGTAGGGGTGGGAAAAATTTCAAATTCTGTAGAAGAGTGGTCACAAAAGAACATTCAAACCAATAACTAAAACCTCAGTGGTACATGGTTCAATTTTCAGATCTTGGGTATTCAGGGCTGGCTACATCTTCCTGCATATTGAATTATTGTAGCATTAAGTTCCCATAACATTTAGAAACTAGATGGCTGAGAAGCGACTGAAAAGAGAAATTTAAGAAACAGGCATCACATTCCTTTTTATTATGTTTATCTGTCCTCTCAAGGACAGAATAGACACTTTCCATCTGTTTAAATCCTGGACTGGCACATCCAGGCCTGAGGTGCTGGGGGGTTTGTGGGTCTCACTTGCACACCTGACTTCACATTTAACCCCTCAGACCTCCCATTTCATTCAGGGAAATCCACTTTTATGCCTGCTCATTCTCATCACGTGGTAAGAGTTTGCCCTGCTCTTTGCTGACTTTGTTGACAGCTTTGTAGTTGTCAGTTGTCTGAAGCTGCTGACAGGACAGAGTGGCCTAGAAGGACAGAGCATAATGGTAGCTCTGCGGTAACCGCATCTCATTCCCATTATATGTTGAATTTCAGTTTTCGTGGTCTCTGAAGATATGATTTGGTATGTGTTGGCAGATTGACAAGAGGGAAAATTTCCAGGGATGGAATCCAAGGTTGTCACTATTACTCCTGGAACATAAATATAGGATAATGGCCAGTGGGATTTCCCATGGTCCACAGTAGTGTAGGGGAAATAGGATTCATCTAAGATATTCCCATCTGGCTAACAAGAAAGTGATATTTTGTTTCATTCCTACTATTACTCCTTGGGTGTTTTCTGTCTAGGGGCCTCTGTGGAGAGGATGGAATTTGTATATTCTTGCATCTCTAGCCAAATACCATCTAATTTCTCCTTAACCATGAATAAAGCTTTTACATATACAGATATATTGGAGAAATCTAAAATTGGGAAGGGATGTGATGCAAGCATGTTGCAGTTTGGAGAACAAGCACATAAATTGTTGTCTGATGTAATTTTTGTACTTTGTAAGGTAACTGAGAAAGGGATAGGAACAGGCGGATCTTTAATTAAGTGAACAATTTTAGAAAGGAGAAAAACATTATGGAAATTGAAAAGAAATATTTTGGATTCTGACTCAGGTCCTGGTATGAGTTTGGAATGTTCTAATCTGTTCAGCATGAGCCAGAAATAGTTTCCTAAGGAAAAAGACACAGACTCCTCAAAGCCGATCTTGGCCTCCTGTTTGCTACCTCTGCATTTGGTGCACAGGTAGACCCATTTCTTTTTTTTTTCTTTTTTGAGACGGAGTTTCACTCTTGTTGCTCAGACTGGAGTGCAATGGCACGATCTCAGCTCACTGCAACCTGTGCCTCCCAGGTTCAAGTGATTCTCCTGTGTCAGCCTCCCAGGTAGCTGAGATTACAGGCTTGTGACACCACACCTGGCTAATTTTGAATATGTGTGTGTGTATATATATATATATATATAAAATGTTTTTAGTAGAGACGGGGTTTCACCATGTTGGTCAGGTTGGTCTTGAACTCCTGACCTCAAGTGATCTACCCACCTCGGCTTTTTGAAATGCTGAGCCACTGCGCCAGGCCAGGTAGACCCATTTCTGATAGCTCTTCTACAGATGTGGCTGATTGATGTAATGAAATTCTAAGCTTGGTCCATGTGGCATTGCAGAGTGTGCCAGAGTTAATGTCCCATCATTCCTAGCCACAAAATTGCCCACCTTTTCCTAACCACGTGACCTTAGTCAGTTCTCACCTCTCTGGTCCTCAATTTCTTTCTTTTTTCTTTTTCTTTTTTGCTAGGCTTCCTGGGGTTATATCAACTTCTTTATTTATAAAACTGAGGGTGATAATATTTGCCCTGTAGCTTTATGAAGTTTTGACAGAAAGGGATAATATAGCTAAAAGTGCTTTACAAATTGCTAAATGATACAAAGATGTAAGGAGTTATTAGTTAATCTGTACTACAAGCATGACAAAGGAACTTGGGAACATTCCAGTCTAAATCAAAAGGCTCAAAGTGGTTATCAGCTGTCCTTAGGCAAGTTAGTAGGAGCAAGGTTACATTGTAGTTGGCCTCAGTGGTCAGTCAGACTTGAGTTTAAATCTTTGCTTTACCAACGTACAACTCAATACTGTGAGCCTCAGTTTCCTCATCTATAAAAATACCTACAACAGCTACTCCACGGAGTAATTGTGAGGATTCAGTGAGGTAAATGATGGAGTAACTTATACAACTAGGTTCCTGTTACCTGCTTAGTGAATGTTGATTTTACTCCCCGAGCCATACATGGATGTCAGTATTTATTCCAGAAGCATGTGCAGTACATGAAAGGGCATCCAAGACACTGTGAACCACTTATTTTGGACCAGCCTGGCTCTTCTAACCAATCTGAAAAAGACAGAATTCAAGGCCTGCTGTACAAGTAGGAGGCAGCTCCCTCCCTTCCCCCTGCACCCCAATAAATATTGCATCTCCAACAGGCTTATTCCTCCTGGAAAAAGCATGACTCCTTCAAATGTCCTCCTTTACAACACAAATAGCTCTTTAAGAAACATATTATTATTAACCATTAGCTCTTCAGCCTGAGTCAGAGGAGCATCTTAGAGACAGGGTCAGATTCTATTAATGAGTTGGGAGACTATTCCATGTAGTCAAAATTACCATCAAATTGCCAGGAAATTTGACTACACATGGTTTTGTGTGTATGTAATGTCTAACACAGTTTTTCCTCAGTGTTGGAATAGATTGCTGTTTTTGGGTGAGCACCAGATGAAGCATTTGACTTGCGTTCAGGGTTCATTCAGGTTATACAAAAAAAAGTTATTTTTATTCTGGAGGGTACAATTTAAGTTGAATTTCTTCAAATTAAATTTGTGTTTGATGTCACTCACTGTACTTTACTGGGGTGAGCTAGCTGGTACAGGGCCCTAGTGGGATGGGATACCAAGCAGATATGTTTTAAAAGAGAAACAAGGTGGAGGGATAGGTCTGAATCTTGGATCATTGTTTAAAGAAGATGGGTCTGGTTAGGTGTTTTAGTCTGGTTAGGCTGCTGTAACAAAATATCATAAACTGGGTAGCCTATAAACAACAAACATTTGTTTCTCATAGTTCTGCAGGCTGTGAAGTCCAAGATCAAGGCACCAGCAGATATGGTGTCTTGTGAGGCTCTTTCCTTACTGGTGGGAGGGGCTAGCTACCTCTTCATGGTCTCTTTCATAAGGGCACTAATCTCAATCAGGAGGGCTCTGCAATATTCAGATTGTAGCATCAGTGACGGGATGCTCTGGGAAGCCAGAGGGCAACAGGAGAACACTGGGGAGAAGGAGGGTGACCACAAGGCAAGATATTTCCAAAGACCTGTGCTTCCTAAATAGTAAATGCTCAACAAATAATTAAGAAAATGAATTAATTTTGACTGTTTGCAGAAAGTTTGTTCTGGTATGCGCCCCCACCAGTGAATATAAGAATGCCTGTCTTTCAGTACCCTTCCTTGCATTAAATATTTGCTATAGTCTGAGCATTTGTGGCCCCCTCAAAATTCATATGTTGAAATCCTAACACCCAAGCCTCCAGGAGGAGATGAAATCATGATCTCATGACTGGGATTAGTGCCCTTGTAAAGAGACCCAGAGGGCAAACTTTCTCTTTCCACCAAATGTGGGTGCAGGAAGATGGTGCCATCTATGAACCAAGAAACGGGACCTCCCCAGACACTGATTCAGTGTCTTGATCTTGGACTTTCTAGCTTTCAGCACTGTGAGAAATAAATTTCTATTGTCCAGATTATGGTATTTTGTAATTACAGCCCTAATGGACCAAGATAATATTTTAAAAATAATTTCTGCCAATCTGATAGAATATGTTATTTCAATTTTTTTGTTAATGTGCATTTTAAAAGACAAATGCCAGACTCTTCATTTTGCAGAGTAGAAAAACAAAAGATAAACTCACTACTTTTATACTTGTCCTGATTTCAGCCACCTCAACCTACACTGCTCTGATGCCCACAACATTCTGTGTCAGTCATTGCCCTAAGGTGAGATTGTTTGACCCTAGCTGCCCCTTCAAAGGACTTGTCATTTTGACCTAGTCTGGGCTAATGTTGACTATGCCCTAGGCCTGCTTCCAACTCTAACATGCCCTATCCCAAGGAGGTTGCTAACATCTACCTCACACAGACCCTCTGCTGAAGACACGTGCTGTCCCCCACTCCCCTATCCTCTTCTGACCCTCTCCCACTCTCTTTCCTTCTCTGCACATATTCAACTTCCACCCATCCCACAACTGCTAGCTCAAGCCCCTCTTCCTTTCAGGAGTGATTTCTTTCCTCACTGAATACATCACACCTATTGACCAAGCTACTCATTTAACAAGACTATCAAATAAGTGGCACAGATAATAATTATCTTTTGTAATAAAAGATTTATGCATGTAGTAGGAAAATGATAACAACAATGGTCTCTGGAGTTGATGAGAAGTTTATCACAGCAGCCTTGTTTCTCAGATGGGAAGGAAGAATTACAGCCCAGGTGCAATTCAATAAGCAGTACCTTTGTGGTATAACAGCTCTGAATTCCAGTCTTCCCAGTCAGGGACTCATCACCTATGCTAAGGCATACCATTTATTTATTTATTTATTTTGAGATGGAGCCTCACTCCATTGCCCAGGCTGGAGTACAGTGGTGCTATCTCAGCTCACTGCAACCTCCGCCTCCCGGGTTCAAGCAATTCTCCTGCCTCACTTTCCCGAGTAGCTGGGATTACAGGCATGTACTACCACACCCAGCTGATTTTTGTATTTTTTAGTAGAGATGGGGTTTCACCATGTTGGCCAGGCTGGTCTCAAACTCCTGACCTCAAATGCTCCAACTGCCTTGGCCTCCCAAAGTGGTAGGATTACAGCTGTGAGCCACCGTCCGGGCAATTTAATCTCAAAGTTTCTGTTGTCTCATCTGTGAGGCCAACACTCTGTATGGCACTGCTGAGAACCCTAAGGCCCCACCAAGTGGCTAAATTAAATAACTAATTTGAAAGAAGTTAAAAAGAAGATTAAAAAGGGCATCACCAAAAGAGAGTCCAATACTCAACTCAAGTTGTTCTGTTTTGAAGATTAGAAACCATGATCTATGATTTGAATGCAGCTCAGGGAACAATTTTGGTCTAACAGCTTCAAATATATTTATGACAGCCTCTCCTCTATTTTAACTCTTATTTTTAGTCTATAAAGTTACTTCTCTATGTCTAAAGAAACTCTGCCTAAATTCCGTGAGGGTCTGACCCTTTCTGAGCCTTAGTTTATGTTCTTTTGTTCTTGTACTAGACATTATCTAGTCTTGTAAAATCTTGCTTCCGTTCCCTTCAGAATTTTATATCCCTTATTGAGGCATTTTCCCTTCTTCCTTCAGAAAAATAGCTGCATTGCTTTGGTAACTTTTTTCTTTTATTAATATAAAAATTGAAAGTTCCTTAAATGATACCGATAACCTTTTTAGGCATTATTGCTGTGTATAGAATAACCTAAAACAAAATTATTTGGGCAAGTTAACATTAGGCAAATCTGTATTAAGTCCAGGAAGAGCTGTTGAGATGCCTTAGTGAGGACTGCTGAGAAGGAGGCTGTGCTCTGGTCTTGGGGAAACAAACAGCCTAAAAAGGCCAGTGGGCTGGCCATTGCTGTTCCTGATGTGCTTCATGCTTGAATGCATTTTGATTTGACAGTACATTTTCATTTGTTCACTCATTCAATACTTGTTCACAATATCAAATGTGAAAATGGGTATTATTTTCAGTAGAAGATGAAGTGCTCATAACTTTTTCAAATGACAATTATTGATGTAAAGAATTTTTTTTTCTTTTGAAACAGAGTTTCGCTCTTTTGCCCAGGCTGGAGTGAAGTGGCACGATCTCAGCTCACTGCAACCTCTGCCCCCCAGATTCAAGTGATTCTCCTGCCTCAGCCTCCTGACTAGCTGGGATTATAGGTGCCCACCATCATGCCCGGCTAATTTTTTGTATTTTCAGTAGAGATGAGGTTTTGCCATGTTGGCCAGGCTGGTCTCAAACTCCTGACCTCAGGTGATCTACCCGCCTCGGCCTCCCAAAGTGTTAGAATTACAGGCGTGAGCCCCCCTGACTGGCCGTAAAAAATATTTTTGAGGGTTTATCCTACACCAGACAGTGTGCTGAGAGCGGGGGATACAAAATACAGAGATGTAGTTCTTGCCCTACAGAAGTTCACTGTCTGGTGGAGGAAATAGACAAACCAATAGGCAATGATGATACACTGTGATAAATGCTATGATGGAGGTCAGAACGGAGAGAGGCATCTCACCTCTTTTTGGGGCAGGGTGGAGCAGGAGTCAGAAAAGACAACTTTCTGGAAGAATTAATGCTTCAACCATGGAAGGTTACACTGTGTGTGTACAGGGAGGTGGAATGTGGAGTAGGAAGAAAGGGGAACATCAATAGATTAGTTTCCTGATGCTACTGTAATAAATTAGCACAAATTTCATGGCTTAAAACAACACACATTTATTATCTTACAGTTCTGGAGGTTGGAGGTCTGAAATGGGTCCCTTTGGGCTAAAATCAAGTGTTGGCAGGGCTGTGTCCCTTCTGGATGCTCTAGGGGAAAATCTGTTTCCTTGCCTTTTCCATCTTCTAGAGATCTACTGCATTCCTTGGCTTGGATTCTTCAAAACCAGAAATTGCACCATGCTGACGTCCGCTTCTGTCATCACACTTCCGACTCTGATGTTCCTGCCTCCTTCTCTCACTTATAAGGACCCTTGGGATTACATTGGACCCACCTGGATAATCCAGGCTAATTTCCCCGTCCTAAGATCCTTTAACTTGATTGCACATGCAAAGTCCCTTTTCATGTAATGAACATCCCAGGTTCTGAGGATTAGGATGTAGGTCTTTGGTAGGGCAGTATTCTTTCTACCACAGTGAAGCAAAAGGCACTTTACAAGGAAGGAGAAGGGATCTCAATCTAAAGGTATTTGAATATACTTTGTGCATAGTTTGAAAGATAGCAGTAGAACAACTCAGGTCTAAACCATTTACCTTCTAATACATTAACATGAGGCTTGTGTTACACCTGTGAAACCTCGTTAATGGCCCCATTCACATAAAAAAAAATGAGCCACCATTTGACAGTTCTTCTTAGTAAAGAAAAATACAAATTATGACAGTGTTATTTTCTATAATGAAGCTGCATGAAATTGTACTTCAAGAAATAGCATGGATTCAGAGCTAGTTAAATCTTGAATTATCTTCATAGGAAAGCCCGTTGCTATTCTCTTCAAGTTTGCAATTCAGAGTAATAACCTGAACTTGTGCCTCTTTATCACCTTTCCTGTCACTGGGCTCAAATTGGGGAGCCTCGAATCACCCCTAAATCAGCACTGGCTTCCCCAGGCCATGTCAGCTTAGCCAGACCCAGGGGCAGCCAACGACAGAGTATTTTGAGTCCCACTGAGCTGTCTGCAGTGGCGGCGTCAGCACAGAAACGGTGGTGGGTGCTTGCTCCGGCGAGGTGGGACATGGATAAAGGACGCCCCAGGTCTACTATGCTGTCTGCTCTTAGTGGCTGAATAAGGAGAGTTACTGCTGCAGCGGAAGGGTGTAACTTCCTTATTTTTAGAATTACCTTGAGAAAGAGAGTTGATGATGAGGCTTTGACAGAAAAGTGATTGACAAACTGATTTCATAGCTCTTGTGTTTTAAGTGTTTTAACATTTATTACAAGATATTTAAATTCATATCACATTTGCAAACTGATTAAAAAAGAAACTCCAAAGCAAATCAAAAGAAATTTCATACATGGTGGATTTTTAATACAGTATTTTAAGACAAGTGAAACAAGGCTCCACAAGTCACATGTGTTTACCAGTGCCCCACATTTGTGTTCCCATCAGAGCCTTTCCCACACTCAATCAATTCACCCTTGAATGGCTGTACTCGATGCTAGGGAGCACGGCAGCCTGCATGAGTGTGGGGCCAGTGCTTCTCTTTGTAAAATGTCTGCTTTGCAGGTGTTCTTTCTTTCTTGTTAGCATTCCACATTTCATCATAAACTGGCTTGCCTTTGGGTCCTGTGTGCTTTCTTTGGGTTCTAATTAGAAGCCTGGAGTTGGTACAATGGGGCAGGCAAGGCATGAGCTCTGAAGTTTCCTGTCCTAGGTTTGGTCTATGACTTGCTCACTGTGCAAACGTAAGTGGTCACATGGCTGCCATTTGCTCAGCACTGGCTGTGTATGCAACCCCTCAGGCCCCCCGCACATCAGGCAGTCATCAGAACCAGCCCGTCCTGTATAGACAGACAAACAGAAAGTAGAGGCTGGCTGAGTCCTCACCACTTGGGGCAGTGAAGCTGGGAGTCACAGGCAGGTGTGTCTGGCTTTGAATCCAGGAGCTTCCAATTGTATTTCAAGATTTCTTCAAGAGGAGGTAAGTGAGAGTTGGAGGAGTACACGGCAGGGGTTCCTATGGGCCCCCACTTTTGCTTTAGGAAAAGTTCTACTGTCATCTGTTTCATAACTTAGAATGTATTAGGACAAAGATTTGAAGCTAAAAAGGAGTCCAAAGTCCATTGTATTTTTACTCCATTATACCTTTCTAAGTTATGTAAGCTCCTGGAGACTCTCTGCTGCAACCTAAGGATAATAATACTACAAACCTTATAGAATGACAGGAAAAATGATATGGAGTGAGCACATCACCAGGAAAATGATAAACACTCCCATACAAATGAGTTCTCTTCCCACTTAGCATACAAAAGCTGTATGTCTAAGGTATGGCTCAAATGTGCCCTGGATACAACAGAGCCATTTATTTTGATTTTTTTTTTACATTATTTATAAGGGACAATTAATTAAACAAAGACTTAATTAGAACCAACTGTGTGCCTAGAACCGTGTTGGATCTGTGACCACGACAGCCTGATGGATAGGCTGGGGGGTGGGTGGCCATCCAATATGGCAACTGTGACAGGTGTCTCCTCCTGCCCCATCCTCACCTGAAAAGAGCTTGACATCTAAAAGCTTTCATTGGAGGTTCTTAGCTGTGGCTCTCTTTTCAAAATTTCTCACTAAATTTCAAAGCCATTAAGAGAGGCAACTTCTTAGTTTCTGTTAATTTGTTCCCTGGGAGGGGTGATTACAGAGAAACCCAGGATAGGTTTAGATGAAGGCCCCTGGGATGAGGGAGAGGGACCAATGTGGAAGCAGGAGCAGTTCTAAAAGTCAAAATTTATTTCCTTCCCAACTCAGCCAGGGTGGGCATGCGCCAGTTGTTGAGGGGTGAACTGACACTCACATTATGCTTTCTGTGTCTCGGACCTATAGTTGTGATCTGGAGATGCCTGTAGGAGTCTGTCCTCTAGTGCAGGTACAGTTTTGTCTAGGAAAACGGAATTCAGGCCACTGAACTCTGGTGAGACCAGCTGATGAGGTGACCAGACCCAAGATGGGAGAGGGGGATGGAGCAGCTGAAGAAGCAGTGAGTGAGAGAGCCTGGGTGAGAAACTGTGACTCCCACAGATCTTGAGTTTGGGGGTGGATAGGGTGAAAACACTAGTTTCTTTTTTTTTAATTTTTTTTTATTTTTTATTTTTTATTATTATACTTTAGGTTTTAGGGTACATGTGCACAATGTGCAGGTTTGTTACATATGTATCCATGTGCCATGTTGTTTTGCTGCACCCATTAACTCGTCATTTAGCATTAGGTATATCTCCTAATGCTGTCCCTCCCCCCTCCCCCCACCCCACAACAGTCCCTGGAGTGTGATGTTCCCCTTCCTGTGTCCATGTGTTCTCATTGTTCAATTCCCACCTATGAGTGAGAACATGCAGTGTTTGGTTTTTTGTCCTTGCGATAGTTTACTGAGAATGATGGAAAACACTAGTTTCAAACAGTAATCCTCAAATCCAGGAAAAGACTTGTTTAGTTGAAGAAGACCTTGAGTGTTTCCCCAGTTTGGAAATCGTGAGGTATTATGCTAGCTCTGGGACTGCCAAAAAGAACTATTGCACAAACAAAAAAGGTTGGGTAAGAAGATGAAGGCAAGAGAGAATTCAGGCTGAGAGATGAAGAGAGAGTTTAGCCTAAATCAAGAAGCTGGTCTTGTCACAAACAGATGCCAAGAAGCTTTCACAAGGGACTGGCAATAAGATGAATGATGACCATTTTGAATTGTTGATTCTTTACCATAAGTACCAGACACTCGTCTAAACCCTTTCATGAGTGAACTCACTCAGCCGTAATAACATCCTTATGAAACAGGCATTACTTACCCCAGTTTACAGACGAAGAGTGACAGATAGGTTAAGGTGCTTGCTTAAAGTCAGTTGTAAGGCCACTGTGAATGGTGAGGTGGGAGTTCAGACTGAGAACCTGACTGCAGAAACCATGCTCTCAAGCACTTGCTTCCTCCCTAAAAAGTGAACCAGGTATTTAAGAAAAGTCCTATAAGAAGCTAAGGCTGCGGCCATAGTTTTTAACTGGGGTCAGATCTCTTGGGTTGGTGAGCAAAAGTTGCTGTGTCTGAGTATACGCTTTTTTTCTGAAGAGTGGGAGAACATAGTATTGACTCCGTTTCCAGAGAAATCAATGACCCAAAGTAGGTAAGAATCCCAGAGATTTAGAGGTAATCCCTGGCCTCGCCGCTGGCCTCCCAACTAGGGCTGGGCTTCTGGGCGATCTGTCCTGCCACAGGGTTGAGGCTGATTTGTGTTTCTCAGGGTGACTACCTTGCTACCTCAACTGGATCTCCCAGGAAGCACGTTTCCAGGGCCTCAGCTCTCTGCCCTCGTGGGAATTTTGGCTGGGAGGGCTGAGCCCCTGGTAAGCATTTCACTTGCCAGGCTTGGCTCAGTGTTTATTTACTAGAAGATGAGACCTGTTAAAACAGAAAAATGGCCACCACACTGGAATATTTTTCTCTAAGTGCCATTAACCATGACTCCTACTGAAGGAAAAAAGAGGTAAAATCCTTATATTCTGGGCAAACGATTTTGCAATTTTCTGGTGACATTGATTAGAGCTTATCTGACTTCATAACAGATCTATCTTATCCATAAGATAAAATGTAGCTTGAAAATCAGAAGAGATGCTGGGGGCTGGGGAAGGGGGCATCACTCTTACTGTCAAATAAGATTTTGTTTTATAAGTCACTTTTCTCAGACAACTTAGACTAAGGAGAGGTTCTCTCTGTGAAGATCAATATTGCTACTGGTCCTGAGCAGCAAAGAAATATATATGTTTTTTTCTACCATCTACACCTAACAATGAAGAAGAGCAAGGAATCAGGAACAACTGATATATTAGTCACCTGATTGGTATCTGAAAAAGCCATATCATTTAAATTTCTTTTTAATTTTTGTGGGTATATAGTAGGTGTATATGTTATGAGGTATATGAGATGTTTTGATACAGGCATGCAATGCATGATAGTCACATTATAGAGAATGGGATATTCACCCCCTCAAGCATTTATCCTTTGTATTACAGACAACCCAGTTTTACTCTTTTAGTTATTTGAAAGTGTACAATTAAATTATTATTGATTATAGTCACCCAGTTGTGCTATCAAATAGTAGGTCTTATTCATTCTATTTTTTGTACTCATTAACCATCCCCAACTCCCCTCAACCCCCACAAACCATACCATTTTGCTGTCCTCAACATTATCATACCTTTCAACACTCTCTGTAGTAGATTTGAGTGAGAGAAATATGAAAATATGATCTCCACCAAAAAGATACGTTCTACAACCAAAATCTAATATCAGCGTCGTGTCTCTTCCTGTCCCTTCATTCTTTCAATTTCCACCATCTCTTCTAGAGGGAACAGTGGAAAGTGCTCTGGAGTAGAGTAAGATACCCTGGACTTGATTCCCACCTTGGTCATAAGTTATAACCTCTATGAGCCTTAGTTTCACATCTTTAGAATCCTTCCTGATTTATTGGTCTTCGTGATTTATCGATTATATATTTGATTGTACTTCTTTGTGGTTCTGACAATTTTTATATAATATTTTTGAGGCTTTGTTACAAGTGTATTCAAGTTCAGAATTGTTATATCTTTCTGATGAACAAAACTACAAAACTTAATCATTCCGTAGTGAATGTTTAATTTCTAGTAATTCTATTTGTTTTAAAGCCTATTTTGTCTGCTATTAGTGGAACTCCCTAAGCTTTTGTTGTTATTGTTGATTGTTTGAGTATTTGCTTTGTATGCCTTTTCTCACCTTTGTACTTTCACCTTTTCATATCCTTATCTTTTAGTACATTTCTTGTAATCAGTTTTTTAAAAAATGGTTTCAGTAAAGGCTAAAGTTAACCAACATTCTTACTCTTGTCCCAAACAATACAAGAACTTTAGAGCATTTCAACTCCTATCATCCTTCCTGACTTATATTCTATTTTTTCACATATTTTATTTCTACCTTTTTCATTTTTAGTGTTATAGTGTATGCTGTGTGCACTGCCTCAGTTCCTCCTTTGGGACTGAGACATTCTTTCTGCCAGATGCTGAGAGTGTTGGTAGCTGATGGTTCTCAACTGAGTCTTTCACTGGAAACTGTTTTCAGCAGAAGATAATGGCCTTGCCCAAACTCCTGCCCCCTCTGCAGTGGCAGCTCTTATCTAAGCCTGGTCAATGTGTACATGTGTGTATGTGGAAGGATGAAGCTTCCCTTCCCTAAAGATGGGACAACTCTGATGGCCATTCCAGCTGCAGAGTTCTCTATGGGATTGGGTGATGCCTTTGTTGTGACTACATACAATTCAACTCTTTTCTCTGTCAATTCTACTTTTGTTATTCCCCAGCAGGTGTTTCCCTCTAGAGCTCTCAAAAACCTCCCACATGCAAATCTCAGACTCACAGTCATTTCCCAGAGAATCTCACGTAGGTTAAGGGTTTATGGCCAATGTTTGTTTGGACTTACCCACATATTTCCCATTTTATTTGCTAATAATTCTTTTTGTATCTGGGATCAATTTCCTTCTGTCTGAACTATATCCCATAAAAATCCTTTAGACAGAGTGTGTTGAGTGAAAGACTTAATTTTTCTTTGTTTGGACAGATAATTTTAAAAATATAGAATTCCAATTGACAATTATTTTCTTGAAGCTCATTAAAAATATTATGCTTTTATTTACAGATTTTCATTATTGCCTTTGTTAATTTAACTTCAAATGAACTGTCCCTCCTTTGAATGTAATCTGTCTTTTCTCTTTGGCCATTTTTCAAATCTTCTTTTTGTTTTTGATGTTTTGCAGGTTCACCACAGTTACCCAAGTAAGTGTTAACTTACTTGGGATTTATTGGGCTTTCTGAATTTTTGTACTGTTGTCTTTCATCAATTTTAAAAATTCTCAGCCAATATCTCTTTAAATATTATCTTTTCTCCTCCTTCTAGAACTCTGATTAGATGTATATAAACTTCATTCTAATCAAGTATCTTCTTTTTTTTTTTTTAATTATACTTTAGGGTTTTAGGGTACATGTGCACAATGTGCAGGTTTGTTACATATGTATCCATGTGCCATGTTGATTTCCTGCACCCATTAACTCGTCATTTAGCATTAGG
>NW_026652276.1:66578794-66712400 GCF_009828535.3 Hylobates moloch
CTTTCTCTCTGGCTGCCCTTAACATTTTTTCCTTCATTTCAACTTTGGTGAATCTGACAATTATGTGTCTTGGAGTTGCCCTTCTCGAGGTGTATCTTTGTGGCGTTCTCTGTATTTCCTGAATCTGAATGCTGGCCTGCCTTGCTAGATTGGGGAAGTTCTCCTGGATAATATCTTGCAGAGTGTTTTCCAACTTGGTTCCATTCTCCCCATCATTTTCAGGTACACCAATCAGACGTAGGTTTGGTCTTTTCACATAGTCCCAAATTTCTTGGAGACTTTGTTCATTTCTTTTTATTCTTTTTTCTCTAAACTTCCCTTCTCTCTTCATTTCATTCATTTCATCTTCCATCAGCGATACCCTTTCTTCCAGTTGATTGCATCTGCTACTGAGGCTTCTGCAATCTTCGCGTAGTTCTCGAAACTTGGCTTTCAGCTCCATCAGCTCCTTTAAGCCCTTCTCTCCACTGGTTATTCTAGTTATCCATCCTTCTAATTTTTTTTCAAAGTTTTTAACTTCTTTGCTATTGTTTTGAATTTCCTCTCGTAGCTCAGAGTAGTTTGATCGTCTGAAGCCTTCTTCTCTCAACTCATCAAAGTCATCCTCCATCCAGCTTTGTTCCGTTGCTGGTGAGGAACTGCATTCCTTTGGAGGAGGAGAGGTGCTCTGTTTTTTAGAGTTTCCAGTTTTTCTGCTCTGTTTTTTCCCCATCTTTGTGGTTTTATCTACTTTTTGTCTTTGATGATGGTGATGTACAGATGGGTTTTTGGTGTGGATGTCCTTTCTGTTTGTTAGTTTTCCTTCTACCAGACAGGACCCTCAGCTGCAGGTCTGTTGGAGTTTACTAGAGGTCCACTCCAGACCCTGTTTGGCTGGGTGTCAGCAGCGGTGGCTGCAGAATAGCGGATTTTCGTGAGATCACAATTTCAGCTGTCTGATAGTTCCTCTGAAAGTTTTGTCTCAGAGGAGTACCCGGTTGAATGAAGTGTCAGTCTGTCCCTAGTAGGGGGGGGGGGTGCCTCCCAGTTAGGCTGCTCAGGGGTGAGGGACGCACTTTAGGAGGCAGTCTGTCCGTTCTCAGATCTGCAGCTGTGTGCTGGGAGAACCAGTACTCTCTTCAAAGCTGTCAGTCAGACAGGGACATTTAAGTCTGTGGAGGTTCTTGCTGAGTTTTTGTTTGTCTGTGCCCTGCCCCCAGAGGTGGAGCCTACAGAGGCAGGCAGGCCTCCTTGAGCTGTGGTGGGCTCCACCCAGTTCGAGCTTCCTGGCTGCTTTGTTTACCTAAGCAAGCCTGGGCAATGGCGGGCGCCCCTCCCCCAGCCTCGCTGCCGCCTTGCAGCTTGATCTCAGACTGTTGTGCTAGCAATCAGCGAGACTCCGTGGGCATAGGACCCTCCGAGTCAGGTGCGGGACACAATCTCCTAGTGTGCTGTTTTCCAAGCCCGTTGGAAAAGCGCAGTATTAGGATGGGACTGACCCGATATTCCAGGTGCCGTCTGTTTCCCCTTTCTTTGACTAGGAAAGGGAACTCCCTGACCCCTTGTGCTTCCCAAGTGAGGCAATGCCTCGCCCTGCTTCGGCTCTCGCACAGTGCGCTTCACCAACTGTCCTGCACCCACTGTTAGGCACTCCCTAGTGAGATGAAACCGGTACCTCAAGCAGAAATGCAGAAATCACCAGTCTTCTGTGTCGCTGGGGCTGGGAGCTGGAGACCGGAGCTGTTCCTATTCGGCCATCTTGGCTCCACCCCCCGTCCTGAATGTCTCTTAACAGCTCATCTGTGGAACACAGTTTGGGGAATACTGATGTATAAAATATTAAGTGAAGCCGGGCACAGTGGCTCATGCCTGTAATCCCAACACTTTTGGAAGCCGAGGTGGGCAGATCACTTGAGCCCAGGAGTTTACGACCAGCCTGGGCAACATGGCAAAACCCTATCTCTACAAAAAAAGATACAAAAATTAGCCAGATGTGATGGTGTGTGCCTGTGGTCCCAGCTACTTGGGAGGCTGAGCTGGGAGGATCACTTGAACCCAGGAGGTCAAGGTGGCCGTGAGCCAAGATCACACCACTGCACTCCAACCTGGGTGACAGAGTGAGACCCCATCTCAAAAAATAAAATAAAACGGCAAATGAAATATTTAATGTGAAAGAAATGTTACTCCCACAAACAGTCTAGGTTTTATATTGAGCAAAAAACAAGAAAAAGACATATCGGGGGAATCAGTGGCTCACAAATGCCTTGTTCCAGACTGCTGGAATCCAACCCTGCTCTTAGGAGGGCATTCCCACTCCCCTAGTTGTGAGGATGCAAGCAGAGAAGTACACACTGAGTATATGAAGGCTTCCATGTTGAATCTCTGCCACCTATGCAGTTATCTTTCTGGGTGAACGGCACACCTTCTCTCTCAAAGAGTGGATTTTGGAGGCCTTCCCTCAGCAAAGAGCACTTTCTCCAGAGAAACCTGGGTGGAGCAGAGCATTTATAATGTAGTAAGATTTACTGTGAGGCACAATTCATGATTGCAAAAATATGGAACCAACGTAAGTACCCATCAACCAATGAGTAGATAAAGAAAATGTGGTGTATATACACTATGGAATACTACTCAGCCATAAAAAGGAATGAAATACTGTATTTTGTAGCAACTTGGATGGAGCTGGTGGTCATTATTCTAAGTGATCAGGAACGAAAAACCAAATATCAAATGTTCTCACTTATAAGTGGGAGCTAAGCTATGAGGGTGCAAAGGCATAAGAATGATATAATGGAACTTTGGAGACTCGGTTGGAAGGAAAGTGTAGAAGGGAGGTGAGGGATAAAAGACTACATACTGGGTACAGTCTACACTGCTCAGGGTACAGGGTACAGGTGCACCAAAATCTCAGAAATCACCACTAAAGAACTTATCCATGTAACCAGAAACCACCTGTACCCTCAAAACTATTGAAATAAAAAATTAAATTAAAAAACGATTTACTGTGATGCTGAGGCCTCAAAAATTATGTTTCAAAAAGGAACATTTTTGATGTTACCACACAGCCTACGTCCAAGATCCATTTGTTTTAGAGAAAAGAGAATTAGTTTTTAAGGGCAGAAGGTTAGTCTTAAGTGTTTGGGGAAGTAAAGATACAGGATAATTTCCCTACAAGAGGAGGAGAAATGTGTATGTCTACATGTTTGGAAGTTGGTTTAGGTTCTTTAATTCCTTTTCCTGAGACTTTAGGAGTAGCATTTCTATTTCCTTGATCGGTGCCACAAAGGATATGGAGATTCCTTAAAGAACTAAAAGTAGAACTACCATTTGATCCAGCAATCCCACTACTAGGTATCCACCCAGAGGAAAAGAAGTCATGCAAAAAAGAAACTTGCACATGCATGTTTATAGCACCACAATTCACAATTGCAAAAACGTGGAACCAACCCAAATGTCCATCAATCAAGGAGTGGATAAAGAAACTGTGGTATATATATATATATATATATCTATGATGGAACACTACTCAGCCATAAAAAGGAATGAATTAATGGCATTCGGGGCGACCTGGATGAGATTGGAGACTATTATTCTAAGTGAGGTAACTCAGGAATGGAAAACCAAACATCATATATTCTCGCTTATAAGTGGGAGCTAAGCTATGAGGATGCAAAGGCACAAGAATGATACAGTGGACTTTGGGGACTCAGCAGAAAGGGTGGGAAGGGGTGAGGGTTAAAAGACTACAAATAGGGTGCAGTGTATACTATTCGGGTGATGGGTGCACCAAAAATCTTAACAAATCACCACTAAAGAACTTACCCTTGTAACCAAACACCACCTGTTCCCCAATAACCTATGGAGATAAAAAATGTTTTTAAATCATAAAACTAGAAAAAGAGAAAAATAAACTCCAGAAAATACATTCAATAACATTAGGCATTAGGGAAGTGCAAATTAAAATGACAATGAGATATCTCTACACACCTGTGAGAATGGACTACTTCTATATTGCACTACGTCACTGTCAGAATTATGCTGAGTGAGAAAAGTCAATCTCAAGAGGTCACATGGTATATTATTTAATTTACATAACATTCTTGAAATAACACTATAGGAATGGAGAACAGATTACTAGTTGGTTGCCATGGGTTCAGACCTTGGGGTGGAGCAGATGAAGAGGAAAGCGGGTTTGGTATAAAGGAGCAACACAGAGGATTGCATATCCTTGTGGTGATGGCACTGTTCTTTTTCTCGACTATGGTTACATGACTCTACACATTTGATAAAACCACTTTGAATTAAGTACCCACATATGTACACAAATAAGTGCATGTATAACTGGTAAAATCCGAATAAGGTGGGTGGAGTGTATCAACATCAGTGTCCTGGTTGTGAACTGGGTGAAGGGTACATAGGATCTTTCTTGTATTGTTTCCTAAAACTGTACGTGAGTCTACAGTTATCTCAAAATAAAAAGCTTTTAAAAATTACAAAAAAAGTGCCTTTCCCATGCAGTCTAGGAGCAAATAACTTCTTGAATCAAGCCTGTCTTACTGAAAACAAGGACTGAGGCTCCACCATTCCTTGTTTCTCTTGACTCTTGAAAAGATGCCTCCTGGTCCAAATATGTTCACAACCATGCTGCAGAATGAGAGAAGTGCATGCTGGGGCTGTGCTCTACTCACAGGAGTCATAACTTGGTCTCTCGTTTAGTGGTTGTGAACTACCTGCTTCAGAAAGACCAGAGCTGCTGATTAAGATGCAGATTTTTCTAGGCCCCACACCAGACCTATCCAGAATAACTACCTTGTTAATTTCCCGATGTTATTATTGTCTATAAGGTTGGAGTTCTCTGTAGGAGTAGCCTCAGGTATGATCATAGAAAGTGGCTATTTGTGGCTCAGGTATGTTTACCTGACTTTTGATGTAAGAAAACATGACATTCCCTCATGCAGGCTTCAATACTGTCAACTACTGACCCAGTCTTTAGTTCTCAAACTGAGGGTCTGGGTGGTATGTTCCCTTCTACGTACAGCCTTTGGAGCCTACCTGGCCACTTTGCTTCAAATAACTGGATTGAGATGGGCTAGTAGTGTGTCCAGAGTTTGTTCCTTCTGGTGGGTTCGTGGTCTCACTGACTTCAAGAATGAAGCTGTGGGACCTTTGCAGTGAGTGTTACAGCCCTTAAAGATGACACGGACCCAAAGAGTGAGCAGTAGCAAGGTTTCTCTTCAGCTAAAGAACAGAACTTCCACAGTGTGGAAGGGAACCCAAGCGGATTGCCTCTGCTGGCTGGGGTGGCCAGCTTCTATTCCCTTATTGGCCGCTCCCATGTTCTGTTTCTGTCCTATCAGAGTGCCCTTGTTTCAATCCTCCCTGCAATTGGCTACTTTTAGGATCCTGCTGATTGGTGCATTTTACAATCCTCTTGCTAGCTGCAGAGCACTGATTGGTGCATTTTACAATCCTCTTGCTAGCTACAGAGCACTGATTGGTGCATTTTACAATCCTCTTGTAAGACAGAAAAGTTCTCCAAGTCCCCACTCAACCTAGGAAGTCCAGCTGGCTTCACCTCTCAGTAGCACACAAGCAAAATTATTAGAAATCTTACATTTCTGTATAACTATTTGTTTTCAAAGTGCTTTCAAAATTAAAGATGCAAACACACTATTCATTGGCTCCTCCCTACAAATCTTCAAGACAAGTAGAAGTATGAATAACTCCCATTTACAAAAGTGTAAACTGAGGCACAGATAGATGAACTGATTTGTTCATGCTTCTGAATGCAGAAAGTGGTGGAGCCAGCTTTTGAATCCAAGGTTTCTTACCAGCCCATCCTCCATTTTTCCTCTTCCACTTCCACTGAACTCTTTCTACCCCTTTTTTCTCCCTTCCTTCCTTAAATTTTTACTTGCTCTTTCCATTAATCAGTGTCAACTAAATGGCCTCTTGTGGCTGTTCTGTCCTAACCTTTGCAGAAATAGGTACATTTGCCACCATGAAACACAAATAATTTACCACTTTGCTAACCTAAATGCTGGCAAGCCCTTACCAGCTGGGTGTATTCACTTGTCAGTGTCTTTACAGAGAAATGTGGAAACTCTGAAAAATGTTTTGCTTAATTAGGCTGTTTTATGAACATTTCTTTCACTCTATGAATCTTCCTAGCTCTTGATTTTGTAAAGCTAAAAATAACTTCACCAATAATCATGCCATATGGATGTGGGGCGCACTTTTTCTTTTCTTTTTTCCCCTCCAAGGACACATGTAACCACCCACAAAAAGAGGGCTGAGATCTCTGCTCTTTGACAGAATGGTAAGGGAAGATACTTGTATAATTTGAACCCTAAACATATTAAACTGAAATAATGCGAGACTGGCTGTTCTGTTTATCCAGCAGAAAGAGAGTGCTTTTTCATTTCTTTAGTTAATTTGATTCATGTAAATTGCTTATTCTCCAAAATCCATCCAGCATTAAATGTGAAATAATTGTCTAAACTACAGAATGATCCAGGTAACTATTTAACAAGCTCTTTCCTTCTAGAGCTTACACATATGCAGGATGAAAAATGTTTTTCCCTTGTATTATTCATATAACTTTAAAAAGTCTTTGCAGTGCTTTATCATCCACCCATATTTGGTCACCCACAGAGCTTTGGGCGTAGAGACTTGGCTATACAGAGCACAGAGGTAGTAGATTTGTTCTGCTTTCAAAGAGGTTCACAGCAGTATTATATTTTTTGTGTTTGTTCATTCTTCAAACCTACTTTTTTCTCCTTCCCCGGTAGTGGGCAAGAGGGCATTTCTTAGCTTCCCTTCTTTACATGTCTGATCAGGAAGTCCTTAAGGTGAGCAATGTACTCCCACCAGCCTGCCAGTAAATGTGAACAGTCTTGGTCTGCCAGCTGCCTGCTGAAGTGATTTAGCTGCTGTGTGCCTGGACCCAGAGCTTAGAACAGAAGCTGGGCAACAACTGAGTCTAAAAATAAGCTGGCAGCCACATTCCAAGTGCTAGGCTATGGCTGAGTCACCCCTTGTAGCGTTTCAGCAGGAGCACGGCTGGGCATGTGTGGCTGCATTTTGTACCTGCCAGCCTCTATGGGGAGTTCTTTTCTCCGTGCCATGCTTCTCATACAAGTCATGGTGCACAGGAAAAACAATGTTGGAATACCGGGGTTGATTTGGTGAAGTTCTAACCTGAGATAATGTATCAGTCCTTATGCAGGGGTGGGGAAGGAAGGTCAGCCTTTTCTTATATTATCTTAATAGACATAGTCCATGAAAGCTTCCAGGGCTAATTGTGGTGAAAATGTGCCAGGTAGACCCCTTTCATGCCAACCATAATTAATAGTGTTATAGTCTTCAAGGCCATAATGCTCATCAGTTATTAATTAGCAATTCATTTTGTTGAATAAATAATACTTATGATTGATGATAGAACTTGTAATTGGGCACTAGAAATGGCCCCCCTGGGACTGGCTTACCAGCAAGTATTAACTGCGACACGGTAACGACAAACACAGAGGATCGTGCAGGAAAATCTAAGTTAAACAATTGTAACACAGCCAAGTATTCCTTCTCAACAGGAGAAAAATCTGTCCTGATGTGTATTCTGGGCTAGAGTGTGTTAATTGTTTCTGGCCACACAGTGTTTGGGTTTTCCATTTCCTCCTAAGTTTGTAATCAGCCATCCTATTTTTTTTTCCAAAAAGCAAATTGTTCTTTGCAAGACAATTCTATTGACTTCAAATTACTCTCGCTATAGGTCCTTTCGAAGTATCGTCATGACATGTACACACAGACTTGAGGGAAAAAAGTGCTTTTCCGAAAAAGTAATGATTGAAATTTTTATTTTAAATGATTCTTTAGATTGAATTCACTTTAGATTAACAGATTTTCCTGCCCAATTGATTTTCTGGCATCCATGCAGTGATCCAGCAGAGATAAAATGGGGGTTCATTTAGTCCACGGCTCCAAGGAAAAGTGAGAGCCTGGCAAAGAGAGCCAGCAAAGCTTCTTTCTCGCCTGCTCGGTTGGAGCAGGACAACTGGAGCCGGTCAGCTGCTGACCAGATGCTGCCTTCAATTAATATTCCAACCCTCAAAGACATTTATCGCTTACTCTCGAAAGCAGAGCAGCTGAGTAATAAAGGGAACCACTAAAGCTGTTTTTTTTTTTCAAGAGCATTTATAATGGCTAAATTGCTTGAAATAAATTAGCACGAAAAATAAACATAGTTTGTATAGTATCTGTAAAACAAATTTCCAATCTTGGGAAAATAGAGCGACAAAGTGGGAGCTTGCATTTAACAAGCACATGCAATATGCTTCATTAAGACAGCTTTTTTTTTTTTAAATAAAAAACAATTTTAAAAGGGTTAATAAACTCCAAGATATCATTGCCAGTTAAACAGGTCCTGCACCATTTTAAGGGAAGTAAGAGGCTACAAAGGAGACAGTTAAAAAGAAACCAAGAGACTGTGTTGTAATGCTAACAGGCAATTAACAAACTCATGGGTGTTAATTATCTTCATACTGTATCATGTTCAATTAGCTTAGTCTCTGCAACAAAGGCAACGATGAACAATTGCTTTGATAGGCGTACAGTACTTCATTTGTAGTTAATCAGTTTAAGCCCTGCAGTTGCTAGGTTACCTTGGTCTCCAGAGGTAAAAAGCTGTACAGATGCACTATGTTTAAATGACTACAGAGAACTGTTTAAACTCAAACCATGTATAACTCTTTATTGATTTTTCACAGAAGATCTCAGCTCTGATGATAAGGTTTTGATATATTTTCCTGCTACAGCCAGTTCCTTAGAGTATTGCAGAAAAAAATCTGTCAATATGCTTCTATTATGATCTCTTGATCTGTGCCTATAAAAACCTTTAGCCGCAACCCTTATTATAAATAATGGAAGAAGCAATATCTGAATTTTTTTTTCACACTGTACTACATGAAGATTTTTTTTCTTCATTGCCTTTGGATCCAAATTACAGGGCTTCTTTCTGTACCGGTGCTTTAAAATAATAAAGAAGAATTTCTAGCTCTAATTAATTTGATTGACTCTCAGCAGGACGGGATCAGCTGTAGCATCATGAACTTTAACAATAACTACCAACTGATGGGCAGTTCACATCAATAAGACCATCACTAGCCTCCCTCTCACCTGTCACCAGGCGGGGAGTGAGCAATAACCAGACCCCCACAGATGCTCCCCGCTTAGCGCTTTCTGCCCTATTAGCAATTTATAATGGTGATCAAGAAACAGTCAGCGGCAAATCAAGACAACTGTCTGGCTGCCTGTTTAATTGGCCTTGTTTGCTTTTTGATAAATGGCTCGTGACTACTGTAGGCCCCTGTATTTTGACTTTTAATAGGCCACAGTGATTAGGCTACCAACAGATACTAGGTCAAAACTGAGGAAAGGTGCAAAAAATGTTAATTAATATCAATAATAGGCAATTATTAGTTAGACAGAAGGACCTACTAGCTGCGTGCTCTAATGGCTCAGAGCTAACTGGAAGAGAAGTGCTGCCAAATTAGCATAACTGTATGCAGACTGCATGGTGGAGCCTAGCAAACATCTGTTATGTTAGTAATTCAAATAGAATTCCTGCCTTTCGAGTGATATTCGCAGAGTCAGCAATCCCTCTTGGCCATTTCAAGGCACTAACAATACCCTAGTGACTGGTGGCCTTCCAAATGGGCTGTGTTTGAGGCTAAGAATTAAATCACACCTTTGCTTTTGGGTTGTGCTGTTGAGGAGCTTAAGAGGGTCACTGTCCTCTGGCCAGCAGAGGATGGAGGAGAAGAGTTTTGCATGAAGCCATACTGACCTTAGAGAGAAATGCAATGTGGGCCCAGCTGACTCAGGGAGGGACACAAGCTTTCTATGTTTGCTGTTTCATAATTAGCACCGAGAACATGGCTGTGCCTAACATGTTACACAAAATGCTATATATAATTCTCACAGCGGGATTCTTCGTTATTCATTCCTTGAAGTGTGTGTTTGTGCGTGTGTGTACGTGAGTGTGTGCACACTCACGTACACACTGATAAAGGGCTGACAGTGTGTTTTGAAACATAAAATGAGTTAAGGTGAAGTAGCACTTAAGACGATGAAATGATGGGTATTGTAAACACTATTTCCCATTGTTGTTATCAACATTAAGGTCACCGTGGGCAAAAATTTAAATTCTCGTCAAAGGATGTTAGAATAGATCCTTAAGTCCTAATGGAGATACTGAGATCCAGGGAGGTCAAGAGACTTGTTTAGGGCCAACGACCTGGTTCTGGGAATGGCTAGAAGGAGACACAGATTTCCAGACTTCCTACCCAGTGCCCTTCACCTGACCTTGCTGCCTCTCGAAGAAGCTATGAGTTTCTGTCCATGATTTAGTGTCTGGTAGATATTTCCAAAAGGCACGTTTGAAATGTAAATGAGGAATATGTGTAGAAAGTGCTCCCACCATAAATGCATGACATTTATGAAATAACATGTACCCAAACATACTTTATATTTAGGATTTTTAAAAACTGGGTTATAAAATTGTAAAACCCACAACCATCTCTTGAGATATTTCACATTTTAATGTGAGGCAGAGTTTTTTGTTTGTTTGTTTTTGTTTTGAGAAGGGTGTATTATAATTATGTTATTCTTTATTTCATTTCGAGCTTGTTTTCTTATACATCTGGCTTGGACCAAACAGGGGAAAGATCTGTGTGTGGTGCCCTTTTCCTTCCCCACCAGAGGACTGACATTTAAGACCCATTTGACTAAACATTTTCAAGATCTCTAAAAAAACAAAAGGTGTGTGGGTGTGTGTGCGCATGTGTAGGGGGAAAGAATCTGTTTCTTGAAGGACTGAGTTGAATTTTGGATTACAACAAACTGCAATTTTCTTCCCTCTTCTCCCCCTACCCTCCAACCCCCACCCTCACCCCTCAACACTAAAGAAATCTCTCCAGCCACATCATTTTGTTAATAGCACTTAACTATTAGGCTTTTCAGTACCACAGTGCCAAAGAAAATGGGATTACTTCTTCATCTCTATTCCTGCTTAAATAGTTTGAAAAATCATCTGCTTTTGAGTCTATGAGGAGACTATTATGTAAGCTTAAAAATAACATTTTTAGATAATTCATTGCTGGGAATAAAGTCTTTTAAAATGATGGAGATATGATACTTTAGTTTTTTTTTTTTTTTTTTTTTTTTTTTTTTTACTATTTCACTCAAATATTTGTTGAGCACTGAGCCAAATGTAAAATAATCATAAAGATAATAAGGATAGTACAATTATGAATTATTTACCTCCTAATATGTGGATCTCTTTACTAAACATTTTATATGTGTCAACCATTCAATTCTTGTGACAACACAATGACATATAGCTGCTTTAAATCTCCATTTTACAAATAAAAAACCGAGGCTTAGCAAGCTCACTGAAGTATAAAGAAGTGCAGTTTCTATTTAACTTAAGTTTAAATGTTTTAGTCTTTGTAATATAAGTTGTTTTCCTTTTTTGAGGATTTTAAGAGTTTTCCCAATTCCTCTGTATAAAAAATATAAAGTTTGAGAAGCAACAAACAAAATGGTTTACTTCATAATGTCTTTTTCGGGTGTGTTACCTTTTTCAAATAGAGCATGCATTATATATAAAGGTTACTGTAACATTTTAAATATTGATGTTTCTAGAGTGAGAGGAAATTATATTTATTTTCTCTTAATAATTAAAGTTTTGGTTATTTTATTTCTGCAAGCTCACTGCATTGCAGTGTATTTCTACTTAAGCTGTTTTCCACTGAATCTAAGATGTTATTGATTACAAGAAGGACCATCATTTTATTTACCACAATTAAGAAAAAGATGCTGCCAATTAAACTATGACAGAATGTTTTCTAATTTTAAATAATGACTGAGAATTTTTATTTTATAGTTCTTGAAACAGCTTTTCTAGACTGATTTCTAGACTGATTTAGATAATCCACAGGTTTAAAAAGAAAAACGCCAGCGTAACTCCTATGTATTCCTAAATGCAACTCTGATGACTCAACTCAGAGCTGTCTAGAACCATGTTTTTCTACACAGTATTTTCTTCTGGCCGTCAAGAGCATTGATAATACAACATTTCTTTAAAAGTGCTCCACTGTCATCTCTGGGATTTTCTTCCTTGTCAATGAGATCCATTCTGCAAGTTTTGATGCTGGCGTGTTTTGTGTTCTCACATGAGCAGACCATGACAACTCTGCCAGGACTTTCTGCTGGCTGATGGTGATAGTAAAGCTCATCGGGATTGCAGAGATGTTAAAATGTGCAGAAAACCAAAAATGTACAATTGAGAATCCATGAAATGTGTTGTACACTCATCAATTATCTGTCATTATCCAAATATCTGTAGGCTCATATAATTTTCAGAGAAGTAAACCCAGTGATTAATTCCAGCCTATTAAGATGACATGGAGCTGGGCACAGTGATTCACACCTGTAATCCCAGCACTTTGGGAGGCTGAGGCATGTGGATCACTTGAGGTCAGGAGTTCAAGACCAGCCTGGCCAACATGGTGAAACAATCTCCACTAAAAATACAAAAAAAGTAGCCTGGCATTGTGGTGCACACCTGTAATCCCAGCTACTCGGGAGGCTGAGGCGGGAGAATCGCTTGAATGTGGGAGGCAGAAGATACAGTGAGCCAAGATTGCACCATTGCACTCTAGCCTGGGCAACGGAGCCAGGCTCTGTCTCAAAAAAAAAAAAAATGACATGGGGGTCACAAATGTCGTTTTCATAAGAGTGTTCACAGACAAGCTGTCAGTGGTGCGTTCACTAAACAGTGAACATAGTGAAGAGCCCTGAACATTCTCTCCACTCTGCATAGTAGGGTAAGAAACTAGTAAATAGAATCTTTAGGGTTTCTTTGGTGTACTTGTTATTAAGATTGACTTATGCAGTTTTTAAGAGCCAAATTCCACATGTGGTGAATTATGTCTTCAGGCATAATGAGAATGATGGCTTCCCTGGTGATATGCCTTTAGGCTGATCAAGAGCACCCCCATCACCTATGAATGGAAGAAGTTTTTCCTCTGGCTTGTTGGAGCCAGGACCACCTGCAAAAATATCCCTAAGAAGTCTGGAAAGCTGAAGCCTTGCATTAAGTGGGTACCAGAGTGTCTGTCTGCAAGGGAGAAGGCCCTAATTCTGATTGGCCCCTATGACTTGCTGCTTTTGTTAATGTGCTGGAATGGGTAGGACCAGAAGAATTCCAGAAGAATTTTCTGCCTTATATTCTGCCTATGGCCAGTCTTAGACCACTATATTGTATGTTTTTTCCTTTGCAAATGTTAGTCCTTGGATAGATATTAACATTTATTGAGCCCACTTCTGTTCATGCCAGAAGTATCCCTGACTATGAATAATTAGCTATTAGGTTGGTGTAAAAGTAATTGCGGTTTTTGCCATTACCTTAATTGAACCACAATTACTTTTGCACCAATGTAACAGTAATCTGCCTCATGGGAAGTAACATATTAGTCAAGAGCCAGAGTTTTGCACTCACGAAGGCCTGGGTTTGAATCCCAGCTCTGCCGCTTTTCATTGGTATGATCCTGGGCTCCAGTTTTCTCATCAGTAAGATGGGAAACATGATACCTACTCCACACCTATTCATAAGTATTTGAGAAAATGCATGTGATACACTTTGTCAAATGCCTAGTTAGTAAGTACACAATTGGTGGTACTCATTGTCATTATTATTACTTTTATTAATAGGCCCTGTCTCTCTCACTGTGGGGACACCTAGCCCATCAGAGATCATTTCTTCTCCAGATTTATTTTCTACAAAAGGGTAACATTGTCAGGAAACATTCCTTTTTTTTTCTAATTTTACTTTAAGTTCTGGGATACATGTGCAGAACATGCAGGTTTGTTACATAGGTATACATATGCCATGGTGGCTTGCTGCACCTATCAACCCGTCATCTAGGTTTTAAGCCTCGCATGCATTAGGTATTTGTCCTAACGCTATCCTTCGCCTTATCCTCCACTCCCTGACAGGCCCTGGTGTGTGATATTCCCCGCCCTGTGCCCGCGTGTTCTCACTGTTCAACTCCCGCTTATGAGTGAGAACACGCAATGTTTGATTTTCTGTTCCTGTGTTAGTTTGCTGAGAATGATCGCTTCCAACTTCATCCATGTCCCTCCAAAGGACATGAACTCATTCTTTTTATGGCTGCATAGAATTCCATGGTGTATATGGGCCACATTTTCTTTATCCAGTCTATCATTGATGGACATTTGGGTTGGTTCCAAGTCTTTGCTAATGTGAATGGTGCTGCAATAAACATACAAGTGCATGTGTCTTTATAGTAGAATGATTTATAATCTTTTAGGTATATACCCAGTAATGGGATTGCTGAGTCAAATGGTATTTCTGGTTCTAGATCCTTAAGGAATCACCACACTGTCTTCTGCAATGGTTGAACTAATTTACACTCCCACCAACAGTGTAAAAGCATTCCTATTTCTCCACAGCCTCACCAGCATCTGTTGTTGTCAGGAAACATCTCTAACTGATCAGAGGACATCCGTTGCCTTCTCCATTCCCTCCCCTTGTTTGGAGCTCTGCTCTCCAAATAAACACCTCTTTTCTGCCCCAGATCTATGTTGCATCCATTCCTGATGTTCTGATTAGTTATGTGTTGACCTATTGTCGATTTATTGTTATATGTGTGTCCTTTTGAACATAGTGTGGTCAGATGAGCAGCAGATTGGAAGTTGGTCAGCTTAGATCCTAGTCTCAGCCCTATCGCTGACTAGCCATGTGATCTCCCTTATCAATAAAATTCTTGCTCTGTGTGCTACCTTATGAGGATCTTGTGAGTTTTATCACTTATGACAGCCACCATTTAGTGAGCAACTTTAATCCTTGTGATGCTCTTGCAAAGTAGTTACTATTCTCCCCATTTTAGAAATGGAGAAACCAACTAGAGGTTAACGGCCTTAACTGTTCTCACTGCCTGTGTGATTTGGAGCAACTGCATTAACCCTACTAAGTCTTAGCCTCTTCGTTTGGAAATTAGAGGAGATAATGGCTCTGCCTCGTAAGTTTGTGAGGATTGAAGCACATGATGTGTGGAGGGCCTTGGACAGTCACACATAGTAGGGCACTCCAGAATGTTTGGTGATATGGCTTGTCAAGAGTCACATAGCTGGAGAGGGCCAGAGCTAGATTTCAGTCCAAGCCTGTCTAGTTCTTTGAGCATATGGGAGCAAGCACTTGTTAATACAAGTGCAAAGTGGCCTATGAAGGCCCCTGTCCTGGCATAATCCTGGGAGAGGGAGAAGCCTCATCTTCCTTCTCACTCTTGGGGTATTCCTCTTTCTCCTCTTTCCCCTCTAGACTGTTATCTGCTGTCCTATACCCCACTGGGAGCACAAAGGGAAGACCATAAGAACTGGAGCAAGTGTTTTCTTTCTTAAAGGCTACAGGCATATCTTTTTAAAAATGTGGTAAAATACACGTAACAGAAAACTTACTATTAGTAACATTTTGCAAATTCATAATGTTGTGCAACCATTACTACTATCTAGTTTCAGACCACTTTCATTACTCCCAAGGGAAATCCCTTATCTAATGAGCAGTCATCCCCCATCCTTTCCCACCGCCATTCCCTGGCAGCCACTAATCTGCTTTCTGTTTCTATGGACATGTCTATTCCAAATACTTCATATAAATGGAATCATACAATAAGTGGTCTTTATGTCTGACTTCTTTCACTCAGCATAACAAAACTTATCTGCATCTCTTTCCTTCTCCCCACCAGCTCCAGGTGGATTGGGAGCAAAGATTTCCCACTGTTTATTTTTGGCAAATCCTCTTTTTGCCTGCTGACTCTCACCACCATTGTGGCTGATTAGCTTCATTATGAAAAATCTGGCTATTGCTCTGGAACCTTCCTAAAATGGTCTGTCAGTCCACCAAACATGGCAGAATCTGCTTGTGATAGAAAGACTCTTCAGTCTCAACAATTCGTGGTCTTTTCTTCTGCAGATTAATTCTCTCTTCCAGCAGCAGCTAGCTCTTCCTTTTGGAATATGAGATTCAGGATGGCATGTGTAAGGCAGAGTTTTTAACCCGGCCTCCCTCATGATCTATGTAGGAGTCCTGGCAAGCCCACATACTACTTAATAATCTTATCTGGAAATGAAAAACTTAGATGCATCGACTGTGCAAGGTCCTGGATAAGGAAGAAAATAATTCACAGGTCTTTCCAAATCTAAAATGCTACCTAATGAGTTGGATATTTTTCCAATGAGGAACAATGGATACCAAATTGCCACCTACACAAATGTACACACAATTAAGAGTTCAGGGAGTTTACACAGATAGAGTGGGTCAGTGATTGGAACTAAAAAATCTGGTTCCTTTGATATTTGTATTTCTCTTTACAAATGATCGCAGTGGTATTTTGGTTATGTTACATAAAACCAAACAACAATAACGATCAAATATACCAAAGGAGCAAGAGGAGTTTAGGTTGTGGGTAGTGGCAGAGGCAGAATAATCTGAGCCTTCTCTATTCTTAAAAATCTGTGAGTCCGAGTCCTCTTTGAACTTCTTGGGGCTTTGTAGAAGATGAGAGAGAAGACCCCACATGACAGGAGGCAGGGCAGGGCAACTTGTCATCTCCTTACCCATCTTGGCTTATGCATATTTTGCATAGTGATTTCTGTTTGGAAATTGATTTACAGCAATTGCAGGTGGCCGAGAGAGCTTGTTTCAAGGCAGGATTTGAAGGGGAAAAGAAAGGACCTTGTCCAAAGCTTTCTCCAAGGCAGGTCATGCTGAGTGAAGGTTCCTTGTTGGAAAAGAAAGGAATTCCCCACGGGGTCCTGTCGTCTCACTCCAGCTGACGGCTCTATTGCAGGTATGGTGCCTCCATGGCTGTCAGTCATTTGAGGGGAACCTCTGACCCCCAAGACCTCCCTGGGTTATTAAGGGGGATGGCATACATGTGTCAGGCTGGTGACGGTGTATGTGACACATAAACTGTCACAGAGCAAAGATGGGGGAAGCTGAGCACCTGCTTCCCCAAAGCAGCCACCAAGTCATGCCTGGTATGTTAGTGTTCCATTAGAGGGCGTACTGCCTGAGGGTCATATGTGGGGTGAGTGTGTGTGTGTGTGTGTGTGTGTGTGAGAGAGAGAGAGAGAGAGAGAGAGAGAGACAGAGAGAGAGAGAGAGAGTGTGTGTGTGTGTGTGTGTGTGAGCATGAGGGGCCAAGGGAGAATATCTTAATGGGATTTCTAGTCTTCCTTGTTTATTTCACACACACAATTCTGAATTAATACCTACATTCATGTACTTGATTTTGCCACTGAATAACTATATAGAAGGATTTGGTGTCTGGAACTCCAGCCACTTATTTCTGCTGACTGTAAAACCATAGCAGTTGGTGAGCTGTTCATTTAGCTAGCACTAAAGACGCCCAAATAACACCCCCACCGGATTGTTGCTCATCTATACTTTGTAAATATGCTTCTACATGTGGGTACACACATGTATTAATCTCATTTGTTTCCTAAATATGAAACTGGATTTGGAATAAATCCATCAGGAATATGGGCCTAACAACACATTTAAATAGTCACCAATTGGTACCAATAGCTCTGTAATAATTTGTTCTCACTTCAGTTTCCCAAACTGAAGAGCTCTTCCTCAGTCCTTTCTTATCTAGAACCCATAAGTTCAAGAGATTCAGAGAATTTTCTATTAGTGCTGTGATCTTTGCCAGCTGTAGTTTAGTCTACAATTTGATCTATTCTGGGGTGTAAGTACTTGTTAATGGGTTTTGAAGGCCAGAATAATAAATGATGCCTAGGGATCTTTTATAACAGGCCTAGAATAGATTTTTAAAGAGGTAGACTTTCAACATGTATATAAGGTACATGTATTCTGTTCTGGCAGAAACCAGAACAGTTCTGGTGGAAAAGTTTCTTTATTCATTCAATAAATAATTAGATATGCAAAATATGTGATGTTTAAACATAGTTACCCTAATGGGATAGTCTTTAACCCAAGGGATGGATATTTTATTTTATTTATTTATTTTTAACATAGAACACATGGATAATAAAAGTTTATTTTATTTATCTGCTAGAGGAATCCCAAGAGGCAAAAAAATACAACCAATGTTGGACAAAACAGATAATTGACTATCAATTTTTAGTAAGGTTCTAAGTTTTTTGTTTTTTGAAATCTGATTGCATTAAGACACATATACTCTCCAATGTAAAAAAACACACCCTATACTGAACTAAATGCACAAAAGACCTCATTATTGGAACATTAGCCATGATTATTTTAATGTTCTCCCAGCTTTGCAATTTTGAAAATATACAGGCATTATGCAAGAAGAAGGAAGAGGAAAAGGAGGAAGAAGTGAGAAAGGAGGAGGAGAGGGTGGTAAACAGAAGCATAGTTAAGAATTCCTTGCCCCAGTAGTGAACAAGGACTAAACACAAACAACAGGTGGAACACAGATACTAATTCACATAACAGAGAGTGGGCAACCATACCAATGAACTGATGGACTCTGTATAGAATTCCTCTGCTATGACTCAGTTCTTATTTTCTCCTCTTTGTACGTAGTTGAAATTTCATCATGATGAATAGTACCTTGGATCTTTTTTTTTAAGTTCTGAATGTAAGTGTTTGGCTTTGTTTATAATAAAACTTTTTAGTATCCAGAAGATAATCAGTGCTCTAATGATAAAGATCTTTTGATACAAAGGGTTTTAACTTCTGCCAGGTCCTACTTACTCATTTTTTCAGAAGGTATTTTATATGTTTCTTAAACAACACATACATTATGTAAAATGTAAGAATTAATGCACGTTCTCAAGGCCAGATTCAGTGACAAAATGCACCACCTGAATCTATAACACATTTACTCTTTGCTGCATATAAGTTGCATATAAGAAATATAGGCTATATTGTTTTGTGATTCATGCAGTAAATGTTTACAAAAATCAAACAACTAGACATTCTTCAGCTACTAAAATTAACCGTCCCAGTCAATAAAGACTTAACAAAAATAAAAGCACTTATAGTTACATCAAAACCATGCTGGACTGAGTTGGTCCTGGAATTGCTGGTTGTCAGGGCCATAAGGAAAGCATTGGCAGCTGCAAATTTTCCTCTTCATATGCGACTGAGACTATTCTCTTCTCAAATGGCTTTATCCCATACCACAGGCTTTTGCTAAAGAGGCATTTCAGTCTTCAAATGAAAACAATGAACCTTTCTTCAAAAAGCAGATAAATGCCTTTCTTGAGTTTCTGATCCTGAAAACAGCTTGCTATAGGTCCTTAAGGCAAATGCCAGGAGTCAAAGAAACTGTAGAACAGTCTCAAAACGTAAACAATAAAATCACTGACCAAGGAGTTATATCCCTGGATGAAAACTCTTCATAAGAAGACCTAACTGGATAGGACCAACTTCTTGGCTTTTGAAGGTAATGTGAATTTTATATCTTAGAAGCACTGCACTTTTTTTCTATTGTAGCGACTTCCAGAGTAGATAAAATTCATGATGTTGCTTAAAAAAATACATAGCATGGAGAAGCTACTCAAATACCAAGCAGTTTTCAGGTTTGTTTGTTTTCCTTTTACATTTTTCTTTTGTAGTTGGCATATGGAAAACCAAACTGGGAAATCATAATATTGGAATATTTTAAGGGCATGCTATCATATATATTAACAAGCTTATTTCTATAATAAGACCTCTGCAGAGCATGCTCAGCTCGATGTCACATTCCAGAATAGCCACTGTTGGTTTCTTTTTCAAAATCGTCCATGTTTACAAGCTTCACAAATATCCCTGAAGTCTTCTCATTATGCTTGGCAATGATACAATTCATGGCAATATCATCATAGTTTTGAGTATCTTCTATCAAAGTATGGACAACTGTGGGTTGCCTCTGAAAAAGTTTGAGATATTTGCTATTGAAGAATGAGCCTCTAATCAGTACCATAGGGTACTGGTCACCATTTCCAGACCCTGGTGCTTGCATTTAAAAACTTCTGGTTGGATGTTTTAAACCTCATCACTGATGTGTGGATTTGGACCACATTAAACTTACTGACATAATGTGTCAAAAGAGGAGATGGGATCCTGCAGAGTTCTGGGAAGTAATAAGATTTCTTCTTAGTGGGTCTTGGATACAGGGAGGATCTTTTCTGGGAAGTTTTAGATTTACACACTTTGAGAAAATAGAGTTCAAGAAATATGGGTTTCGATTAGGCACAGTGGCTCATGCCTGTAATCCCAGCACTTTGGCCAAGGTGGGCAAGGCAGGTGGATCACTTGAGGTCAGGAGTTCGAGAACAGCCTGGCCAATATGGCAAAACCCGTCTCTACTAAAAATACAAAAATTAGCCTGGCATGGTGGTGCACACCTGCAATCCCAAATACTTGGGAGGCTGAGGCACGAGAATTGCTTCAACCCCTGGAAGGTGGAGGTTGCAGTGAGCCGAGATTGTGCCACTGCACTCCAGCCTGGGCGACAGAGAGAGACTCTGTCTCAAAAAAAAAAAAAAAAAAAAAAAAAAAAAAGAGAAAGAAAGAAAGAAATATAGGTTTCATTTTGAGATCTGTTCCAGGCCTGATGGTACTCAAGGACTGAGACATAATATTTATCCTGAAAAGATGCATTAGGAGTGTGATTCTTCAAAAACCTTGAGTATTACTGAGCTAAATTCCTTACTAATATGATGTGCCATTTTAATTTCTAATGCTTATGATAATGTTTATCGGGGAATTTCCTCTTCTTTCTTTCTCTCTCTAACCTTTATTCCCTCCTTCCCTCCTTCCTTCCCTCCCTTCCTCCCTCCCTTTCTTCCTTCAATTCTTTCCTTTATTTTTTGAGATGGAGTCTGGCTCTGTTGCCCAGGCTGTATGGAGTGCAGTGGCATGTATCAGAGAATTTCTGATTAACCCTTGTTAAAGAAAATGTATACTCAGGTTAAATTAGGAATATGTCATCCAGTAATACTAACTAAAATTAAGTTTATTCCTGAAAGTTTCTAACCATCAATGGCTAGCTTGGGGATGGCTCAATACGTTAGATATATTAATCCATTAAGTGGAAGAATTCTTTCTGTTTGTCCCCTGATGCATCTGAGTTTTTTTTGTTGTTGTTGTTGTTAAGACAGAGTCTTGCTCTGTCTCCCAGGCTGGAGTGCAGTGGCATAATCTCAGCTCCCTGCAAGCTCCACCTCATGGGTTCATGCCATTCTCCTGCCTCAGACTCCTGGGTAGCTGGGACTACAGGTGCCCGCCACCAAGCCTGGCTAATTTTTGTGTTTACTTTTAGTAGAGACGAGGGATGCATCTGATTTTGAGACCCCTGCTACTGAGCATCTGTATCAGTGAGGGTTTGGTCAGGGAAGTGGACCCTCTTGACATGGGATAAGGGATTTATTCTAGGGATTAAACTGTAAGAACTGGTGAAGAAAAAAGCAATTTATCCAATGAAGACAGATTCCTAGGTGGCAATATGTAGGCCAATTTATTTTTATGTATTTTTTCAATATTACTTATTAAGAAAAATATATATGACTTATTGAAGCTTTTTGGTTATTTGAAGAAATGAAGGTTTAGTTTTCCTGTTAATTTGTTAACTTTTTTGTTTATTTCCTATTTATTTTTACCCATTTGCAAGAAATTTGTAACGTTTTGATATATATCTGTTACAGATTAAACACCTGACAGTAATCTCCACAATATATTTATTAATTGCTCTTTGCTTATCATATGGTTTGGCTCTGTGTCCCCACCCCAATCTTAACTTATATCTCCCGTAATTCCCATGTGTTGTGGGAGGGACCCAGTGGGAGATCATTGAATCATGGGGGCAGGTCCTTCCTGTGCTGTTCTCATGATAGTAAATAAGTCTTATAAGACCTGATGGGTTTATAAGAAGGAGTTTCTCCGCACAAGCTCTCTCCTTGCTGCCATCCATGTGAGATGTGACTTGCTCCCCCTTGCCTTCTGCCATGTTTGTAAGGCCTCCCTAGCCATGTGGAACTGTTAAGTCCATTAAACCTCTTTTTCTTCCCAGTCTTGGGTATGTCTTTGTCAGTAGCATGAAAATGGACTAATACAGTTTATATCTCTGTTATTAATGTTAATGATTTCCTTAATTGGGAATTTATTTCTTAATCAGGATGTGCTATATAAAGTAAATGTTATTTTTATGTTTAAAATGAAAAAACTTGTGAAATCTAGACATAATATTTATACACAAAAAACATTATTTACTCTGTCAAAAGCACAGTCTTTTCTTGAAAAATGAAACAATATTAATAGAACCAAAAGATGTGTTCAATAGTGCTATTCTTTTCCCTACTATGAATCTCATCTTAGATTTTTTTTATAAAACTGGGTCACTAGGACTGCCTGATGTAATTCACTAAAATATATTAGACATTTACTTCATGCAAGGCACTGCATTGAGAGCTGGTCATGGTAGTGAAATGTAGCAGCTAAGATATATCTGTACATTCTTGGCTATTATTACAAAGACAAAAAAAAAAACAGATGTTGGTGAGGATGTGGAGAAAAGGGAACTCTTATTTAGTGTTAGTGTGAATGTAAATTAGTACAGCCACCATGGAAAGCAGCATGAAGATTTTGCAAAAATCTAAAAATAGAACTATGATACAATCCAACAATCTCCCTACTGGATATTTATTCAAAGGAAAAAAAATCAGTACACCAAAGGGATACCTGCATTGCATGTTTATTGCAGTATTCACAACAGCAAAGATATGGAATCAACACAAGTGTCCATCAATAGACAAATGGGTAAAGAAAATGTGTGGCATATATTCACAATGAAATACCATTTGTCCATAAAAAAGAATAAAATCATGTCATTTGTTGCAACATAGATGGAACTGGAGGTCAATATGTTCAGTGACATAAGCCAGGCACAGAAAGACAAATAGGCATGTTCTCACTCACATGTGGGAACTATAAAAGTTGATCTCATGGAGGAAGAGAGTAGAATGCTCGATACCAGAGGCTGGGAAGGGGGTGTGGTTGTTGCAGGTGTATGTGCAGGGATGAAGAGAGGTTGATTAATGTGTACAAACATACAGTTAGATAGAAGGAATAAGTTCTAATGTTCAATGGAAGAGCAGTGTGACTATAGTTCAGAACAATGTATTATATATTTCAAAATATCTAGAAGAGAGAAATTGAAACACTCCCAACACATAGGAATGATAAATACTAGGTGGTGGATACCTTAAATATCCTGACTTGATCATTACACATTGTATGCATGTCACAAAATATCACATGTACCCCATAAATATGTACAAATATTATGTATCAATAAAAACTCAACCAAAAGAAGAGATATCCTTACATTCTCTAAGCTATCTTTGATTTTTCTTCTGTTATTAGGTTAGACTTGTTTAGATAAAGTGCAACAAAGACTTATTCATTGTGCATGCTGTTATAATTGACCTGCCCAAACTATATCAATAGATGTTGTAGTGGTTTTGTACTGTCATTTAGCTAAGGTGGAACTACACTTCCCAGAATTCCCTTCTCTATATGGTGCTGGGTCAAGGTTGGCCATAAGAGAAATTTACTTCAGATCTGGGAGGCAGAAGTGAAGTAGCAGACATTAGCTCTGAAAATCTGCACAGGGCTCCAGGCTCCCTTGTGGCCCTAGGCTCCCTGGCAATATCGCTGACCTATTATATATACTGACTCACCTGGCTTGCAAAAGGCTGAGCTCACAGCTCCTGCAGCTTCTGCTAGACCTCTTCCTTCAGCTTCTGTGAGTCTTGGGTGAGGCACATGTGTAGCATCATGGTGAAGGACAACAGCTTACTTTCCAAGTCTCTTGCCTCAGGTTAGAGATGATGAGAGAAAAATGGAGGCTCTGGTTTGTCCTCACAGGTTCTAATTTGTCTTTTGCTTTGTTGTTTTCTGTCCGGGTTTCTTCCCAGCTGCTGCCCTGCTCACCTATAGCAGTTGGTTTCAGCCTCACCACTAGATTTCCATAAACTTCTTCCCCAGCTACCTCCGTTGCATAATAAGTCTTGGTTCCAGATCACTTATAGTGGTCCTGCTTCCTTGCTCACATGGTCACTGATACTGACGCTCTGTATCAGGGGTGTAAAAACGGAATGTCCCAGGGGCCACGTAAAGTAACATAAGTAAATACAGCAGGTCAATGTAAGAAAAATCATGCAGCTTTCTCAGTCTTTCTTTTTCCCACTTTTGGTAGAGATATAGAATCAAAGAAATATATCTCTATTGTAAAAAAAATTAATAACAGCATGAGCATATTGATAAATGACAATGGACTCCTGGCTGGGTATCATGGGGACTGTAGGAAGAGATAGGGACTGCCAAACTGGAGAGGGTGAACTTACATCAACAGGACACCCCCAACTCAGCTCCAGATTATGTTACCATGTTTCAACAGAAACCCCAAATGGGGTGTTTGTGTGACTTCTCCTGAATTTTAATGTGCTGATATACTTATGTGTGCATACACACACACACACACACACACACAGATGCAACCATAAAGGCAATCCATGGGCCAAATACACGTCCTCTGCTCTGATTGGGGCAGACTGTTAGCCAAGGTCCTCAGATGAGGACAGACGGGGAAAAAAAAAAAAACAAGAGGAATACTGGGGAGGAGAATGACCAAGGGAGATAGGAAGGACCCCCAGTGTTCTTATGGGGTGGACACTAAGGATGGCTAGAAAATTCCATTGAAAAATAAATAATTCTTTTGCTGTGTGCGTGTGTGTGTGTGTGTGTGTGTGTGTGAGAGAGAGAGAGAGAGAGAGAAACTAATAAGAATTACAACTTTCACAGTAATTTGCATTGTACACAGGGATTTCACATATGCTATTTCATTTATTCTCATTTACTATCTTATCTACTATTTTGGATGTGAGTGGGATCAAAGATGAATCACTTCTGGTTCCTGCCCTCAAGTGTTGCAATCCATGGAGGAGATTGATATGTTTAAATCCAATTATAAAACAAGAATGAATGTGATTAAATGTCATGGGGCTGGAAGAATTTTGACAAATAAAAATGGGGAATTTAAAGAGTACTGGGTGATACAAAAAGTTTGAGCAGAGGCCCCAAGGAGAATTTGAAGTCAGCAGCAAAAGCTACTATAAAGAGCAAATCAGTAGCAAATGTTTTACTAACACAATTAAAATTCACCTGTGAACTCCTGAAACTGGAAGTAGTCTACAACTACCCTTAATGTGGTCAAAATGTTGATCAGTCAATGGCTTGCATTCAAGCAGCCTCAGTTTGAGGGGAAAGGAAGTCAAGGAACACTGCTGTCTCTTGTAGGCAAAGGGGCACTGCATTGAGTGTGGAATTCAAGATCCAGAAATGACAGCCAGATTTGTCTAGAGGGAGGAAAAAGGGCTCTTAGGTTTGATGATGTCCTACAAAAGGTCAGACCACAGGCAGAAGGCCGGAACCAAGGGCTGTCAATTGCCAGAAAAGACAGCAAATCTATTTAAAGGGTTTGTAATAGATCATTAAATGGGCTGTATTTATGTAACCCAGAAAATTTAAGTCAAATCTGACTGGGTCTCCCTTCTGCTTAAAACTCTGTATGCTGTATTACAGTTCAGGCTCCTCTTAGGCATGACATAGTTAAGGCTGCTTATGACCCGACCGTGGCTTCCTTCTTTTATGACTCACCCTGGCCTGGTGTGTATCCTCTGCCTGGATCCCCTATTCTCCTCAGCTATGGGGGAATGAATTTTTTGGCCATGAGGCACTACTTGCAGTTGTGCTGATGTTTCACACTCTGTGCCTTTGCATATTCTATTGCTTTTCCTCAGAATGTCCATTCTTCTTTTGATTACTTTTTAAAACTCTGTCAAAAGTGTTTGGTGGCTCCCAACTCCCCAGTAAAATCTTCTCTGCCAACTCTGTATGGTATATTTGGATTTTTGACTTACTATGTTGTGATGTAATTGCTTAGTCTGTTATTCCATGTGCACTGTTTAATGTGTGGACACATTCACTTACCAGCCCTTTATTGAGTGCCTACTCTAATCCATGTAAGAGATTGTACAGTGTGCTGGGGATGTAGCAGTACATGGAATATAACAAGTTGTTAGACTCATGGAACTTCCTTATTAAAAAAGATGTGTTGAACTGAAATGGATTCACAAGATGATTTGAACTTTAGGTTTAAATGTTATGTATTGACAAGACATTCAGTTTACAAAATCATAATTTCAATCTGTTTTAAGTTTACTATTTTGTAATTGTGTGTTCTCAATGTGTTGTTGAATTTCTGATAAATGCAGTCACAGAGCTTATTTCTGCTGTGTTCTCTCTATAGTGGTGGTTGGACTTCTTGAAGTTGTGTGATTTTGTTGATCTTGGCTATATTTAGGCAATCTGTCCACAAAGGCTTGAATCCTCTTTGGAAGAGGAATCTATTTTCAGCCTTGGGTACAGGGGTTTCACTTTCCTAACTCTTAGTTGCCTTTTGAGGATGTGCCATTTACCACTTTATCTCCTGAAGTGCATCTGCTTTTGGTTATTTTTGATCTTTCAGACATCCAGCATAAGTTCCAGGGCCATATCCTCCCCACCAGACCATCTGTAACCTGTTTGATCCAATCCTGGTGCTTCTTACAGCCACTGGCCACCTACTCTATGGTTCAATCTGGAGAACGGAGACAAGTTTTTTTGCTTTGATTCTGTTTCCCTGCAAAGCCCGGAAAAGTGCTTTTCTGTCGGAATCTGGCAATTTGGAGTAGAATCTTTTCTCATGCAACACTGATCCTGACATTTACACAATGTATTTCTTTTCTTTTCTTTTCTTTTTTTTTGAGATGGAGTCTTGCTCTGTCGTCGAGGCTGGAGTGCAGTGGCACAATCTCGGCTCACTGCAACCTCTGCCTCCTGGGTTCAAGCGATTCTCCTGCTTCAGCCTCCCCAGTAACTGGGATTACAGGTGCACATCACCACGCCTGGCTAGTTTTTGTATTTTTAGTAGAGATGGCGTTTTGCCCTGTTGGACAGGCTGGTCTCGAACTTCTGACCTCAGGTGAGCTGACCACCTCGGCCTCACAATGTATTGGGATTACAGGCGTGAGCCAACACACCAGGACTTGATGTGCTTTTAAATTATTTTATTTGCCTGTCTACATTAGTTAGTCTGAGTAACTGAATAGGTCATCACTTCTTTTTCTATTGTGCATTCACCTCTAAACTTGACTCTTTTGAACTTTTAAAGACCATACTTAATAGAGTTATGTTTATTTTGGTAAGAAGTTTGAGTTATACTCCTTGTAACATTCTGGCAGTTCCCTCCCATTTTTCTAAAAGTTCCTGTTCCTTTAGACTCTCTCTTAGCCAGGGGTCTTTTTCATTGTTAAATTTTAGGGGAAGATCTAGAGAAACATTAGCTATAATAAAATAAAACAAAACAAAAACCTATCCTTTACCCAACTAAATCTCTTCAATTAGTTGGCAATCAAATTATTTTATACCACATCCAAAATTATGCAGCAGACACTGTAATTTAGTTGCTAATGATTTAAATGATATTTATTCAGAAAGGATCCTTATATGCATACTTTTGCTGCAGACAAACTTGAATTAACTGCTTTGATGCTCTTTAGAATAAACAATAACTCTAAAAGGACAAACTATCCTAAAGCAAACACTTTAACAAGGGAAGCTCAGGTTCTTATCATATTTTGATGCTATGGAAAGTAAACTGGCCTCTTTAAAGGGAACTAACTAAACACAAGGTTCCCGAAGAACTGAATGTAGAGCAAATTTCTGAATGAATCTCTTAGGATTTGTTTATAATCTGAATATTTAATAGCATGGCATTGCAAAATTTGAATTATGCTACTCAATTTTAATGGTTAATCTGCTTTAAAAAATACACACGCTTAATTGTGACATATAAAAGTCCTTATTTAGGGTAGATTTCTAATTTGAGTGCTGTTGGCCCTGCTGAGTAAAGAGTCTCCTGGGTGCAGATTTTTAAGAGTGTGTGCGCCTTTACATTTCGCCGTGTAACAATTTCTCTTTGCCCAGTCTGCCCCAGCTTCTACGCAAGCCAGGAGCAGACAATAGATCCATCCTAATGGAGTTGTGTACTTGCCATCTGTAGGAGCAGCTGCTAGCCCGCATCTGCACAATATGCTGGGACTGAGAGCTCCGCTAATCTGCATAATAAGGAGGATGCTCATCCCACTCCAGCTAATAATCACGAGCAATCGATGCACTTCATTCCCTTACTGCCAAGGGAAGCTGAGCTGGTTTCCTGCTCTGAGTAGAGAGGGGTCAAGTGAGACGGGATGGCCTGGAGCTGAGAACCACTCGGTTTACAATCTAGGTTGTATCAGTCTGGTGGGACCAGGGTTTGGGCTTTCCCTTGAGTCATGCTGACACATAATAACAAAATCCTGGGAATTGAGATGAAAAGGCGCTAGAACATGATTAAGATTGCTAATCAGAAGTGCTCTTGGAGCAATTACAGTATTGAACAATTTGCATTTAAAAATGCCCCTTTTGTGGGAAAAAAGGGCACAAGTGAGTTTTTGGTTTAATTGTGAGCTACTGTGAGTCATTTGGTTTTCACTGATTTTTTTTTGAAATAACTGCGCAGTGCTGAGGTCTGACTTTTAAACCGTCTTAATATACATACACCCCTATTGTGAAAAACGCACACTATGTGAATTAATCAAATATATGTTTATTTTCATTTGTGATGTCAGGGTGAAATGGCACTATCTCGAAGGCAGTAGTACTGGTAGTAGAAAGGTAACTATTGAAATGATGTATTTCTATAATGTCCTAAAATCACTTTCTTCTTAAAGGAAATGCTAAAATGACTCAATTTCTTTAGAATAACCATGTACTTACAAATATAATTTGGTTTCAGATAATTGATTTGAAGGTTAAAACATTTGAACTTAGGCAACCTAGATTGAGAACAATATTTTAAATCAAATTGTTAACTCGCCATTCTTTATAATGACTTGTTATAAGAAGTCTCGAGACTACTTTATCTAATTTCTTACAGAAAAAATACTTGCATAATTCACCAGCCATCAATGAAGCACAGAGAAAAGAGCATTAATTTATGAAGATGAAAGGCGAGGGCTGAAGAAATAATTGTTTCCTCTAGTAAACAAAACAGCTCACTTAGCATTCATTTCAACCTTTTAATCAACACTATTTGGTTAAACAAGAGAGCGTCTTCCAGGGTGATTTAGAAGAAAATTTTCTTAAAAGTATTCCCTTTAGATAAAATCAATATTGCCGTATTAGTCAGAGGTTGTGTGAAATCTTGGTAAGGTGTACTGGATAGCAGAAACAGCATACTGGTTCCCGCCCATCTGGCTGACCGCTCTCGGTGCTGTGAGTGAATGGACAGCAACACACCAAGTGAGCTGATGGCATTCTTCCTTGGTTTCCTAATTATAAAACCTACACACCCCTGTATACGAAGAAACTGCCTATATATTCTCGTTGAAATAGAAAAGTCAGGCTGTTCCAGGATGCTTTCAGAATTTTTGGGAGTCATTGAATTGTACCCATAAAGAAGAAAAAACGATAGCCTGAGATGGCTCTGAATACAGGGTCCCTTCATAAAAAAATATTAGTAACTTGCCCAGAAATTAGAAAAAGGCAATAATAAGAAAAAAAAAAAAAAGCACTGGTTACAGGCATGAGCTTGAGGATGAGTCAGGGAAGAAAACATGTTGCTAAATTAAATCTCTAGTTAGATTTCATTACCTTATTAGTGTCTACACAGTATGTTTTACTATCTGTAAGTATTTGGTTCATTTATTTGTTTGCTAGTTGAATGTCTATTTCCACATACTTGAAGCCCCAAGAGAGGAAAAGCATTTCCTGCTGTGTTTTCAGTATCTAATAACAAAATAAATCCTCAGTAAATACTGTGCTGAATAACTGTTGAAAGTTGTTGCAACTCCCTCCTTCAATCATAAGGGAAAATATCTATATCTATTTCAATCTATTCTTATCTGGAGGGACCTCGGTGATCCTAGAATTGCCCTTGAATCAAGTACAGGATGGATTAAGTCAATTATCATGAACTTTCTCTGGATCCAGAACTCTACATTTGCTTTGAACCCAGGCCAGGTATAAGAGAGATGAGCATAGTTTGGGAAGTTGTTTAGAGATTCATTTGTTTCATTCATCCAACCACCCACCCATCCATCCAATATTATCTGAATACTTACTATGTGTTAGGAACTTTTCTGGGTGCTGGATGCAGTAATGAATGGGTTCTTCTGCATCTCTCTTCAAATGCTTGAAACTTCCTGCAAGGTAATGAGGGAGTTATGAGCCTCCATATGGTTTTATAAGAATTCAAGGTCCAGACTCGGACTAGGTTGGTAGGAAGACATGAAGATTCACCACTCTAGTCACCATCAATGTTTACTCTTAAAAAAAGTTCCCAAGAAATATTTTAATTTTTTTCATAGAGTGATTATGATTTTTTTCTGGGAATTCAAAATTTTTCATTGTTTTTATGAATAGAATCTTCTTTTTATTTGTAATTTATAATTAGTTGCTGATAGCATACATGCAGTTGCTGAAATGTAATTAGTTTCAAATAGTCTCCCTCACCGGGCCCTATTATTCTAATACCTCTTAGTTATTTTGCTTTTCTTGGTTTTGTTTTGTTGTTAGTTACTAAACATATAATCACATCAACTAGAAATAATGGTAATTTTATCTCCTCTATTCCAATAGCTTAGGCCTCTTATTTTTGTTTTTCTCACGATATTTTGGATAGACTTTTCAGGAAACTGTTAAATAATTGTGGGGCATTCCTGTCTTGAATCTTGTTTTGGAAATGTCAGAGATGGATGATAATGTTAATAATAATTATAATAGCTGCCATGTACTGAATACTGACTGTATGCTATAATTGTAGACTTGCCTATTTCTTCTTCCATTTCAATCATTTTGTTTCATGCATTTTGAAGCCCTGTAATTAGGTGACTATACATTTAGGTTTGTTATGTGAACTTGGTGTATTAACCCTCTCATCATTATAAAATGCCCCTCTTTATCTTTATGAGTATTCCTTGTTCTGAAGTCTACTTTGTCTAGTATTAATGTGGCCACTTCTCTATTTGGTTAGTATTTGCTTGGTATGTCTTTTCCATTCTTATATGTTTAATCTGTGTTTATATTTAAAATTGCTTTCTTTAGATAGCATAGAGTTAGGTCTTGCTTTTTATCCAATTTCTAGTTTTTAATTGGAGTATTTATACATCATTTACATTTAATGTAATTATTGAAATGTTGAATTCAAAGCTACTGCCTTGCTATTTGTTTTTTTCTTTTTTCTTTTTTTCCTTTTCCTGCCTTCTTTTGGATTACTTTTTATGATATTCATTTTATCTTCATGATGGTCTTATCAGCTATATGCTTTTATTTTATTTTTGAATTGGTTGTTCTAAGGGTTACATTATCCATCTTTAACTTATCACAATCTATCTTCAAATAATACCACATCACATGTAGTATAGGGTTCCTACAACAATATGCTTCCATTTCCCTTTTCCTGCCTTTGGCTCTGTTGTTGTCATCCACTTTAATTCTATATACATTTTAAAACACACAATACATTGTTATTTTTGTTTTGAAACTCAATTACGTGTTGAAGAGATTAAAAATTAGAAAAAAAGTCTTTTATATTTATCCACATATTTCCTACTCAAACATTCTTCAACACTTTGTAGATTCAAATTTCCATTTGTTGCTTTTTTTAAATTTAATTTTTATTGTTTTGCTTGGTGAACATTTCTTGTTAAAGGAAGCTCTTTGGACCTTAGAAACCTGATGTCAGTAAATTCTCCCAGATTTGTTTGTCTGAAAAAGTCTGTATTTCACTTTAATTTTTGAAAGATATCTTTGCTGGTTACAGAATTCGAAGTTGATACTTTTCCCCTATCCCTTAAAAAATATTGTTTTATTCTCTTCTGGCCTACATAGTTTCTGACAAGAAGTATGCTATAATTCTTATGTTTGTTCCTTTGTATGAACTGTGTCCTTTTTTTTTGGTCTTTTTGGCTGCTTTTAAAATTTTCTTTTTATCACTGTTTTTCAGTAATTTGATTATGAGATGCTTGGTGTAGCACTGTATCATGTAGATGTTTGGAATTATTTTTACATACCTTCCCTAAATCAATCTCCTCTCATTTAAAGAAGAGCAAGAGGAAAAAATAGATACTGTGGGAGAAAATAGTACAAAGTGGAGGAATATTCATGACCATGAACTTTAGTATATTGACTCCTTATCATGAGATAGACACTATTTATCCCTTTGCATTAGGTTGGTGCAAAAGTAATTACGTTTGCACCAACCTGTATATATGACAAATTGAAGGCACAGAAAGGGTAGATAACTTTTTCCCAGGTCACACAGCTAGTAAATGATGCAGCCAAAGATACAAGTAAGGCAGCCTCAGCCGTTGCCTCACTATTGCATCTGGAGAATATTGGTCATGTCCACCTCTCATATCTCCTATCATGGATCTGACCTCCAAGACATGCACAGTTTCCAGAGACCAACCTGCTAATCTAGTACAGTTCTCCTAAAATAAGATGGGCTTCTCTCCTCATCTCTTTGTATGATTCCCTGACACTGTGAACTGTGTCAAGGAACATCAAAATCCCCAGGTTGAGTGTCTGCTAGGTCCTTCCTACACCTGCCTCTGTCCTAATGACATATACTAGTCCTACTGGCTACCCCATTGCCAAGTAGTTAATTTTTGAAGGTTGTGGTATCTGACTGGCAACGATGAGATTGGAACAGCACTCTGGCTGTCAAGTGGTTCACTAATGCAGCAAATAAATAGCTTCTCAGTTTTCTTGTTTGAGTAGACATGACCAGGAGATAGCAGAACTGGATGAAAGATCTCCCCACCTATTTTGAGATGTGCTTACACAGAAGGCCCCAAATTTCATTGCTCAACCCATTTCTCTTGGTCATAGGGAAAATATTTTCAGATTCTGCCACTGATGCTGGTAGTCCTTGTTCTCAGTGTTGTGGTGAGTTTTACCATTTTTCTCTGTTTTCTCATGTATTTTAAAGTGGGTCTGGGACAGATTATTTCAGGGGCTGCTAGCCACATGCTTTTTAAAACTGGAACTCTTTAATTTCATACAAGAAGTTGTCATGAGGTAGATCAGGCTGTGAAGTTTGTCTATGTAAAGCCACATATACCCATCTTTATTATTAAGTTTTTAATTTTAAAATTATCACACAGTAAAATTGACTTTTTTCTCTTTTTTTTTGGTATATAGTTCTATGAATTAAACACATAAATAGATTTGTGTTACCACTACCCAGAATTATGCAACAGTTTATCATACCAAAATCTCTCCTCAGGCTCTGGTCACACCCTCACCTCACCCCTTCACTTGGCAATCATTGAGTTTTTCTCCATCACTGTAGTCTGCTCTATAGACTATAGAATCACTATTGTCCTTTAATGAATGTCATGTAAATAAACTTGTACAGTATGTAACCTTTTGAAACTGTACTTTTTCATACAGCATAATGCCTTTGTGATTCATTCAAGTTGTTGCATGTATCCATAGTTTTATTTTGTTTTATTTCTGAGGAGTAATTTATCGTTGGGATGTACTGCAGTTTGTTTAACCATTCCTCTGTTAAGGGACATTTGGGTTGTTTCTGATTTTCAGCAATTATGAATACAGCTGCTAGAAACATTTGTGTATAGGTTTTTGTGTCAACATAAGTTTTAATTTCTCTAAGGTAAATAGGAGTAGTACTGCTAGGTTTTATGGTGGGCATATATTTAACTTTGTGAGGAGCTACCTAACTGTTTTCCACATTGGCACTGTCATTTTGGATTCCCACCAGCAATGTATGAGTGTTCCAGTTATTCTCTATCCTCACTAGCACTTGGTATTGTCAGTGTTTTAAATTTTAACCATTCTAATAGATGGTGGTATTGTCAGTATTTTTTATTTTAGCCATGACTTTAATTTGCATTTCCTAATGGCTGATGATGTTGAAACATTGTTTCATGTACTTATGTCTTCTTTGGTGAAGTCTATTCTCAAATCCTTTGCCCAATTTTTAATTGGTTTGTTTTCATATTGTTGAATTTTTGAATCCTTTGCATATTCTGAATACAAATTATTTGTCAGATATGTGATTTGCAAATTTTTCTACCAGTTAATAACTTGTCTTTTCATTTTAACAATGACTTGCAGTGAGCAAGAGTTTTAAATCATAACGAAGTCTAATTTATCTACTTTATAACTCATGTTTTTCTTAACATTTCTGAGAATTCTTCAACTAACCCCAACCCACAAAGATTTTCTTCATTTTCTCCTAATAGTTTTATATTTCGCCTTCAGATCTATGGTACATTTTGAGTTACTGTTTGTATAAAGTGTGAGGCCGAGCTTCAGCTTTGTTTGTTTGCATATGGATGGATGACCAATTGTTCCAACACCACTTGTTGAAACGTGTCTTTATTGATCACCTAATAAATATGTTTACATTTTTTTAAAGTGATATTATTTAAAAGCAGCAGTTTTGACCTTTCTAACAGCATCATTTAGTCAATAATCAGTCTGAAAACCAATCAGTTAGGCACTCCATCATTTAGTTACTCAACAAGCATAACTGGAGGGCCTGCCTTGTGTCTGGCATTTTGCAAGGTGCCACGGTTTCAAAAGTGCCTGGAACATGGTTTGTTTTCCTTTAGATTTTACAGCGTATGCAGGAAAATACAGTAGGATAAACTTCCCATATGGATTTGTGTACAAAAGGAGACTATTTCCTTTTATGTCATGACTTTTAGAGATTGTTTAATATCTGATCAGCACTTGTATGAGTGCCCAACTCTTTAATTTTTGGCTTCTTTCCCATAAGTCACTGATCTAATCTTTAAACACATAAATGCTTAAAGGAGTACACTCCATGAGGGAAGCTGAAGGTGAATCCTTCTGCAGAGGGAAATAACTATGTGTTCGTTTTGTGTGTAAACACTCTTAATTTCCCAGATTTAAAGTGTGGACTTTTGTGCAGTGGATTTTCATAAAAGAGGCACATCAGCACCAAATATACCACTCTTTTCCCATGCAGAGGTTAAAGCAGCAAGACACGTCTCCTAAATGCACTGTAGACAAAGACAGTGCTGGGGCCCATAGGTCATGTAATTCTGGTTATGTTTGATAAACTTATGATCAGAATAATATTGAGAACTAGAAAGTTGATGATGTTTTCTGAAGGTTAGAGTCAATAAATAAAGTTGGCTTTTGAGGGAGTAGCTGTAAGAGATCTAGATTTAGGTCATGAGGCATTAATTATCTCTTCTGTCTGAACCGGAAAGCCTCTTTCCTCCTCCCTACCTCCTTTCATTTTACCTGACACTCCAGAGTTGTTAGATTGGTAATGAGATAAGGTGGAGGAAACTGGATTCCAGTTTGGGTGGTATTTATGCCAGTGAGCTTGGGCTGCCACGCCTTGGTGCCTTCCACACACTGTTTATTTTTGTGTATGGAGAAAGCCAATAGGAAGCTAGAAGAGCATGACTTCTAGCACGTAACAATCAAATAGTAGGAAAAATAAATATCAAACAAGTAATAGCAGGAGCTTACATTTACTGAGCATTTGCTATGTGTCAGGCACTCTTCTAATCTCTTTATATGAATAAACACATAATTTTACACATTTTATCAATAATTTGATAAAGTACGGATCATTATTCCCATTTTACAGATGAGATAGATTACAGAGATGTGGTAGACAGATTCTAAGATAACCCCCAGTTATCCCCATCTCCTGGTATTTATGTCCTGTGTAATCCCTCCCCTAGAATGTGGGCTGGCCTAGTGACATGCTCAAAATCAACAGAATATGGCAAAGGTGATAGGATATCACTTCTGTGGTTAGGCAACAAAGGATTGTGACTTCTACCTTGCTAGCTGATTCTCTCCCCTTGCCAGCACTGATGAAGAAAATTGCCATGTTGGGGATGTTCATGTGTCAAGGAATACAATTTTTTTTTTTCATGCAGAAGAACATTTTAGAGACTTTCTAACCACTGCCATTCACAAAGAGAGTCTCAACAGGATTCCTGCAACAACAAGCCTATAGATTTTATGCTGCGAACATGTAGTTAGAAACTGAGACATTCAGTCCAGCAGCCCTTAAAGAAGTGAAATTCTGCCAACAACTACAAAAGTGAGCTTGGAAGTGGATGCTTCCCCAGTTGAGCCTTCAGATGAGACCCTAGCTCTGGCTGATGCTTTGATTGCAGCCTTGAGAGACACCCTGAAATAGAAGACCCAGCTAAGCTGGACTGGATTCCTCACCTACAGAAACTGAATAAATAACTGCTATTATTATTAGAATAATAATTTTAAGCTTCCAAGTTTATGATGATTTGTTTCACAACAATAGATAACTAATACAAGAGACATAAAGTAATTTGCCCAGTCATATGTTAGTCTGGCTATAAGCTATGGATTCCCTTCTAGCCATCATCTCATGTAGAAATATCTCCAAAAAGTTTGCCACATGGTATTGGATTTCCCATTTAGAACACTAGAAGGGTTGCTTAACATTTCTTAAACAGTTCTTTGAAAGAGAAATTTTATTTTTTAAGCCTCAGGAATCTGAAGGGAAAAGAACCTAGGAAATCTTGTTCGGAGTATGCAGTAAGCTATCGATCTTCACTTTTCCCTACTGTTTTTATTTTATTGTTCAGGGGCCAATGATTCTTTGGGTTTAGCATCAGTCTGTTTTCACTCCATATTGATTCTAAAGGGAAGTAAGGCTGGACAAAAAGGAGTTAATTCTGGAAGCTCCAGCTGGGGACCATTTTTACCATTCAAATACCTGCCAGTTTAAAAGAAAGATGAATGTGGTGAATGAGTTTTTTTTTTTTTTCCAGAGGTGCCTGTAATAAAAAGTGGTTTGAATTTCATTCTAGGAGAAAAATATGTTGTTTTTAAAAGAATTTACTTTTGAAAAGAATTTTAAGACTTCATGTATTTTTATATTTCCAGAAAAAAAATCAAATGAACATGAAAAGCAGCAATGCCTTAGCATCCCAGGTGACACCTATGCTCTTTCCCTCTCCAGAGCTAGTATTGTAATGGTGCCTTATGTGCTTAGAAGACCATCAGGACCCTTGAGAGCTGCCCGCTCCCCACTGTAATCACCACCCAAGTTGTTAATTGTTTACAAAACGTACATCCAACCATATGCCTTCTCATTAAAAAGGTCTATCCCAAATCCAACTCGCTCAGGAGGCCTTCATCTATGGAGACCTGCTTGTTATAGTAATAAAAACATTTAGAGTTATTCTTCCACACAAAGGACATGTTAAACACACTGTTTTGTTTGTTTGTTTGTTTGTTTTGAGATGGGATCTCACTCTGTCTCCCAGGCTGGAGTGCAGTGGCGCAATCTCAGCTCACTGCTGCCTCGACCTCCCAGACTACAGGTGCACGCCACTATGCCTGGCTAATTTTTGTAATTATTTTTTTGTAGAGATGGGGTTTTGCCATGTTGCCCAGGCTGGTCTCCAACTCCTGGGCTCAAGCCATCCACCTACCGCAGTCTTCCAAAGTGCTGGGATTACAGGCATGAGCCACCACACCCAGCCAAAGATGTTTTAACTTCGGCCATCCACAGAGAGCACCTCACCAGAACTTCTGCAACCACGAAGCCCACAGATTTTACATTGCTTTAGCCTTCTGGGATCACAATGGCTTTTTCAGGCTACTCAGTTGCTTATGTTAGACTGCAAGGGCCTGATGTCCTGAGTGGAAAGCTTCAGGCCACCTGGATGCCCACGAATATGACACATAAAGCAACCAGTGCTGTGCTGTGTTCCTGAGGTGAATGGGGTGTTTGGAGGCTGACTGTCACAACAGAGTTTGGTGGATTTTTCTTCACATGCTCTTTATCTTCTAGTTCTGTGCTCCTACAATAGTCACACCTGCCTCCTTTTTCTCTCTCAATATGTAAGGCATGCATTCAACATACTTCAGGTTGGATAATGAAAAGCCTGACCGAAACCTCAGTTGATCATTACTCCTATATGCTGTGAAGAATTTGTGATAGCTACTTAGAGGGGAAAAAGAGATCAAACATAATCTATACATGAAGGTTTTCAGACAAGTCTTCTCTGAGTTTGAACTCCAATAAGGCCTATTCATTACTAAAATTCTTCAAGCTGTTACACTTACAGCCCGGGAAGTGTCCCTTCTAGAGCTGAGAATGCCCCTTTTGGCCTCTTCAGACATTTTGATTTCTAAGTTAAAAATTTTAAGACAATCTAGTCCCATTTACTCTTGGCATAACTTGAAGAAAGACAAAGTTAAAAGGCTCTTGGAAAGTTGAAAAGCCTTTTAGAAGCCATATGCATTCAGACCAAGACTGGGATGACTTAAGTGTAAATGAACTAGAAACACGTGGATAATGTTTCCTTCAGTGAGCAACAGTGCTTTTAATGTGGGACCAGAATGTAGTAAGCCAGAGATCATTTCATTTTGTTTAAGCTCACATGGCTCCATTGCTGAACTTCAGGCTCAACTTCCTACTGCCCCTTTGCTTTCTAGAATGGAGTACCGGAGCGAACCCAGAATGCTTGCATTCTGTAGGCAGCTCCTATAGGCAGCTTGTAGCTCCTGTAGGCAGCTTGCAGCTTGCAGCTCCTGTAGGCAGGAGCTGTGTACTGTTGACCTTACCCTGTGTATACAGGAACTCACCACATTGGTTGGGGAATAAAACTTGAGGATACTCAAAGCCCAAGTTCCATCTCCTTTAACCAATGCTATGGAGGTTATATGTGATCTCTGAAGTTCAAATCCCTCCTTCTTCACTGACTATGTGACCTTGGGTAAGAGTGATGAACTTGAATAAGAGATGATGAGTGGGCCTCTCAACCCTTAGTTTTTCATTCTGTAAAGTGGGAATAATAATAAAATAGAAACCACTTCCCAGTGTTGTTCTGAGAATTAATAGTGGTCAAACATGTAAAAGCACTTAGCTCAACTTCTGGTCTAAAGCACGTGTTTAATAAATGTTGGATATTATTATTGCTGAGTTAGCATCACAACATTTTACACATGAGTAACAGACATTGTTATAATTCTTGTAATGAATCTAGATGAATTATGTGGTAGTCATCAGAATGTTTTAATACATGATTTGGAAGTAGGTTGAGAGTCCTGGCCAACAGGATTATCATTCAGTGTGGTACCATTGGCACGCAAGCCCTGGCTGGACGGCCTTTAGACTGAATTTAAAGCTTGGCACCACCACCTGCCTCTGCCTGGCTTTAGAACATTGTGGAATAAACTCAGCTCTGGAAATTTGAGTTAGAGTTGATGACACCGGGCTTCAGCTCCACTTGTAGTGAAAGCCCCATGACAAGGCTTCAGTCCACATCAGCGCTCTCCAGCGAGCTTCTTTCTCCTCAATGTGCACAGATGGGTAGTTCTTTTGTTAGTCGGCTATGACTCATGTGCTCTGTTTAAATGTGTGTTTTGTTGTGAGGCAGCCATTAGGGCCATAAACTCATGGAGCGGTCCTCGTGCTGGGTGCTTGATCGATCTGTTACGCTTTGCAATATCGTATTCTCACCATTGGGGATTTTACAAAGCCAGAACATGCTAGAAAAAGGAAAATTTGGTGACTCAGGAAAGCTTCAAGCCATTCAGGTAGTGCTCATCACCCTTTGCCGTCGTCACCCTCTTCCTGTCCCCCGACTCCGACTTTCTCGTTCCCTGGGACTAGCTTCCAAATAGCCCCTAGGAACTGACGCCCCAGTGTCCACACCACCCATCCCTCTATCAGTCACCTTGTGTGGCAGATGAGGTAAAATGTCCAGAATGTGCTTTTTGAATCAGAGTTTTTTTTATTTTTGTTTTTGTTTTTTTAAATTCCCTGTTTCCATTTACTTGTTTTTAATCTCTCTTTCTCTTTCCTCCCACCCCTCTGTGTGCCTGTGTGTGTGTGTTGATGCCGCACACCTGAAAGCACCAAGGCTGCTCTTCATGATGGCAGCATGAGGGGCTTGGTAGCATCTACAGCTACTCTCTGTGAATGTCTTTAAAAAAAAAAAAGATACTGCAGTTCCTGCTCTTTTTTTATGCTAATCAAACATGTTCACTGACTGGTTTTAAGAATCACGAAACTGCTTCGCACACGGGCTGTAAGGAACTACTCGTCCATATTCTGCAAATTTTATTTAGCCTGTTCAAAGTATTCCAGGCAGACCTCTTCTTTAGACAAAGAATTCTGAGTCCAGCTTGTCTCACATTCCTTCTATTGGGGAATGAGTATAGAGATATATCAGGACAAGTCCTTCTTGTCTACTTTTTTTCTTTCTTCCAGCTTCTCTAGAAGGACCAAATGATAGGTCCTTCTTATTCCCATCCTCTAGCTGTGTGGAGTCTGACAAAGGCAATCAAATTGGTCAATTATAACTCTCCTTCATGTTTCCAGACTCTTCCATATTATTTATTCATAAATAAATCAATTATTTAACCCAGCAAACATTTGTTAATTTTGTGGTAAGTGCAGTGCAGGACACGGGGTATCCAAGGGGAAAAAAGCAGTCTTCCTTTTGTGAGTAAAATGTGTTGTAAATAAGGCAGGAACATAAACAAATCAGTCTAAGCCATTTGCTAGAAACTAATAGAGGTAAGCAATGGTCCTGCAGCAAAGCAGAGCTGCTAATCCTGATGAGGCCCTGGGAGCATTTGACAAAGAAAGTGAAGGTTGAGCTGAATTTTGAAGGAGGAGCTCTTGAGGGCCTGTGCAAATTCAAGAAGGTGTGCCTGTGACCTGTCAGGGAAATGATCAGGACCTTAATAAGAGTGGAGTCAAGGGCTTCCAGAACCAAGTCACAGCCTCAGGGGCCATGCAGGCTAAGATGTTTCTGCAATGGAGCTGGAACTGTTGAAGATTTAGAACAAGGAAATGACATGTTGGACTTTGAAAGACGAATCTGGTGTCAGAGTGGGAGATGGGACAGCGAGGGGGGCTCAGTGAAATGAAATGGGAGACAGGCAAGCCAGCCAAGTGGTGACAGTAATGAGAGCCTGGACTGACACAGGGGCTGGCAGAATTGAGAAGAAAGACATGCAGAAAAGAAAAGAAAGAGATTACTTTAAAGAAGAAATGACTGCAGCAGCGTCTCTTTCTAGGATTCTGGGGCACTTCATCAGCTAGAAAGGGTAGGCCCCTTCAGGAAACGGTCTAATTAAATTGTTCACACAATAAAATCACAAGAACTATTTCTTTGCTTCTGGCACTGAAAGATGATTTTTATGAGGACCCTGAAACATAGGGGAGCAGTGGGAGACTGGGCTGTGGTCAATATAAAGAAGGGGACGGGGCCCTAAGAATGCTGTGTGTTGGCTGTGATGGAGTCAGAAATTCCCTGGAGCAGGGGTAAGCTCCCAGACGAATGGTGACTTGTATAATTTTGAGTTGTTTGCTGACCTGTGCTGAATGTGTCATCCATCCTTTCATTATTCCAAAGTATTTCATTATACTTTGGAATAATGTATATAACAATCTGTTATATACATTGGCTGATGTGAGTGGTGCTTTGGGGAACGAAATTATGGGCAATGTGTGGGCTTGGGATGAGAAGATGAGGAGGGTATTCAGGCTTTAGGCATCACTCCTCCTCTGGGCCAGCATGTTTAGGAAAGGCACACGTTCTGGAAATTCAGGAGTGACCAGCAGAATGCGAGCAGAGGCCCCAGGCAGGGACAGGAGCAAGTTAGGAGCCAGGCAATAGCTGAGATACAGGCAGCAAGGTTGACTGACTCCAAAGTGATACGAAAGGAACCACCTTCCCTTAAATATACGAAAGGAAAGCGACTTCTGAAGGATAGAAGCCAGGACCTGCTGTTACATGGCTAAGTGCCTCAGGAGGCAATCGTTTGGGGTTTAAGAGATTCGAAGGAGGTAAAGTCATCAGAACACGGTGTCAGATTGAAAATGGGATGAACAGAGGAGGGAGGGATCAGGATGACAAAGCAATGCCAGTTACGCTGCTGCCCTAACAAGGGAGCCCAGGGAGGGTGCTGATAACCATAAATGTGGGAGCGGGATGGAAGTTTGGGATGAAGCTATAGATTCTTAGTACAGAGGAGGCAACTGGAAAAGACCACCCAGACAGGATCCAGAGGAGAGGGAAAGGGGCAATGGCAGAGACCCTTCTAGATCAGACATTTCTGGGCTGCCTTCTTTAAAACTCCGCTCCATTTGCTTGAACGTTGCTTCTTCACTCTCTGACTTCCACTAGTGTTCCCAGGCAAAGGAACTGTAGATAGGATATACGCTGGTACTCAGGGGACTCTGCACTGCCTTTTATAGTGCCTATTGATTGTCTATGACAACAACTTTACATTAAGGGCCTGTTGTGCTCAAGGCACTAAGAACTTGGCAACATGCTTCAGATATTAGTGCTACCTAAAAGTGGTGGTTTATAAAATCTATTTCTTGTACTGCTGCTCCTTGAGGAGCCCTAACAGTTCACTCTTGATGCAAATACTGGAGTCATTTCCTATCCTATATTATCCTATCCCAGCCTCACCTATCCTAGGCCATCCCTCTCCATTCCGTTCCATACACTCCATTCTATTCCATTTCTATACAGGCAGCAGACTGTGTTCCAGAAGTAAATTTAGAAGTCAATTATTTAAACCCTGGATCATTTTTCCCTCACAGAATTAATGTTATAAAAACATGGTTCAATCCCTAGACTTTTAGTACAGGCCGTGGGGCAGGGCCCCCAGTATGTGGCTAGAAGAGAGAGTGGTGAATAAGAGAAGACTTTTTCCTATTCAGAGTCCTGAGGGAAGCTACTACCTCTTCTTCTCCACCCCCAGGCTCCCCAATACTGCCATCTTCAGAAATCAGCCATTTGGATGAACTCATTAATGAAGTAGTTGACTGGAACTCAGGGAGCAAGTCAATGCAAAGTAAAGCAAGCAAAGTAATCTCTGAGTTAGGCTACAAAATTTGCTCTTGATTTTTTGCACCCCTCCCCAGAAAAATCCATGACCAGCAAAAGTATTCTAATTTGGGGACATCTGTGAGATAAACCAGTTAATGGGTTTACTATTGAATAGGGCTAAAGGTGATGGACAGAACAGTTCCAGAAGCAAGGGGACACTAAACAACTTGATTGGAGGAGTTGGCAAAACTGTTGCAGGTGAGGTGGCAGGGTGTGCTCTGTCGAAAGGACCAATATATTTTAAGTTAATGGGCAAGGCATTCGTTAACTAATGTACTAACTGTTGAAAAGTCTTTGCAAGTGGCAGGAAGTTAAGGATGAACAGAATTTGCTCTCTGGAGGGAATATAACACAAGAGGTGGGTACATTCTTGGCTGGAGGAAGATAGGGTACTATAGAACCCTGTGGAAGGGGCCAATCCCACACAGGCAGGAGGTCAGGGTATGTGGGGAAGGCATCCTGAAAGAATGTGAATTAGCTAGATGAAGAGGGGTGGAAGAGAGGTCCATGCAGATGAAATAGGACTGTCAAATGACTATGAGAGAGAACCTGAAAGAATTTCATTTTGCTGAGAGTGTAGAATGCAGAGAAATGTAGAGAGATCAATATCTGGCATTTGACAGTTTCTGGAATTTAGTTTTCTTAAATGAACAAAAATTTACAACTTTCATGTAGAAAAATTTACTAAATTTCAGCAAGAATGGAAATTGCATAACCAAAAGAGAGTGTAGAGTGTATCGTAACTACTAAGACTAGATTAATGAAAAGAAACCTATTTACTTTCTGCTACCAACTGGATTTTTCTCTCCTGTGGAACTTGTACTAAATTTAGGGAGTTTTTTTGTCATTGTTGAAATTGTGTAATTTTAAATCTTTGATACGCATTCTAAGAGAATTCCCTTTTTTATGTAAGGGTTTTGCAAGCAATCCTAAAACCAGAGGAGAAAATTATGAGACACATAAGAGGATATTTTTATACTTTCTTATTCTTTGTTTAAAAGTAGCAGAATAGTATACTTTTTTTCCACCCTTAAATGATCAGGCAAACATTTTCTCTAGGGAAATCTTGAACCAAACAGGACTGTTTCCATTTCCTTTACCTTCCTCTGAAACATACACCTGCTTTGGCGTGACTCATAAAGACTAGAATCCCGGTGGGTATCAGACTCAGAAATGGACTGAGCCTTTAGGGAACAATTGGCTCGTTAGTATAACAGGTAGGAAGTTAGCTTTGCCAACCCTCACGTTTTAATAATAATAAAAATGCAACTCCTGTTAACATTTCAGAAGATTATTACTAATCGCTTACTTTTCTAGGTCAATGCTATATCTTGATTGGAAATTGACACATTTAGATACAACTTTAAGGTCTATTTTCACTCTACAGGGAGAGGTTGGAATGTTTCCGGAGGAGAGATAGAGGTGCCAAGCAGTAGTTCACTAATCAAATTAATTTCACAGTTTACTCTACAGGTATTTACTATTCAGGTATTCCCCCAGTTTTTTTCTTTCAAACTTGGTTCAATCCTTGAACCAAACAGGATTGTTTGTTTCCTTTACCTCCATCTGAAACATCCAGTCACCTTTCTCTCCCTGTCACCTGCTTTGTGTGTGGGATCATGAAGCTTTTTTTTTTTTTGAGACGGAGTCTCACTCTGTTGCCCAGGCTGGAGTGCAGTGGTATGATCTCGGCTCACTGCAACTTCCACCTCTTGGGTTCAAGCGATTCTCCTCCCTCAGTTGTGAAGCTAATTTAATATTAATTTTAACAATATGTTTAAAACAAAGTTTGAATATTTGAATGACAGACTGTTTAAGGAAAAGTCCAGAGACTTAGGTTCATTAATTAATATAACCCATAATAAGTCAAATAATATGTTTCTCTTCATCTTCTCTTGTAGCTAAATAGTCATTATGTCACCTATTCTTTGCTAAAGCTTAGATGGTCTGTGAAGTAGTCTGAGTTCTTTAATAATAATAATTAATAAATAAAATAATAAAAAATAAGGATATAATCATGTACCTAGCACCATGCTAAATGTAATATCTCGCTGAGACCACCTAGTAATCCTATAGGCACATGTATATTATATTCTCATTTTACACAGGAGGAAGCAGAGGCTTAGAGAGTTTGACTATGTAGCCTAATGTCATATCATTGATAAGAAGTCCAGAGTTGACCAGACAGCTGTATTTTCAGAGCCCATGCTGTTAACTTCTGCATTCTGCCTTTCTTAATAAAAACTACCATGCAAAATTTCACCCACCATTCTTAAAACATGGTGTTTTGTGATTTAAAGACAGAATTTCCCTGAAAGGAACTCAATCAATCAACTAGGTAAAGAACCCACCTGATTAAATATTGATGAGGCAGTTCATTGACTTCCTCTTGGAGATTTCCTAGAGGAATGAATTCCTGAATGGAATCACTCATGCAAATGTACCAACTTGTCAGTCATGTGGGAGTGCAATGCAACTCCTTTAATCATGACCCCACTTCACTCATGTTCTCATAAATGGAAATCTCCCTTTACAATAACCCTTTAGAGAAGTCTTTATGAAACATTTGGGTCACATTCCTGATAATTATTCAACATTAGATTGCCAAAGAAGCTGTGTTTTAAAGCTGATGAGTGGGAAATGAATCATTAACAACAAAAGGCAAGTTTTCTGTAATAAATGGGGGTTCCCAGACTTTATTTATTATTCAGTTTTAAAAAATTATCTCTGGTCATAAGGTAATTATAAACTAAAAGGCCTTTTTTAAATGTAGCCAAAATTCACTCTTTAAAAAACCCCCTAAAACTTTGTGGAGGCATAATTTACATATAATAAAATGCATCCAATACCAATATAAGTATTCTGTGAAATGAATCTTGAAAATTTTATATAATTGCATAACCACCATGATAATTAAAACATTAACATTTCCATCATCTGTTTCCCAGTAAACACCCAGCCCTGACCCCACCCAGGCAATTAGTGATTTACTTTCTGCCAGTATTGATTGATTTTACCTTTTCTGGAATTTCATGTAGATAGATCATATAATCAGTATTAATTTGTGTTTGACTTCTTTCACTCAGCTTAATGTTTTTGAAAGTCATCTGTGCTATTGCATGTTTCAGAGATTTGTTCCTTTATATTTTTCATGCCACAATCCGTTCACCTGTAGATGAGTATTTGGATTATTTCTAGATTTGTTACTGTGAATAATGTTGGTATGAACATTCATGTACAAGTCTTTATGTTTTCTTTTTCCATAGTCAAATTCTTAGGAGTGAGATTGCTGGATTGTTTATGTTTAACTTTCTTAAAAATTGCCAAATTGTTTTCCTAAGTGGTTACACCGTTGTGTATTCCCATGAGAAATGTGAGTTCCAGGTGCTCCATATCCATGCCAACACTTGACATTGTCAAAATCACTGTATTTTGAAAATATATGTTTTAAAATCTTCAAAGTTGGTAAAATAAAGTCTCTTTAGAAAGCTAACTTTAAAGGCAAGTATTGGCCACATCAGAAGGCCAACAAATTCATGCCAGTGGAGGAGAGGAAAATGCCTTGCATCTGCTTCTCTGGAACGGAATTAGCTGCATTAGCTGGAGTCCCCTGGCTGAAACCATGTCAGAAGACTCCTGGGAGTGGAGAGGTGATTTCTTCAGTCTCCCCAGAGGCATTATAGAGTCACAGTAATGACTTAAATGATGGCTGTTCCCTCATTTCCAGCACGATACATGGTATTCAGATGTTTCCTGTGCTTTCAGGCCTTCACTGTAGATTAGTCCTGTCTTCCAAGCTTAATACTTGCGCGGGAAAGACCAACTGTTTATTCTTCTGGATACAGATGATGCTAGCACAGAGCAGGTGTCCAAAAAGTTCTTCTGCTTGCTTGTGCACTTTTCATACGAGTCCCAGATGAATAAGGAATCAAATTCAGCCACCATGGCAGAATTTGGCCTGACACCAATTCTGAGCCACCCAGTCTTGGGGGCACCATTCACCACACTTTGAGTCCACTCCTACTAAGAATAATAGCGCCAGCTTTTGGAATGGAAAGGCTTAAGTTTAGAGATGGCTTACGTTTGGCCTACTTCATCTGATAGTTAAGCCAACTGTTATTGTTTAAGATGAGCACAGAATGAATCATAGTTTTTAAGAACTAATGTTGGGCTTAAAGAATTTACGTCATATCGATTGCCTGGGCAGGCAGTAGGGACACAAAGATGAAAGATACACTCTCTCCTCAGAGGAGGAAAATGACTGGTAAGGTGACTACATTGTTGTGTGTCTGCATGTGTGTGCATGTGCTGTAACAGGACTAAGCACAGGTTTCCTGAGAGTACAAAGGAGGGGCACCTATCACAGACTTAACTCCATCCCATGACAGGTGTGCAGCTGCTATGGACTACACACAGAGCTGGTTGGAGCCATTTGCCTTGACAGAACTTCTAGTATAGTGGGAAGATGGACATAAAGCCAATGAAAACAAGTGAGCAAGTGGAGGCTGTCAGAGAAGGGAGAGACCACAGGGCAAAGGGATTTGTCCTGATTGGGAGGGGCAGGAAGGACTTGAAGAATGAGTGGGAATTAGGGGGAGGGCTCTGACAGAATGGTGGGGAGGGGAGGGAGCAAAGGCAACAGCACAGACAAAGTACTAGAATCCTGTAGTCATGCAGGGTGTGCCAGGAATGGGAAGACAGTCCACAGGACCAGACTCAAAGGTGCTTGTCAGACAACTCATGAGGTGTTCTCTGGCATGGAGGAACAGAGGCAAAACCAGAGAGGGTGAGGCATGGATGGAACAACTGTGGTGCAGGATGTTAACTCGGGCTTTGAAAGAGGAAGAGCTATGGGTATATTTATGGCTGGAAGTGTGTATGAACCGGTTTAAGATAATAAGCCTCCTGATGCTTAAATACACCACGTCTAAATATCCTAATACTCAAACATTTTAGCCAATAAACTTTTTTGACATATGCAGAAAGATTTATTTTAATGTCTTAAATAATCATATTGATAATAGATTAGTATTTTTATTCCGAGTCTGTTGTGTGTGTACTATAAGATAAAACAAATGACTAATTATGGGCAATTCTAATTATTTCATTCCCTGTATTCTTTTTTAAAAATTTTAAATTCAAATTTTAGATTCAGAGGGTACATGTGGGGGTTTGTTACAAGGGTATATTGTGTGATGCTGAGGTTTGGGTTTCCACTGATCCTGTCCCTAGAGAGTGAACATGGTACCCCATAGGAAGTTTTGTATGCCTTACCCCTCCCTCCCTCCCTCCTTTTGGAGTCCCCAGTGTCTTTTGTTCCCATCTTTATGTTTGTGTGTGCCTAGGGTTTAGCTCTCACTTATAAGTGAGAACATGGGATATTTTGTTTCTATTTTATGCGTTAATTTGCTTAGGATGATGGCCTCCAGCTGCCTCGTGTTGCTGCAAAGGACATGATTTGGTTCTTTTTCATGTTAGCCAGTAAACTTACCATTTTGCTTGAAATCTTTAAGTATAGTCCCATTTTCTCTATATCATATAGGTCTCCATTTCTCCTAACACTGTTTTCCATGAGCAGAACCAGCCATAGCAACTTGTAACCTTTTTTTTTTTTTTTTGAAAGGAGGTTTCGCTCTTGTTTCCCAGGCTAGAGTGCAATGGCACGATCTCGGCTCACAGCAACCTCCACCTCCCAGGTTCAAGCCATTCTCCTGCCTCAGCCTCCAGAGTAGCTGGGATTATAGGCATGTGCCACCACACTGGGCTAATTTTGTATTTTTAGTAGAGATGGGGTTTCTCCATGTTGGTCAGGCTGGTCTTGGACTCTGGACCTCAGGTGATCCACCTCCCTCGGCCTCCCAAAGTGCTGGGATTACAGGCGTGAGCCACCGCACCCGGCCGCAACTTGTAATCTTTAAACACCAGCCTGGGAAGGTCATTGCGAAACTGTGAAGGTATGCGCCCCTCTTAGAGATAAGACCACAGAGGCTGGTGACAGAGCTGTCTTTGAACCCAGAGCTCTGGCCATTCTTCTTCAGTCTCTCCTGCAGGTATATTTTCTCCAATAAATGGCCTTATACAATTGCCCAGAATCTGGAATTTTTTGACCTGATTATTTTGGATTAAGCTTTCATGTTCTTCACAACTGGACACATTTTCTAAACTCCCTCTATTTCAAAAACTCTAAGTGGTGTTTTCTTTTTTCCTTTTTTTTTTTTTTGACTAGGATGTAGAATGGTGCCTGGAACACAGTGTGCATTCAATGGATATGTCTTGAATGAATGAATGGAAACATTGGCAGTGAACAGTGAATACTAAGAGATTTGGTCTGATTTTGCCTTCTTTTTTTTTTTTTTTTTTTTTTTTTTTGAGACAGAGTCTCGCTCTGTCACCCAGGCTGGAGTGCAGTGGTGCAATCTCAGCTCACTGCAAGCTCCGCCTCCCGGGTTCACTCCATTCTCCTGCCTCAGCCTCCCAAGTAGCTGGGACTACCGGTGCCCGCTACCACGCCCAGCTAATTTTTTGTATTTTTAGTAGAGATGGGGTTTCACCGTGTTAGCCAGGATGGTCTCGATCTCCTGACCTCGTGATCCACCCACCTCAGCCTCCCAAAGTGCTGGGATTACAGGCGTGAGCCACCGTGCTCGGCCTGATTTTGTCTTCTTATGCAACATCACCTCTGCTTCCTACAAGCCCTTCCTCCCTGTTTGAACTTCCAATGTTGGCAAAGCAATCCTCACAAATTTACTTATTGATTCTGCTAACGTAACCTAAATGTTAGTCCCTGGTACCCTCCATGACCACCCCTCCTTTTTGCATTTTGGAAACAATCAATGGAAGGAAATGCTCCTTGCTTTTCAAACCTACAAATTTGATTGCTTTAAGGGCAGAATAAAATTTTTTCCTATGTCTTCTCTCCTGATTTAAATCTATATGATGAAAAAGTGTTAGCTTTACTTATAATGTGCTACTAATCTTGTATCACTTTACAACCATCAATTCTTATCACCTCCTGCTGGAGGAGACAGTGTAGATTTATATAATCCACAGGCAGATAGGCGATGCTTTCACATTTGTCTGAGCTATGAGATTTGCTCTCTGGAAAAGTGTTTGTTAATGAAAGGAAGGCAAATTACATTTTATATATCAAAAGTGTCATTGTCCTTATTCAAAGATGCTGCTGCAGCCACCAGCTAGTGAATGGAGTTGGGAACAGTTGTCTCCAGAGTAGCTAGAGGGCAAAGAACACATGCTTTGAATGTTTCTTTAGCCCATTTGAAAGTCAAATTGGAGACAGGACATCTCAGTGTTTATATCATTTTCCTTTAAGACTCAGAAGTCTCAAGTAGGCCCTTGAGAAGGTGACGGCAAGCTAGCTTGTTCTTCCAGACTTCTGACTAATATGATTACAAATACGGGGTGATAGCAATCATCCAGAGTATGGCTGTGTGGGAAAAAGAACTTTGGACTGTGACCAGGATTGAGGTAGTTTGGATTCCAGGTTTGAACATTTCTGTGGCCTTGAGAAAGCCACTCGACTCCTCTGCATCAAGCTTCATCTTCTTCTTCTGCAAAATGGAAAGGTCAAGGTGCATCTTCCTGTCCTGCCTCATATAACCACTGTGAAGTTTCAAAGGAATGTGTCAAAGTGCTTTGACAAGACAAGACACTATCTAAATGCAAAGAAGCATTTTGGAATGTGTTGAACTTTTGATGGGTGAGGCAAGGAGAATCCAAGGTGACAGTTCTCAGAGCAGAGCTGTCCCAGACCCCAGCACTCCACATGTGTCTGAATTGATCCCAAACTAATGACCAGGGACAAAAAACAAGTGTCTCATGCAGAAATGAGACAGTCTTCACTCTTCCTGGCCCCAAATACCAGGTAAAAAGGACTTTCTTCATTCTGACTGCACTCTCTACCTCTTTTAGGGTGACCACACACCCAGCTTACACCTGTTATACCCCTTTCACTGTTAATGGTGTCCTGATTTGGATGATAAATCATATGGTCACTGTATTTGCTCGGTACCTGACCATATAGCTTTGTGGTAAATGCTGAGGAAACTTGAATGGCACAGGATTTTCAAGACTCTAAGGCTCAGTAGACACCTACAATCTGGGCCAGGAGCCCCCTGTTAGCACTTGTTCTTTCTCTGCTGTCTGGTAACTAGTCATCATCAAGCAATCATCCTTCATTCTTTTGTTTAGAAGTCTTCCTGCTCATGGAAGTGGGAAGGAAAGTCTGTTTCCTGAAAGCCTATGTTCAAAGGCCAACATGTTGGCTGTGTAATTTAATTAAGTTTGAATGAACTTGAGGAAGGCAGAATAATGACTGCCCTCCTCCAAGATGTCCCTATCTTAATCCTTGGAACTGTTACCTACATAGCAAAAGAAATTTAGGTTTCAGATGGCATTAAGATTGCTAATTCTCTGACTTTAAAATAGAGAAGGTATGTTGGCTTATCAGGGTAGGTCGAATGGAATCACAAGTTTCCATATAATTAGAAGAGAAAGACAGAAGAGGAGATCTGAGTGCTGAGATATAAGAGCCTGACCTGCTTTTGCTGGTTTTGAAGGAAGAGAAGGGGACCACAAGTAGAGGAATGCAAGTTGCAAGACTCCAAAGGCTGGAAAAGGTAAAGAAACAGATTATCCCTTACAGTCTCCAGAAAGGAACACACCTGGTCCGGTCCACGCACTGATTTCCAGCGCAGTGAGACCTGTGCTGGGCTTCTAATTTATTAACTATAAGGTAATAAGTTCGTGTTGTTTTAATCCACTAAATTGTGACTTAATAGCAATATTAGAAAATTAATAACAGAAAACTAATTATAATAATAGCAAAACTAATACAGCCCTTACTAATCAACAAACATCTAGTGGATATTTGTCATGTGATCAGTCCTATACCGAATGCCGTGGGGAAATACCAGGGAATAGAATATGCAGAACCTGCCCTCAGGGAGCATACTAAGATTAATGCATGCCGAACATTTAGAAAGCAATCAGTGAGAGTGCTAATTGAGTGCTAAGTATACTGGGCAGAAGAATATGAGAAAAGAGACTCTAGGGGGCTGTATTTGAACAAGTGGGTAATGGGTGAGAATGATGAATAGATGGAAAACTTCAGTTTTTAATTGATAATGATCTCGGACTTCCAAGGAACTTTTAACTTATTTATTTTTATCTTTTATTATTTTAGTGATGGGATCTTGCTGTGTTGCTCAGGGTAGTCTTAAACTCCTGGCCTCACACAATCCTCTGGCCTCGGCCTTCCAGATTGCTGGGATTATAAGCATGAGCCACCATGCATGGCTCTAAAGAAACTTTTTAGTCAATGGACTTTGTTGCTGCACAGTGGAATTCTACATGGCACACTGCATAAACATTAGAATTCCTCCAGGCACAGTCTTAGGCCCTTTTCTTTTTCCACTCCGTTGTCTCCTTGGGTGATCTCATTTATATAACATGTGCATGCTGTAGTGGGCTGAAACATATGTTTACATCCTAACCCCTAGAACGTATAAATGAGACCTTATTTGGGAAAAAGGTCTTTGCAGATATAATTTAATGTTAAGGATCTCAAGGTGAGACCATTCTGGATTATATAGATGGGCCCTAAACACAACGAAGAGTGTCTTGTAAGAGACAAACAGAGAAACACAGAGAAGAGAAGGCACACAAAAGAGGGGAAGGTGATGTGATGACAGAGGCAGAGATTGGAGTGATGCAGCTACAGGCCAAGGAAGGCCAAGGATTGCTGGCAGCCACCACAAGGTGGAAGAAGCAAGAGTGTTCCTGGAGCCTTTTAGCCTCAAAAATGATTAGACTATAAATTTCTGTTGTTTTAAGTCACCGTATTTGTGGTAATTTGTTATGTCAGCCCTAAGAAACTAATGCATATAGCCTCAGTGGACATCCCCACCTGGATGTCTCATGATTTATATTTCTAGCTCAGAGAGCCCTGAGAGTTCCACGCCAGTTTATCCAATGCCTACCTAATATTTCTAGATATTCTGGAGCCACTTCAAATCCACCATGTCTCAAACTCTTTACCGTCCCCAAACCTGGTCTTTTTCCAGTCTCCTCAAGAATACTAAATGACACCACCAGCCATTCAGTTATGCGCAACAGAAGCACAGGAGTCATTCCTGACACCTCTCTTTCCTATCGCCTTGGATGTCCACTCACTAAGTCCTATTGATTTTATCTCTAAATATTTCTCAAATCTGTCTACTTATCCCTTCATTTCCAACATCACCACCTTTGTCCTTGCAATTGCCTCTTAACTCATCTCTCCAGAATGAGTCCTGGCTGCCCCAAATCCCTTTTCTACCCTGTAGCCATTGCAATCTTTTCTAAATGTAGCTACTGCAATCGTTTCCAAATGCAGCCTTGGGTATGTTATTCTGCTTAGAATCACATTCTGCTTAGAATGCTTCAGTGATTCCCATTGCACATAAGATAAATGCAAAACCCTTAATATGGACTAAAAAGTAAGGTCCAATCTCAAACTCACCATACTCCTTTTTGAGGTCTCCTCTTCAGTCAGACTGGCCTCCTCTAAGTTCCCTCCTTCCACAGGGCCTTTGCACATGCTATTCTCCCTGTTAGAAATGTTCTTTCCTCCCTTCTTTGCCTAGATAACTCTTATTTATGTTTCTGATTCCAGTATTATTTTCTCAGGTGAGCTTTTTTTTTGACTTTTTAAACTAGATGGGGTCTTCTTTTGCAGTATGCTGTATCTCTTCTTCATAGCTCTTACCCGAGTTGTGATTTCACATTTTTTGTTATTATTTTATTAATGGATGCACTCTCTTACTAGACTAGATGCTTTAATGAGAATAGGAAAATTTTGTCCCAGGGCCTAGCGTCATGCATAATAGATGCTCAATAAATGTTATTTTGCACAAAATTAATGAATGAAATAAGTATTGTGTAATGTTATATTCCAAGAAGTCTCTCCTATCATATACCTTGCCATGTAGGGGTTATAGTGGGGGCTAAAAATGTGGTCACCAGGAAAGAGGAATGGTACTATACCACCTTTTTTGAAAAAAAAAATTCAAAAACTCACTAGCATCGTCTGTCTTCTAATTTGTCTGAATATTACAAACTGTCTCTCAGACCTGGTTTTGGAGGAATAAATGTATAAAGTCAATTTTCAGGAAGCATATGAGTCAGTTAAGCTTTTATTTCCTAAGTGCTATGCAAGCTTCTTGTGATTTTAGCAGGATGCAACAGGTGCACATATTTTTAGCTTTTATGACAAGTATTGTATACTTATCCTCAGGAGTCCCCAGCTTGAATGCCCTTCATCAGAATGATGCCTAGTGGGGAACAGCTTATCTGTAGTAGTGTGCTTGTTTGGAGAACAGTTAAACTACTGGCAAAACCCTCCAAAATTAAAAAATAAAACACAAAACATAAAGCTCTTTACCCTTAATGGGGTAAAGGCAAAAACATTAATCTTTGGCTTGTGAAAAGGGAGCATGGTATTAGGAAAAATAGGCTGATTTTCAAAACCTAGACCATGGTAGCTATAAAATTAACATGGAAACAATTTATCAGGATTGCCTGCAAACAAGAGAAGAGCCCCTGAAATGTGCTTTGCGTCTCCTCCAACTCTCTAGGGAACTTTTTCCATGTCAGGTGAAGGTTTTGAAGAGTACTTTAATTAACTTATATCAAAGAGATGGGGTATATACGAAAGAACCATGTAAAGATTTCTTTAATTAGTGAATTTCATCAGGGCTCTTCCACTGTCTATCAGTAAAGTAGTTGGTGGGCTGCCGGGGTCCTTGGTGGTACATTCAGTCAATAAGCTCTTCATGACTTTAGCAAGTAGCTAGGTTTTTAAACCAATGGGAATTTGGTGGACAATTTCCCTTTGCTACCTTTAGCTACATGGCCAGAATCTATAAACTGTTCTCTTTCTTAGAAGGAAAATGCTGAGGTGAGCAAGTCACCAGCAGGGTCTGCAGTGGACACGTTAATTGCTCTGTGGCAGAAGCATGGGCACATACTTACTTTTAAATGTAACTAAAGAGAGGCTGTGGGGGCAGGGAGTGGGAATCCATTACCATTGTGTGTGATGTGTACAGTGTTAATGCAAAATCAGTTTTTTTCATGTAATTTTGCAGAATCACATGCATTTCATTGTCTTTCCAGAATGGCAATAAAGCCTAGAAAAAGAACTCTCTCCTTCAGTAAATCAAAAGTTAGCAGACAAAAGGTCAAAATAGCCAAAGCCACAAGAACATTAACACTTTGGATATAAAGATTTCCTGAAAAACAAATGCTCACTCTCACTTTGGAGCAGGCAGACGCCTTATCTTTGTGAGTTTACAAAATGGAGCCAAACTGTACCCCTAGCCACTTTAGCTAAACCAAGGCCTGGATCTTTTAGCAGCCCACAGTCATTAAAACTCTTAGAAAGCCTCCCAGGAGCCGACGTGCTTGCTTAAGTATATGCTGTAAAAGGTCCCAGAGATTTACAAGGGACTGCTCCACGCTAAACCAGGCACCGTCTGATAAACAAGCAATTTTAGCTGCAGGCTAAATGATGCTCTTTGAGGCTTTGATTTACAATGCTGAAGATGATATATTTGTGGTTTGAGGATAGGTTCTGCTATGGGCTTGCTGTGATTACTCACGCATGAGCAGAATTCAGGGCTCAAGTCTTCAACTTGGAGGTCAGAAAATTGCCAGTGGAATGAAAGAGGGTTGATAAGGTTTATTGAGATGCTAAATAGATATAAAAAAACTTATTAAGTCTGTGGTTTCAAACTCTTCTTAAGCTTTCTGGGGACCACAGTTTTTGGTAGTTTGCTTAAATCCCAGAGATATAAAAATAATCTGCAAAATTGATCTGGTGGTCTAATTTTACTTTCATTATATTTAAAAAGCAAAAGCAGGCTTAGTTTATTATTTGCTGACATTTAAAAATAAGAAAAAAATGTTCAATTTAGCATTTAGGTAATTGCTCAATAGCTAAGGAATCTGAAGGCAACTTTGAAGCAAATCAAATCACCTGTAAGAACACTGAGGAATAGACTTACAATACTTGAACCTGAATTAAGAACTGTGGGAGTGCTTTTAAAACTCATGGTTCCAAGAGATGATTTGGCAAACTCCTTTGCCCAGAAGTTTTGTATTTAATAAATATTTGAGTGTCCACTAATATTGGCACTGTACTAGTACAAAGATAAATAAAATATGGTCTCTCTCCTTTAGAAGTTTACAGTCCAGTAGACAAAACCATAGATAATTTCAGTAAAATGTGAGATGTATTAGAGCTCAGTAGAATGGCATGGGAGGATAGAGAAGACAAATTAACTGCTTGGACTTAAAGGACAGGAGAGGCCTCCCTTGGTACTCTTCTTCCTGTCCCAGGACTGGCCAGGCAGCCACACACACGAAACAATGGAAAGAGGCATTTCTGGCACCCTGGTATTCCAGCCTGCAGCACCTCCAGAGCTGTGACCCAATGTTCCTTTACTGAAAAGACCTCAGACCACTGGAGTTCTGGTTCGGGTGACACTAGGCAGATTCAGAAGTTGCAGACACAACTTACTAGTGAGGGAATCAGTGGCTAACTATATATAGGCCAGCAGGGACAACCCTGAGGTCAGAGCTGGCTCTAGGCTAGGATGTAGGTGCCAACCTTGGCTTTTTGGTCCACCCCTTCTTTGCAGGGTCCAGGGAACACCATCTGTCTTCTCTATTCTCAGGAAAGGACCTGATGAAGTTAAGTGCATTGTGGCACACATGTCAGACACTGGGAATGATGCATTGCTTTTCCCAGGCAACTTATATTTTTAGAGGGTCTAAAGCTCTAAGCCCATGGGACTTTGGTGATGCAATAGAGTAAGATGGAACTGGTTTCTGGGGAGATTAGAAGTAAGGGATGTAGTTCTCTCTGCCAATCAACATTCTCTGTGCACTATTTCCCTATAGATAACACAGCCCTGGGTGGCTTAAAGGTTGATGAGGATGACTCACATTTATTGAGTGCTTGCTTACTATGTGCCAGATACTATTGAGAGGTTTATGTGCATTAAATCGTTTAATCTTCAGAACAACCCCACAAAATAGGTACTTTGTAATCTCTATTTTACATACTGGGAAACTGTTAAATTTGCTCATGGTCACGTGGCTAATGAGGTCACCAATCCAGGCCGTTAAATTCAGCTGCATCCCACGACAGTGAATGCAACAGCTAATTATGCAGACCAGGGCCTCTAGCTTGGAAATGGAGGCCATTGCTGCCCTGGCTCTCCACCAGTTTAATCCTTTAGATTGGCATGTCAGGTAGACACCTGAATCCTTCCTTTTTAGTCGTCCCTCACCCTGGTCACCACGTGGCTTCTCTAAGCCTCAGTTTCACAGTCTGGAAAAAAATGCCCTCCTCTTTCTCTCTCTAAAATAATTGGAACATCAGCTCTATAATACCAGTAAAGCATTTAAGACTATGCAAATAAAGAATATTATAGAGACACAAGGTGATGGTGTTCTATAGCGGCCCATTAAGACGTATTATTGTAAACATAGACACTAAGTTGCATCTTTTGCCAGACCTTTCCCTAAATTTTCGCAAAGAATTACATGTGCCTTTAAAATCTACCCAAGCTAAATGTCTTTATGAACATAGACCTCTGCATAAGCTGGACTGGGCTCTAGTAAATTCCCCTGGCCAAAATATTTTTCAAGTATTATAGTGTAATTTACTATATCATGTCCAGTTGCAGCCTAATAATGCACAACTCCCAGGAGCCAAGTATATTTCATGAAGCTTACAATTACTTTTATAAAAGTTGCAGTAAAGTATAATGATTTTTAATGGCATCAATGATACCATTGTATATATCGGTTTCAGTTTTGAAGTAGACTTAAGTTCAAAGACCCAAGGGGACAATTCTCCTCTTGATGCACTTGTGTTACTCCCATTAATGCTAATGGGACAGACAAATGCTGCTCTAGAGGAGAATATATCTGCCCTTAGGATGGTAACAGGTTTTAATTAGTAATGCCTTGAATCACACAAAAGAAGCTTGCCCTCTGTAAACAGCACATGTTCACTGAGATGAGAGTATGAATCACAGCCTGGGTTACTCATGTGCAATCTTCAAATCTGAGATTTGTAAATGGTGGAGACACAAGGCCCTCCTCACCTGAAAATCAGAAAGAGAACTCAGCCTGGGAGCTTTGTTGAAACAAAATCACAGTACTCAGAACGAAAGCATTGTTCCTTAAATTTCTGAGTTGCTTGAGTGCCAAGTAGATCTCTGGAGTGGGTTATTACAATGACTTCAGCCTTGAAAGAGAATCGCAGTGAACCTGATACTGTGGAAGTGAAGGCCCGATAGTGTAGGGTCCGCCTTTGTTTGAGCACACACTTTAAACATAAAAGGAGAAAGTCTGGAGAGGTTACCCAGCTGGAGGCTCAGTGGTGCTTAGTGATAGAGCTTGGGCAACAAAGCACTTTGTTGAGAAGTGGTTCTTGGCTAAACACTGGATGGAGAAATGGAATAGAAAGGAGCCAGTGTTTCAGCACGCTTGCTGCTCTGTGTCACTATCTAGGGAGGTGGCTTCAACATGAGCTTCAGAGTGAGGGGGCAGAGGCCAGTTTCTACCTTCTCTATGTGCATCTGCAGCTTGCTTTCAGAAAACCTATCTGTGAACATACAGTTTTTAGGTGCAACTATTCACTCCGGATTATATACCACACATTTCAGTTAGAGTACTTAAGATAACATGTTCATCACATAGTTTTTGGAAATAAATCTCTCAAAAAGTGAGATAAATTTATATTTATCACCAAGTTTAGGATTTGTAAATCTAAGCCCAAATGATCATAGATTTTATGTTAACATTTAATGTATCGATCTGGCTTGATCTCTGAACAAATAGGTTTGATTAGTATACCAATAATACAGAAGTATGTGTATGTTTTTATTGTTGTTGTTTTAAGCTTTTTAGATATACAGAGGTTAAGAAAAACCAGTGTATCTTGTATTGACTCTAATAACCGGAAGAAGAAACTTAGTGTTGGAAAGACCAACTTAGTTTGGAGGAAACTGATTAGAATAACATTCTATTTGGTTATAAGCGTATTTTTTTCCATATAAATATTTGGGGAAAACTTTGCTTTAAAAAGACTTTGAAGGAATTCAATTATGGAACAGGATACTTTATGCCATTTCACAAAGAAAAATATAGATATGTAAGGTAAGCAGCTTGTTTCCACTTGCTCAGCTGCTCTGTATTACTTTCCCTCCTGTGGCTCTGAAAACATCCCATTTATGTAATATTAAGTTTATAGCAGAAGAAATGTCATAGGCATATTCTCAAGCTCATGAATTCATTATCACATATATTCAGTCTGGAGCTATAAGGTGTAATGTCCTTTTCTCTGAGGTAGCCCCAATAGATACACTCCACTATCAGGATGATTTCATCTAGACCCAATTTCCCCAGATCTTTGAATGTTGCAGATGACTACCTCTGTTCTCTCCACATTTCCCCTTTTGACTTACTAGGGACTATGAATGTCATTAACTTTGAAGTGTCTATTTGCATCTCTCTGCAAACTGTCCCCCGTCCTGCCTTCTTCAACAGAGGTTGGGACTTCTAAGTTTGTACGTTGGAAACAGCCTGTTAAAGTATTTTCAAGCTTAAAAACAATCCCACTACACAACACATGAGGAGAGGCTGAATGCAAACATCAGTCTTCTTTCTGCCCAAACAGCAGCAAATCTCTTAATGCAAACTTCTCGGCTGCATTTCAGTATGGTTGTATCATTTACACTACCTCTGAGTTTCCCCCAACCCCCAGTTTTGCTGTCTTGAGGCTCTGTGCTTTTCCACTTCAAATGCTCTTCATCAGCAGAATAACAAGTTCTTAGAGAAAATTAGGAACACATCTATGAAAACACTCTGGGTTACACAATTTTGGGGAGAAGCACCGAGATAGGCTTGATTTTGGTTATTTAAATAAATTCAAAGCCCTCGATAATTTCTTTACCTAAACACCATACTGACTCTTCAAGATTGTGGCACTCAAGTTATTTTGCCATCACCATTGCTTTGCCATCACCATTTTCATACTTTGCCATCATCGTTGCCATCACCATATTAATGTATGAAATTGCGACAGCTCTCTTGGGTCCAGAAATGCAAGCCAGGTGTAGAGGAAAATAGAACTATGCTACCAGCTTCTGGACCGTTATTACATTAGAAATAGTTAAACTTCTAATTTAAGCGACTCCAATTTGTGGGATTCTGATACAGCACCTTAGCCTGCACGCTAACTGATAAAATTCATGAGAAAACAGTAGAAAAAAATTATCATATGGATTGTGCAGTGTTTAATTGAAGGGATATGGGTGTCTGTGGCAGGGGAATGGGGTTCAGGATACCCACTTCAGGATTATAGACCAAACTAGTGAGGATCTGTCCTTTAATACATTGCTAAGCTTGGTTCTCACTGTCTCCCAGTTTAGAAAGGGTGAGCTGTTGGGAGGCCTTCAAAATCTGCAGCTGAGCAGTCAAAGATTGACACTGGTGCCAACTTGTACATTGTGTGGTGACATCATACAACTTCATGTCTTGGTCCTATCTTCCCAGCTAAATTGGGGTTCCCTGAGTGGAGGTTCTGTGTCTGTCACTTTGGTATCACGTATAGTGCCGAGCATGTGTTTTCCATTTTGCAGTGGCTCAGTAAGTCATGGCTTGTTGAATTACTGAAGTGGATGACACACACATTAGAGCAAGAGTTAAAGAATTATAAATACTCGAGCACAACAAATATCTGTGCTGAAAAGAAACAACTTGCAAGATCTTCTGTTTTGAGCTTAATTTTGTAGATGAGGAAACTGAAGTCCAAAGAGGTGATGTAATTCATCCAAGGTCAGGCAGTTAGGGGTAAACCCAGCACTAATACCCAAACCTTCTGTTTTATAAGAATTACTGCTCTAACTGTGGTTCCATTAAGAATCTGTTTGTGGGCTAATTAGTAGATAGAGGACTAGCCTGTTCTGCCCTTCACCTTTAAAGCAGGGGTCCCCAACCCCTGGGCCACAGACCGGTACTGGTCTACAGCTTGTTAGGAACCGGGTCGCAGCGCAGGAGGGGAGTGGCGGGCAAGAGAGCATTCCCTGAGCTCCACCTCCTGTCACTTCAGTAGCCACATTAGATTCTCATAGGAGCGCCAACCCTATTGTAAACTATGCATGCGAGGGATCTAGGTTGCATGCTTCTTATGAGAATTTAATTAATGTCTGATGATCTGAAGTGGGACAGTTTCATCCCAAAACATTCCCCACCCCGACCCAGCCTGATCCATAGAAAAATTGTCTTCCACGAAACCAGTCCCTGGTGCCTGATAGGTTGCAGATTGCTGCTTTAAAGGGTCATAACAGGTAATCTAAAAGGAATAGATATTTAAAAGGAACTTCATTTTAAAGTTTTAAGCAAAAGAAAGTAATTTTTCCAGAGTAGTTATAAGTTGGTAGAATCAAAAGTATTATTTGGAAAATACCTTTTAAAAAATTTCGAAAGAGGTATTAGCTGATAGGTTCTTGCCTTATACTTAACTGGATGTTTAGGAAGAGAATCTATAACTCTAAGAAATATCCTAAGGCAAAAGCGACTTTCTGTAAATCTTAGTATTTCAATGCTGATGTTAAAGGGTGTGAAGTGTGTAGGTAATATTTAGTGATGGGAGAGTGTCAGTGGAACTAAAAATCAAAATATTCAAGATAAAGTTTACTAATAGACTAGTCACGGGATAGAGGGCTGGAATGTATCATCTCAAACACCTTGGGAGTACTAGATGATATCAGTTCCAATCATACTGAAAGTCTCCCACTTAATGTGAAGCTATCATTTAGAACTATGCATTTCACAATCTATCCTCTTGTCTATTTAGTGGATTTTGTCATCTGGAAAGTATCCCAGTGCATTAAGAAAATCTAATGATTTCTAATGACTGGCCGGGAGCAGTGGCTCACACCTGTAATCCCAGCACTTTGGGAGGCCGAGGAGGGTGGATCATGAGGTCAGGAGTTCGAGACCAGCCTGGCCAAGATGGTGAAATCCGTCTCTACTAAAAATACAAAGATTAGCTGGGCGTGGTGGGGGGCGCCTGTAATCCCAGCTACTCAGGAGGCTGAGGCCGGAGAATCGCTTGAACCCAGGAGGCAGAGGTTGCAGTGAGCATGCCACTGCACTCTACCCTGAGTGACAGAGCAAGACTCCATCTCAAAAAACAAAAACAAAGAAAAAAAAATGAACTGTTCCTTGGATAAATTACCTTTTCAGGGATCCTTGAGAATCACCTTTGGGCCTTTATTTCTCAGACCTGCTTTACTTATATCAATATTGAAATGGGTCCCAAAGCTTGACAGGGATGCAGTTTACAATGAAAGAAAATATGAAACATGGAATCTTTCCAAGAAAGAGGTCAGTGGAATGGTGGCAGGGGGAGGCAGGGCTGAGGAAAGATTACTAGTGGGCATTGGAAACTTTAAACTTCAACCACTTGGTAAGGAAAAGCATATTCTGTCAGTCGAGTTTCAACAAAATTAGCTACCTTTTGAGGATGATTTTAACATATATAAGCATTTCTAAATAAAATCTAATTATGTGAATGTTAAAGCTTCTTCTCATTTGCTCTCTCATTCCATCAATAAACCTTGGTCTAGTCTTTATTGCATTTGGCCAAAGGCTATTGCAAGACTTACTGAGTATTGAGCAAATCTAGTTTGATCTTCAGAATAAATTCATTTACAATTTTAAAAATTGTAGTTGTATAATATATAGTCATGCATCACATAATGACGTTTTGGTCAGTGTTAGACCACATAGAAGAGGGTGGTCTTGTAAGACTGTAATACTGTATTTTCACTGCACATTTTCTGTTCATTGTGTTAGAATTGTCTACAGTATTCAGTGTGGTAACATGCTGTGCAGGTTTGTAGCCTAGGAGCAACTGGCTATATCTTACAGTGTAGGTGTGTAGTAGGCTGTACCATCTAGGTTCGTGTAAGTACACCATATGAGGTTCACACAATGACAAAATCACCTAACTACACATTTCTCAGAACGTGTCATCATCAGGTAATGCAAGACTGTATTTCAAGAACACCCACTAATGGGTTAAACAGGGTATGGGTTTTGGTTTTAACTAGCATTTGGTTTTAACTACATTGGCCAAGGGTCTTAGCAAACATGGGTTAACAAAGACTTGAGAACTCCCAACGGCAGAGGGATCATTTACAGCAGGGAGTAAGATTTGCTTTTCTTTCTCTTCCTGTGGACTGATCCCATCCTGGCTGCCAGTGTATGTCAGCAAGTTCACAGCCCTTAATTCACTGTAAGCCTCAGGTTATTGCACACCAGCACACTTCCGAGAGGAGAGATGTCATAGAAATCCAAGTTGCCTAGTGGTATACCAGTATTAATCAAACCTTGTAGCAGTACTGCCCCATAGAAATTAGAATGATGCGGCCGGGCGCGGTGGCTCACGCTTGTAATCCCAGCACTTTGGGAGGCCAAGGCGGGCGGATCACGAGGTCAGGAGATCGAGACCACAGTGAAACCCCGTCTCTACTAAAAATACAAAAAAATTAGCCGGGCGTGGTGGCGGGCGCCTGTAGTCCCAGCTACTCGGAGAGGCTGAGGCAGGAGAATGGCGTGAACCCGGGAGGCAGAGCTTGCAGTGAGCCGAGATTGCGCCACTGCACTCCAGCCTGGGTGACAGAGCGAGACTCCGTCTCAAAAAAAAAAAAAAAAAAAAAAAAAAAAGAAATTAGAATGATGCTATTAAGACACTTGGCATTTCTATAGTGACGTTTCCCGGATCATCTGATCCAGGACACTCTGCAGGACATCCTTTTTTGCAAAGGTTTGGGGTAAAATTAGAATAATGGTGTTAGTTTCTGAGTATCACTACAGCTGGATTCTCAATGTTATGCTATATATGGTAAGGCAAGCCCTAGAGTGGCTCAGAGGACCCAGGTCTACGGGTGTGAACCAGTGAAGACTTTGGGGTCATATCACCTAAGTCGAAGGTCATGCAGGAGATATCTCATTTGCCTTTTCAAGATGGATCCCAATTGTTGACTTCTGGGTGATGGGGAGAACAGTGGATTTTTATGCTTTGTTCTCTAACTCATTTTCCTCTTCCTTCATTCCTAGGGAGAGGCGTAACAAACCTCCTCAGAACCTAGTGGTATAGAATAACCATTTTATTATGCTCATGGATTCTGTGAGTCAAGAATTCAGAAAAGGCAAAGGGCTCTTCTCTGTTTCATAACATCTGAGATGTCTCTTATAACTAGGTGTATCTCAAATTGCTGGGGATGGAATAGTTAGGGTTGGGGGATCTACTTCCAAGATGACTTTTTTACTCATATGTTTGGCATCTGATTGGGGTGACTGAAGAATGGGCTTAGCTGGGACTACTGACCTGAGCATCTCCATGTGACCACTTGTATTAGTCTGTTTTCATGCTGCTGATAAAGACATACCCAAGACTGGGAAATTTACAAAAGAAAGGTTTAATGGACTCACAGTTCCACATGACTGGGGAGGCCTCACAATCATGGTGGAAGGTGAAAGCCACATCTCACATGGTGGCAGACAAGGCAAGAGAGCTTTACAGGGAAATTCCCCTTTTTAAAACCATCAGATCTTGTGAGACTTATTCACTATTGTGAGACAGCATGAGAAAAACCTGTCCCCATGATTCAATCACCTCCCACTAGGTCCCTCACACAATATATGGGAATTCAAGATGAGACTTGGGTGCAGACACAGTCAAACCATATCCTTTGTTACCTGGCCCCTCCCAAATCTCATGTCCTCACATTTGAAAACCAATCATGCCTTCTCAACAGTCCCCCAAAATCTTAACTCATTTCAGCATTAACTCAAAAGTCCACTGTCCAAAGCCTCAGCTGAGACAAGGCAATTTCCTTCCACCTACGAGCCTGCAAAATCAAAAGCAAGTTGGTCACTTCCTAGATACAATGGGGATACAGGCATTGGGTAAATACAGCCATTCCAAATGGGAGAAATTGGCCAAAACAAAGAGGCTACAGGCCCCATGCAAGTCCAAAATCCAGCAGGGCAGTCAAATCTCAAAGCTCCAAAACGATCTCCTTTGACTCCATGTCTCACATCTCGGTCATGCTGATGCAAGAGGTGGCCTCCCATGGCCTTGGGCAGCTCTGCACCTGTGGCTTTGTGGGGTATGGTCCCTCTCCTGGCTGCTTTCATGGGCTGGCATTGGGTGTCTATGGCTTTTCCAGGCACACGGTTCAAGCTGTTGGTGGATCTACCATTCTGGGGTCTTGAGGGTAGTGGTCCTCTTCTCACAGCTCCACTAGGCAGTACCCCAGTAGGGACTCCGTGTGGGGGCTCCAACTCATATTTCCCTTCCGCACTGCTGGAGCAGACGTTTTCATGAGGGCCCTGCCCGTGCGTTTCCATACATCCTCTGAAATCTAGGTGGAGGTTCCTAAACCTCAATTCTTGACTTCTGTGCACCCACAGGCTCAACACCACATGGAAGCTGCCAAGGCCTGGGGCTTCAGCCCTCTGAAGCAACAGCCTGAGCTGTACCTTGGCCCCTTTTAATCATGGCTGGGACACAGGTCACCAAGTCCCTAGACTGCACACAGCAGAGGGATGCTGGGCCCGGCCGACAAAACTATTATTTCCTCCTAAACCTCTGGGCCTGCGATACAAGAGCCTGCCGCAAAGGTCGCTGACATGCCCTGGAGACATTTTCACCATTGTCTTGGCCATTAACATTCAGCTCCTTGTTACTTACGCAACTTTCTGCAGCCGGCTTGAATTTCTCCTCAGAAAATGGGATTTTTTTTTTCTATTGCATTGTCAGGCTGCAAATTTTCCAAACTTTTATGCTCTGTTTCCCTTTTAAAATGGCATGCCTTAACAGTGCCCAAGTCACCTCTTGAATGCTTTGCTGCTTAGAAATTTCTTCTGTCAGATACCCTAAGTCATTTCTTTCAAGTTCAAAGTTTCACAAATCTCCAGGGCAGGAGCAAAATGCCACCAGTGTCTTTGCCAAAACATAGCAAGAGTCACTTTTGCTCCAGTTCCCAACAAGTTCCTCATCTCCATCTGAGATCACCCCAGCCTGGATTTCGTTGTCCATATCACTATTAGCATTTTGGTCAAAGCCATACAATAAGCCTCTAGGAAGTTCCAAACTTTCCCACATTTTTCTGTCTTCTTCTGAGCCCTCCAAACTGTTCCAATCTCTACCTGTTACCAAGTTCCAAAGTTGCTTTCACTTTTTGGGTATCTTTTCAGTAGCACCCCAATCCCGGTACCAATTTACTGTATTAGTTCATTTTCATGTTGCTGATAAAGACATATCTGAGACTGGGCAATTTATAAAAGAAAGAGTTGTAACAGACTCACAGTTTCACATGACTGAGGAGGCCTCACAATCATGGCAGAGGGTGAAAGGCACATCTCATATGGTGGCAGACAAAAGAAGAGAGCTTGTTCAGGGAAACTCCCTTTTTTAAAACCATCAGCTCTTTTGAGACTTATTCACTATCAGGAGAACATCATGGGAAAGACCTGTCCCCATGATTCAATTACCTCCCACCAGTCCCTCCCACAATACGTGGGAATTCAAGATGAGACTTGAGTGGGGACACAGCCAAACCATATCACCACTCTAGCATGGTGGGCCCAGGGTAGCTGGACTTCAGACATGGTGGCTTAGGGTTCCATGTGTGAATGCCAGCTAACAGCATAAAAGCAGCATGACCTTTTATGACCCAGTCTGTGAAGTAACTAACACCACTTCTGGCATACTTTATGTGTCAAAACAGACAAAAGGCCAGGCATCATGGCTCACGCCTGTAATCCCGGCACTTTGGGAGGCTGAGATGGGCAGATCACGAGGTCAGGAGTTTGAGACCAGCCTAGCCAGCAAGGTGAAACCCTGTCTCTACTAAAAATACAAAAATGAGCTGGGTGTGGTGGCGCGTGCTTGTAGTCTTAGCTACTTGGGAGGCTGAGGCAGAAGAATTGCTTGACCCTGGGATGCAGAGGTTGCAGTGGGCTGAGGTCGCACCACTGCACTCCAGCCTGGGTGACAGAGCGAGACTCCATCTAAAAAAAACCCAGACACAAGCCTGCCCTGACTCAAGGAGAAGGAACATAGATCCCACCTCTCAATGGGAGGAATGTCAAATAATTTGCAGCCGTGTTTTAAAATCTCCACAGGAGGTTTCATGGGGCTTTGGGAAAGTTCTAAGTACCTATGGTGGCTGTGAATTAGAGCAGCCCACTGATGAACTATTTTCTCTCTGATCCTATCCTAAGATAGGGGACTGCTCCCCTATACTGGTCAGTACTAGTATTGAGTTGCTGAAACAGAGAAACCCTAGAACACAGTGACTCAGATAACAAAAATTTATTCTTCTCTCATGTAACAGTCCAGAGGTAGGTAGTGTGATCCAGGGTAGTTAGGCAGCTCTACTCCATAAGAACATTCAGGATTCAGATACTTTTCATCTTATTGTTTCACCATTCCCCAGGGCACTGTCCTCATCCATATTGCCAAAGGTGGCTTAAAATCATGAGGTTTGAATTCTAGCATGTGCAAAGGGAGCAGAGGAAATGGAAGGTAAGCAATTTTCTTTTAAGGAAGTGACATAGAGTTGCACACATCACTTCTAGTCACAATCCACTGGCAATAGCTTGGGAACATGAGTAAACCTAGCTGCAAGGGGGGCTGACAAATGTGATCTGTAGCTGTGTGTTCATGAGCCCTATAAAAGTTGTGTATGCATGGGGTCCTGTTACTAAAAGGAAGAAAAAGACAATAGATCCTGGGGGACAATTAGTAGTTTCTGCTGCTGGCTTTTGAAACATCCTTGGACTATTTGCCAGGGTTGGGGCTCAGAACATGATACCTTAATGTACAGAACTTTGGCATGCTGAGTATTTTAAACTGAAGGACATTGGAAAGTCTCAGAAGCAAGTTCTGACCTTCTCCTGCCCTCCTGTCTCCTGCCCCTTTTTCTCCCCTGGAAGTGATGAGTAAAAACCAGAATTCCTCTTCCCCAAGACAGATCATAGAAATTAGAATCCTCTTCCCCAAAGCAAGCCATAAAACCTAGAAAGGTCACTCTTACCCTTTTCCCATTCCAGTGGGGTCCTGCCACAGGCCTAGGGGGAAGACTTGCTACACAGAGAGGCCACAAAGAATCTAGAAGACAGACTTTTCTGGGTGTTCTTCCCCAGTTTATTACTATTAGGTCATATCCTTTTGTCCAATTACATTTCTACACCGTGTTGATTTTTTATTGAACCTAAGCAAAAAAATGGACAGTTTTCCTGCCTCTTTGGATCTTCATGTCTGAAGCCTCCCATGTCACATAAAACTTTGATTAAATAAACTTGTTACATTTTTCTCTTGTTAACCTGTCTTTTGTGATAGGAATGGAGCCATTTCCACCCCTACACCAGGCATACTCAGGAACATGGGTTGGTACACTTTTCTTGTAAAGGGGTAAAGAATAAATATTTTAGGCTTCAGGGCCACATACTCTTCATCTATGTTAGTTTTCTATTGCTGCTTTAACAAATTATCATACATTTAGTGACTTAAAACGGAAATTTACCTTACGGTTCTGTAGAACAGAGTCAACATGGGTCTCAGTGGGCTTAAATCAAGGCTGCTATCCTTCCTGGAGGCTCTAGGGAGGATGCATTTTCTTGTTGGAGTAGTTGGCAAAACTCAGTATCTTGCACGCAGCCTCCTACCTCTTAGAACCAGCATTAGGACATCAAATCCTTCTCATTATGCCATCTGTCTCATGGGCCAGAGCTGGAGAAAGATCCTCTGCTTTTAAAGACTCAAGTAATTAGTTTGGGTCATGTGAAATAACATATCCACGAGTTCCAGGTATTAGAGAGTGGGCAGTTTTGGGGGGATCATTATTCTGGCTACCACACAGCTTCAGTACTCAACTCAGTCATTGCAGCTCAAAAGTAGCCATAGATAATATGTACATGATCAGGCGCGGCTGTGTTGCAATAAAGCTTTATTTATGAAAACAAGAAGTGGCTTGGATTTGGCCTATGCATCATATTTTGCCAACCCCCTCTCAAGAGTGTGAAAACCAATTGCTGACTTTGGGCTCCCAGGCAGACAGAAGTCTCTTCTTTTCCCACCCTCCTGGCAGTTAGGCATGGTCTCCTCTGTGTTATCAGCACACCAGCCACTTGCTTCTGTTAAAGTCCCCTTTTCATAGCATCGTAATTACTTTCTTTAGTATTTGTTTTTGCCTCCAGATTATGGGCACATTGAATCCAGGCACCTTGTCTGATTCGTCTTTGTACCTTCTGTAGTGTTTAACAGCATCCAGTGCTTAGGAGGTGCTCAGTAAATGTTCATTTAGTAAAGGAAACCTTATGCAGCAGTCAAACTGAGGGAGGCACGAGTTGGAAGACACACATTTTTGTGTGTGTTTGGGGAAGTATGTTTTCTCTAGGCAGACCTTCGATTTTGATAAGATTTGACTGTTTTGGTTTCCGTCTGCAGGATAAGCCTGACATCTGTGAGTTTCCCTAAGAGTTTGTGAAGGCAGATCTTTAAGAAAGTTTAAAACCAATTATTTGTTGCCCTAATACAAATTAAAGGGCAAAGCCAGAATTATACATTAGCTGGTGAGGCCAGTAATATGCATTTGACAGACATTTAATTTCTGCTTGCTTGTGCCAAAATAACAATGTGACCATAAGGAAATTTGCAAATGGAAATAATATTTTCCTGAGTGTTTTCCCAGATGTTAGAACTTCAGTGTGGGTTGAAAAGTGCACAGAAAGTTTTTGACCTGCCAAGGCATGAGTTCAGATGTTGTAGGATAAACACATAACTCTGATGACATTAACAACATCTGAGGCTCAAGTGGGCCAGGAATCCATCTCTACCTTATTTATGTGAAATGTTCTCACACTTACAGCCTCTAGTCAAAATAATAACTTTATAGGTGCATGGGTATTTGGAGTCTTTAACTGAAAGGTATTTTATGTATAAAGTGTTATAAGAACAACCCCTTTTATCCCAGATGTTCAATGAAATTAAGATACACAGAGGGCATTTTATCCAACAACCAAGGACCAGTCTTAGGTTGGGACCCAGAATGGACGCTTATTAAGTTATACAACTATGTAAGACATGGCCATAAGGCTGCGCCACCCAGCTGAAATTGGCTCAAGTCTCTTAGGTAGGTGGAAGAAAGAAAAGCTTCAACTCTTTGTAAGTATGTCATGCATTTAAAGAGCACTCTTACACTTATACTTCCACTTAAAGGTGGTAGGTCTAGAATTACCCAAAGTCACTCCCAGTCTAAGAGAACCTTCTGAATACACTACCTTCATACTTTTTTGTTTCCCGGCTTCTATCAAACAAATCTCTTCCTCTTAAAGTATTGTCAGCTGCATAGTCAGCATGTCCATTGGGTCATTGCACTTGCTAATAAAAACACTAAGATATCAGACCAAGGACTAGTGTTCTGGGAATGCCCTTATGCTGACATCAAGCCACTAAAATTACTCTTTGGAGCCTAGCCCTACAACCAACAATAGGGTCCGACCCGTGTCATAAAAGCTGTTAAGCACAAATTGTCAGCCCCACTGAAGTCTACGTATACTGTTTCTGTTGCTCTCTCTGCTTTTCTTCCTAATCTGTTAGTATGATTTGTACAGAAAATGAAAACCGATGCTCTTAAAAAAACAAAAAAGCCAAAGCCCCATCTGATAGGATTTAACCTTCCCAACACTTTATTAGCTACCAGCCTGCTCCTTTACTCTTTCTGGGAATTTGGCATGGAATTGATACTTTCTCTGGTGTAGCTCAGCTATGTGATTTGCAGGACATGCTATACACACGCCATACCATCCTCTTTCCCTTGTTCTCCCACTGTCTAGAAATTCTCACCTATCACTAATTAGACCTGGATGTTATGGTCAGCAATATTTTGAAGCCCTATGTTAGGTATTGGTGGGCCACGTTGATTTTAAAAACACTTGACTTTTCAAGAATATCTTCCAATCATTTCTTCACCAATTTTAGTTTGATGTTTCAATTTCCTGTGGCAAGCTTTGCCACTTTATTTCTTTTCTTTTCTTTCTTTCTTCCTTTTGAGACAGGGCCTCACTGTGTCACCCAGACTGAAGTGCAGTGGCATGATTATAGCTCACTGCATCTTCAACCTCCCTTGCTCAAGCAATCCTCCCACTGCAGCCTCCCAAGTAGCTGGGACTACAGGCACGTGCCACCATATCTGGATATTAAAAAAATTTTTTTTTGTAGACATTGGGCCTCACTGTATTGCCCAGGCTGGTCTCAAACTCCTGGGCTCAAGCGATCCTCCTGCCTTGGCCTCCCAAAGTGCTGGGATTACAGGTATGAGCCACCACGCCCAGTCTACATTTTCTTATTTGTGTAATCTTAGGTGATTTTTGTAAAATAAATGCAAGTGAAAAAAAAGATCTATTGGGTTCTGTCTTTGTAAGGTCATTTATTGTTATGGGCTGAATTGCATTCTCCCAAAATTCATATGTTACAGTCCTAACTCCCAGTACCTCAGACCTTGACTGTATTTGTCAATAAGCCTTTAAAGAGGTAATTAAAGTAAAATAACCCTAAAAGTTATTAGGGTGGGGTGTGTATCTGAGTGATGTCTTTGAAGGAAGCGATTAGGATTAGGACACAGGCAACACAGACAACCATGTGAGGACACAGCCAGAAGGTGACCATCTGCAAGCCAAAGGGCGAGTCCTCAGAAGAAACCAATCTGCTGATGCCTTGATCCTAGACTACTAGCCCTTAGAACTATGAGGAAATAAAATCCTGTTGTTTAAGCCACTCAGTCTGTGGTATTTGGTATGGCAGCCCTAACAAATGAATACATTCACTATCAATTTTATTCTTTTCTCCTAGTGAACTTTGACTGTGCTTTTTTTTTTTTTTAATGGAGTGTTGCTCTGTCACCCAGGCTGGAGTGCAGTAGCATGATTATAGCTCACTGCATCTTCAATCTCCCTGGCTCAAGCAATCCTCCCACTGCAGCCTCCCAAGTAGCTGGGACCACAGGTGCGATCCACCACACCCGCTAATTTTTTGTTTCTTTTTCTTAGTAGAGATGGGGTTTCACTGTGTTAGCCAGGATGGTCTTGATCTCCCAACCTCGTGATCCACCCACCTCGGTCTCCCAAAGTGCTGGGGTTACAGGCATGAGTCACCGTGTCCAGCCTGATTGTGCTTTTAATATTCACAGGACACATTTATAGAGATCTGGGCAGCATGTTTTGATCTGTAGGCCACAAGGAAGTGAGGTGATCCAGTGTTGTTTCTGCATAACTTGGTTTTTAACAGTGGCCAGCAAAGTGACCAGACAACCTCTGTCATTACCAGTGGCCTTATACATAAAATGACCTTGAGCAAACTAAAGAAGATTTTATTTGGTGTGGCTTTTCTGGACAATAAGTTTTGCAGAATGAGTTTCAAAAGTGCTATCCTAGGACACAAGTCTAAATCAGGAGGCTCAAGGTCCATATTTTGCAACAGACACTTTCGGGCCACAGAGTTTTAAAAACAAATTCAGCCACTTAAAAATCCAAATTTCCTTCTGCTCTCAAAAATTTGAAATGTCTATCCTGCTTTTCTGTGATCAAAACCAAGTCAGAATTGCCTCTGTTAGCTGGATACTACTCTTTGGTGTGCCCCACCCCCACTGAACCCCTTCCTATTGTCATTTATGCCTGTCTACTTCACTTATTACTCAAGCCACCTGGCCCAGATAATGAAAATAAACAGGTTAGTGGTTCCTAGATTGCCATTTCTACAAGATGCTCATTAAGAAAAGAGGGTTGAGAGGTGAAAATACTCAGGAAACTCAGTGGCCTGTATATATACTTCCTTGGAGATTTTCCATGTGCATGAATGTATGAAAAGATCTTAGAAGTTCTGCAACCGAGAAATCCATTTAACTTTGTTTCCCAGTCTTTCTCCTTCCTATCTGACTAGGAAGTGCCATTTATTTGAGTAACATACATTTGACATCCTGTGGAAACAGTGTTCCAGGGAACACACTTTGGAAAATGCTGAAATGGATTCTCGTAGTCGTAGACAGAAGAATGAATCGGAGAGTTAGAATTCTGTAAATACTAAATAATTTGCATATTCATAAAGAATGCTTGTAAAATAAATGTAAATGAAGTAAATGCAAAGTCATTTTATTACAGATTAATATTACTTTTGTGATGTTATTTGATGTACCATAAAAGACAGCAAGCCACCAGATGCATGACCAATGTTAACTACTATGGGAAAGTCTTTATAAAATTGAAATATTTTACTCATTGTAAAAGAGAAATATATTTTAGCTTTGAGAGAACTGTATTCCAATTACTTTTGTTGTGCTCCAGTGTCTTTGTTATTGCACCACAATAACCACATCACACTCTTCATATTTCAGGTTAATGATCTGATTGGACTGTAAACATTTTGTTAGACAAACTTACACCCATTATACTTGCAATCATTTAAAACAGGGAATATGTGCAAACGAAGCCAGATATCCTCTTGTATTAGCTATTTTATTAGAGTAATAATGTGCAAATCCTGATTTCCTGTTCAACTAAATGATTTCAAACAGTTTTTGACACGTAAATTCACAGCTCTTCTACGTGCTTCCACTGAGTTTGGCAAAAGTGAATTGGTCTATTTGAGTTATCCTCCTTTGATTTCTCCAAGAAAATCAATATAATAAAGTAATTCTTTCCTGCCATCCTCTTCTTTGCTAAGCTCTTCTGAGAACAGTCAGAAGGTGTTTTTCCTTCAATTATTTCAGGCTTGTTTGCATTAAATCCTTTCCAACAGGCGCCAGTAAATGTGTTCCCTTAATAAGGATGTCTCCCTTTGAAATAAGCTAAATAAAATTTTACATTTAAGGTGAGTAAGAACCAGTTATGGAGAAAATTGTTCAATATCTGTTCCATTCTAATTTCTTTTTCCATACAAAGCAGCTGCAGCTCTATATTGAGGAACAAGTGTGATGATGTGGCATGCATAATTCATGCCTCTGGCCTTCTCCACACCCTGATTTTTTCTATCAGAATTGTACATATTTAGATAAGGTCAAAGATTATTCTTTATTTCTATCAGTAAAACATTTTGAAGGAATATGACATAAGATATGTGGTTATTTTATTCTTCATAAGAATGTGGTAATCTCATAATACAAGAGTTTTCCTTTAGATACTTTTGATTTCATTTTATAAATTTTTGTTTGTTTTCTTTTGTTAGATGGTAGAATCTCACTTATTTAAGTGGATGGCATTCTTATTTGTAAAGGTGCCTAGAATGAAAGCTCACCTGTTTATTAGGAATTAAGGCAAAATCATGCCACTTAGTCCCCAAACAGTTCATCATTCTGGCACTTCTTACATTGTTCTCCTTGCCAAAACAGTATTTTAATTATAAGAAAAGTATATCAAGTCTTCAGCTACAAAAATCAATTTTCTGTTCTTTTTTTCCCAGCTTCATTCTCTTGTTTTTATTTTGGCTGTTCTTGTACCTTATTAGTACTGTTGGTCTTCCCCATCTTGATAGCCACAGGCATTTCAAGCTCAGTATATTTATAACTAAATCCATCGTTTTTCTCCCCAAACCTGTTTCTACCACGTAATGAGTTGCAGGAGCCAGAAACAAACCCAGCTGCCATCTTTGATTCCTCACACTCCTCTGCTTGGCACACCCAGACAATAGCCAAGTCCTGTCAATTCTACTTTCTCAATGTCCTTTTAATCTGTCTTCTCTTGCTTACGTATTCCCCATGGCCTCTTCCTGGTTCCAGATGCCATCATTCTTTCCTGGATTGCTGAAGCTTGTCACCCTGCACTCACACATGTGCACACAGGCGGTGAGCGTTGCTCCTGCTCAAAAACACACACTCAAAATCTAAGCTGGAATTGTCAATGTGGTCAGGACTGTAGCATGCCCTCTCTCTGGCATGTTCCCTTGTCCGGCCTTCTCCATTAATCACATGTATTGTCTGAAACGTGAAAGGGCCACTCTCTTAAGGGCTAGGAAGATTGAGAAGTTGTGATTTCTGCCCACAGGTAATGTAAGTAATCCAGTAGAGTTTGTGGTGGGTGCGTGGAGATTGGGAGGCAAGACTACTGGGCATGTCTCAGCCACTGTGGCAGTATTTCTGCATTTACAGTGTTGCTGGAAGAAAAATCAAAAGGAATTCATAGCCTTAAAAATGTTCCTAATTTGCCACCTACCACACAGTAACATTCTCAAGCATAAATTTTAATCTGTAAGATTAGGGTTTCAGCAGTAAGCATCACATTTGATTTCAAGAAATGGCCAAAGGTCAGCCATAATACTAAAATGGTTCCATCTCTGCTCTGACGTCTGGTGATAATAACTTCCTACCGCATTTCGTTTCCTTCTCAAGGTCACACAGGCACCCACAGCGTAGTTGCATCAGGAGAGGAGGATTCTGGGGTTACTTTGTGCAATTCACTCCTCATTGAGAAATCTTTCCAATAACAATGGATATTCTAAGGATCCTGGACATGCCACCAGGTTTTACATAATATTTCTTCCAGATGGTTTCCAAGTTGTAGGGGAAAGTTTCATATCTACAGAGTTGTCAGCTTACCATGTCCTCCCCTGCACCCTGCCACCCCCCTCCTCTGGCCCTCCCTGTCCATTCTGTGCTCAGGACTCCGGGAGTGAAACAGCAGTATTCCCATTAAATAGGAGAAGATAACTCAGATCAAATCTCCATGGTAAATCGGCTCTCAGCACCTGGTGCAGTTCCTTTAATGAAGCCTTTTTCTCTCCATGATATGAATCCATTAGACACTGAGAAGCTTGAGTATGTAAAATATTTTGTTTATCTGGCCCTTCTCAAAGGTACTGTCTGTCATCATAGATGTCTGCAGTAAATATAGCAACAGAATTACTGGATGTGTGAGGCGATTAGATTTATGAGGCACTTAAACTGCAAAGCTTCTAATAACCATAATTCCTAACTTCAATCATAATACCAGTATTAGTGTCATGTTTTCCAGAGGATTTTATGTTTCTAAAAATATCTTAATTGTGGTTACCATGTTTACCCTCTAATTCCTTTAATTTGAAAGTGAACAGGCTGCCGGAGACATAGCTAGAGAAAACAGCCCACCCTTCTGTATTGTTTACATGGACAGTGGGGCAAGATGGATTGCCCGTCTTGCATGTTTTGCAATTAAATTAGATAAATTTCCATGGAAAAGGAGAGTCCATGCTAATAAGGGACAACTGATGACAAAATCAAATGTGGGGATGAGGAATAAAGGGTAGGATATTTGTCCTCCTCCTCCATCCTCTGCCTCCTGTCCCCAGAGAGACTCTGTCTGAATACCTCTAACATGATCTCATTCTAATTATTTGGCATCACTTGAAAAACCTTTGAAAAAATACCAACCATCAGTCGATTCTCCTTTTGACCCAGATCTCAAATGTTAGTTCAGGTGCTTGATATAAGATTCCTGGCCTGTTAAGTCTCTTTTTGACTTTCAGGGATAAAAGAAAGACAAGCTCTCTTAAGTTTGCTTAGCATACACACACATGCACACACACACACATTGTTTTCAACAATTGCTGAACTTAAACAGAACAAAATGTATTGGCATTATCCTGTGCAAAATTGATAGCGCAGCTCTTTCAGGTTCACTGTAAGAACTGTTTGGGTGCAATGATCATTTTTGCATCTTTTAAGAATTTGGCAGATTTGAAGGGCACCCCAGATTTAGCCATTGAAAGTTGATTCCACATAGCCCTCACTGAGTTCAAGACCCTGACAGATGACATGGTAGACTCTGGCCAGAGATGGAGAGCCAGGGGTACTTACTCAGTAAATATTTTTCAAAACTTTTCTTCTGAATAGACACAGAATATAAGCTTGTCTCATAACATTCAAATAACAGAGATGTATAAAGTAAATACGTAATTTCCTCATCTCAAGATAACCACTGTTAGCTTCGTGTATATCATTGCAGGCTCTTTTCCATTCATATTCAAATACATTCTTATTTTACAGAAATGGACCAGTACTACGCATACTGTTTTATGGATAGCTTTTTCACTTAACAATATATCATGGACACTCTTCAGGAGCAGTAAGTACACATTTATCTCTATCTTTTTAACTCTTTTTTGGCATTCCGTAGTATGATTGGATCATAATTTATTTAACTGTTCTCCTACTGAAATATGTTTAAATAGCCTTCAATTATTTGGTTTTACAAATAATGTTTCTGAGAACATCTTGGTCCATGTATCTTTAGATGCTAATGAGAGTATTTCTGTAGGATAAACTCCTAAACGTGGTACTAAAAGTTTTACACATATTAGCAAACTGATAGATTGAGGTGTGTTAGAAAATTGTTTTAAAATTATTCGCCTCTTTCTGGTTTTACCAAAAATATATGAAAGTGCTGTTTACCCACACTGCAGTATGAATATCAGCCATTTCATTTAAGTTTAAGCTGTTCCTTCAATATTTGTTAGAGGCTCAGATAAAACGAACTTTTAATTTGTTATTTCTTGGATTAATAATGATTGGTCATCTTTTCATGTAGTTATATATGTTCTTTTTAAAAAAATTCTGTTTTTATTTCCTTTTCTTATTTTTCAATTGGAGTTTTTACCCCTTCCTTACTAAGCCATACATATATATATTGTTTATGCTAGAAGCTGAAAATAATTTTATAAAATTTTTTACTCTATGATATATGGTATCATACAGAAATTCTATATTTTTTGTAAAATCTATTAATCTTATCTTTTATGGTTTTTTACCTTTGTGTGCTGATAAGAAAAATATCTTCCACTCTAAGATGATAAACATATTCTCCTATATTTACTTCTAGCAACTATCAGGTTTTTAAAAATATTGAACTCTTTAATAAATCATCATTTTGTCTTGGGGTCTTATGTGAGATAAGAGTCTAACTTATTCCTCTCCAAACAGTTCTTAATGGCCTCTACATCATTTAATGAGTCAGCCCTCCTTGCCTTACTAATTTTAAGTCACTAACTACCCATATATTCATGAACCTGTTTATGTACCTTCTGTTTCATTAATCTATTTATAAAAATACTGTGTTGTTTTAGTTAGAGTTGCTTTAAAATATATTTGAATCTGATAATGCAAATTCCCCTCTCAAATTTATTTTACAAAAATTTCTCAGGTATCCTAAGCATTTACTCTTCCAAATTAACTTTATTATCAATTTGTATGGGTTGATGAAAATTGGAATTTTTTGAGTTTCATTAATGCATACTTTGAGAATTGTCATTTTCTTCTAACGGCATTTGTCTGTTTTAGTGAGTTTGTAGAGAGCACTAACTGCTCTCCCTAAACGTATGCATAAAAGGAATAGCAAAAATAATGTAGGCTAAGAATGTGGGTTTCGAGAAAGATGATGTTATGATTGGCTAGAAATTGACAGATAAGTCAATGCAATAGTAACACAAGAAGGTGGAAAGGATATAGATGGGGGGAGGTATGCAGTGAGTGTAGGATGCACGAGTGAAAGTAGAATGAGAGTGTAAAGGGAGGGAAGTGAGAAATAAGATGAGGGAAAGATTATTTGGAGGGTGAAATAAAACCATTGACCTATGGCCAGCTGGGCCATACTGCATACTGGAAGTACTGGAGGGGCTGGAGTGGATTCCACAATCTCATTCATGTTGAGTGGTACTGCAGACAGCCTGTTGTTGAGCGATGACCAAGTGGCCTTGGGATACAAAGCCAGTGGAGGAGGGTAGGTTTGAGAATATGGAGTCCTTACGGGTGTGGTCTGCATGCTTGGCCAGAAGGAAAATTGAATTCAGTCAGCACAGGAAAAAACAAGATTAGTGGGGCAGGGTAGAGAAAATGTGATATGGGCAGGCAAGAGGGCCCAGATTGGAACCCAGCGTAAGAATTTGAATGGAGCTCTACACAGGGGTGAAGCCTGGTATAGGCCCACCCTGAGCACAAAGGGCAGGGGCTTAGTTAGGTACATTTCTGGCCATGGGGACCTTGTCAAGGCCCACTTGCAACCTTCACTCCCTGCTGCTTCTCAGTTTTGGGGACTTGCCATGCGGTGTCCATACACTTGGCCCTCTGTTACTACAGGTGCTATATCTGTAGATTAAACCAATCATGGATCGAAAATATTTGGGGGAGAAAAACAGTAAAATATAATAATACCACAATAAAAAATAATGCAAATAAAAACAATGCATTGTAACAACTATTTACATAGCATTTACATTGTGTTAGGTATTATAAGTAATCTAGAGGTTATTTAAAATATGCAGGAGGAGGCCGGGTGTGGTGGCTCATACCTATAATCCCAGCACTTTGGGAGGCCGAGGCAGGAGGATCACAAGGTCAAGAGATTGAGACCATTCTGGCCAACATGGTGAAACCTCGTCTCTACTAAAAATACAAAAATAGCTGGGCCTGGTGGCACATGCCTCTAGTCCCAGCTACTTGGGAGGCTGAGGCAGGAGAATTGCTTGAACCAGGGAGGCAAAGGATGCAGTGAGCCGAGATCACACCACTGCACTTCAGCCTGGCAACAGAGCAAGACTCCATCTCAAAAAAAAAAAAAAAAAAAAAAAAGCCGGAGGATATGTATAGATTATATGCAAATATAATGCCATTTTATATAAGGATATGGAACATCCAAGGATTTTGGTGTCCTTGGGGGTTCCAGAACCAATCCCCCTCAGGTACCAGGAACAACTGTATATGTATGACATAACTTTGCCCACCCTAGCTATCCCAGATTTGTTCAGCGATAGACACTTGACCAAAGCTGGGCCACTTACTCACTTCTCAGGGAGAGTTAGAGTTGGGACAGATGGAAACAGACGAATCATTTTGAAACAACTGCATTTCAGTACGTAAATCTCTGAAGGCCTTGATGACTATTTCACCATGAGGATTGAGAGGTAGAGGAAAACAATTTACTAAGACAGAATAAAATATATGCATAGAAATGCAGAGACCAATTCTTCCTTCCAGCTTATTTTTGAGACCCAGCTGCATTCTATACTTTGAGCTCAATGAAATACTCCATTATCCCCCGTTTTGTTAAACAAACAAAAAAAAAAAAAAACCTGGATCAAGCTGGGTTTTTTGCTACACAGAGTTACAGAGGTCTTAAATAATATAAGAACCAAGGAAGATAAGGAGGTGAAGTCAAGAATTGACGTCTTAATAAAAATCCAAGATCTAAATTGAAGGACTGAAATATAATTGGTAGAATTTCAGAGAACAAAGATTCAACATACTAGATCTAAAATAGAATCAGAGTTCTGCATTCAACTAGTCCAAATTTGGCAGCAAGGGATAATGGAAGGAGCATTGGATGGAGAAGGAGAAATCCAGGCCTAAGGCTATAGAACTCTGTAGCCTTGAATAAGAATTAACTTCTCCAAAGCTGTCTTTAGAGAGGATAAAATAGGGCAACCGTGTCTGCTTTACCATGCTTGCCACAGAGGAATTTTTTAAGGTATGTGGCTGCCACCAGGTGCACTCAAAGAAATGTAAAATACTATTTCCATGGAAGTTGTTGTTACAGCTGCCTCGTAGAACCTGTATTACGGCACTGACTCTCTGGGGTGAAGTGCTTTTATGTTCAGTAGCTGACTGAGCTGCATAATATAGCAGGGCCCACGGTAAGAGATGTAGGGTAAGGCTGGGGTCCTTGCAGGGCCTCTGGGTAGCATGGCTCCAGGGGGTGCCATTCTTACTCTGGTTCGTAGGAGTGCATTCTCTGGGATGCAACATAGAATTTCATGTGCACGAGGCCCTGCGGAGTTGTGTGGGGTGGCAGTCCTGAACCCAGGGTCATATCTAAAGAGAATGCCTTCTCATGCTCTAGTGCTGGCAGTGGAAGGGAACATTGGTGAAACATAAAAGCAACCTTCAACTTGAGGAATTCCCCTGGCAGCTTTGTCCAGCTGTGTTGTCCAAGCCTTTGGGGAAAGGCTGAAAACATTAGGAAAAGCATGGGTCTGGCTGGTACCTGAAGGCACGCACCCCATAAACTGTGTCAGCACCCCATAAACATGCCACTTTTAATGGCAAGTGCATGTCCCTATTCACCACCATCATTTATTCTACCACAAAATCTCCTGGAACTTTGTTTCCAGAATTCCTTTTAACTTAACCATTAAACCAGCCTTGGAGAGATATTGAGGTCAGTTGTTGTGGACCTGAGTCATATCTCCCCCTGACCTCACCTGAGCAGTAATCGAAATAGCCACAAAGACTGTTGAATAATGAGAACAGCCTTGTGGCAGGCTTCCTGATCGGCTGGCATATATGGAAACCTGGACCCATCAATCATCCCATAATGGTTTGTAAATGTTCACTCTGGAATAAGGGTACCTTAAAACATCTGCTTTGGTGAGATAATGAACATAGGTGGGTGCCTAGAAGTTAGAGGTCTATTAAAAAGACAAGCACACAAAATGGGAAGAGGGTTGCACAGCCAAAGGTACACTTAAAAATGTGATGATGCTGTGGAAATTGTGACAGGAGGACTAAAGTTGGGAGTGGATCTGGGGTTTGCAAAACCAACACAAAACAAAGAAAAACCCAACTAAATCAAATAATACCTCAGTACAGTCCAAAACAGAAAGAACAATGAAAAAGGATTTTTTTCTGGAGTTGGGGTGGATGGGGAACAAAAAGAATGGTCCCCTGGCTGAGTGGGAAGACCTGCCCCAGAGCAAACAGAATCTTGTCCTGTGAGGCTTCCAAGTTCCTCTTAAGGAGAATGGTCTTCAGACAGGCAAGCCCAGCAGGCTGCTGAACGCTGTGAGACACAAGTAAGTCAGCTCTCAGATAAACTGCATTGGCTCAGTCAGAGCACCCAGCACTGAGGGGAAATAATCTGCAACTGTGAGATGGAGTTAATAGAAGCAGTCAGCCATTTTTGAGAAATGATGGAGAATGGCAGATGGTCCAAAGATTGTAGGACCATTCTGTCTTGATTTCAAAAAAGAGAATTCTGACAAATATAGAAGACTAAGATTGATGATCTTCCGCTTAATTTTGGAGTGAATTCTAACATGGTATATGAACCCCTAGAAGTAGACAAAGTCTTGTTGATTTGGCAACCACATGGACTCACAATAATAATAATTCATTTCAGTGCAACCAACTCTTCACCGTTCACTCTCCCTCTTTCTTTCTTTCTCAAGTTAGACAGATAAGGGAATTCCAGAGATAAAGTATGCCAACTTCCTTTAAAGGCTTTTAAATGGCTCCAGGGGGTGCCATTCTTACTCTGGTTCGTAGGAGTGCATTCTCTGGGATGCAACATAGAATTTCATGTGCACAAGGCCCTGCAGAGTTGTGCGGGGTGGCAGTCCTGATCCCAGGGTCATATCTAAAGAGAATGCCTTCTCATGCTCTAGTGCTGGCAGTGGAAGGGAACATTGGTGAGACATAAAAGCAACCTTCAACTTGAGGAATTCCCCTGGCAGCTTTGTCCAGCTGTGTTGTCCAAGCCTTTGGACTTCCTTTAAAAGCCTGTTCTTTAAAGGCTTTTAAAGGAAGTATCTCTCATTTTGTGACTGAGATGAAAAATACGAGAAATAAATTTATATGTAATCATTAGATCAATGCATTCGTGTGATATATTAATATATGGTTATATTTATAATAAATAACAATATATTAGAACATATTGATAATAATTTAATACTGTATATTTATATAAAACAATGAAAAATATTCGAGTAAGATGGAAAAAATATACATATAGTTAAGTGGCTAAAGAGCTGTTCAGTGGATTAACCTCAACCAGAGGAAGTGGAATGGTAGAGTGCAGGATTTAAGGGAACCATCAAATTTGAGCAAATTGGAAGTGCAACCCCACCCTCCCCAGAATTACTGAAGAGAATCCCCAGGGGTGGAGGCTGAGAATCACCATTTTTAACAACTCTCCAAGTGATGCTTAAGCACACTCACAAGTCTGTAAGTTTAGGCCTGACTTCTCCCCTGAATTCTAGCCTTGTACACACAACACTTTTCAACATCTCTGAGGATATCTAATTAGCATCTTCAACTTAACTTGACTGCAGTGGAATTTTTTTATCCCCTCAAAACCTCCTCTTCCTTCAGTAAATGGCACCACCATCCATCCAGATGCTTGGCCTAAACCTAGGAGTTACTCCTCTTTCCCTCAAATCCTATGCTGGCTTTACCTATGAAAGATATCATGATTCTGCCACTTCTCACCATTGCCACTGCCACTAATCCTAGTCTAAGCCAGCACTATCTCTTCTCTGAGCTACTGCAATGGTGTTCATTGGTCTCCCTGCTTCTACTTTTGCCCTTTGTTCCTTCTTCTTAAGGCAGCCAATCTGATTTTTGATACCCTTGAATAGCATCTTTCTACAAAGACAATTGATCCCCAATTTCTTACCTTGGCCTACAAGAGCTTCATCTGGTTCCTAGCTATCTCAGCTCACAGCTCACTCTCTCACTCCCGTGTGCTAGCTACCCAGGCTTTCTTTTGGTTTTTTGAGTGCACCAAACTTGTTTCTGTCTCAGGGCCTTTTCACTTGACATCATGGCCTCTGTTTCATCATTCAGGCTTCGCCTGGAGGATCGCTTCCTCAGAAAAGCCTTTCTCAATGACCCAACTCACTCTCTAACTCATTACTCTGTTTCATTTTACTACTTAAAATTCTTATTGATCTATTTATTCTCAGGTTCATTATCTGACTCCTTGACAGAATATAAACTCCATGTGAACAGGAAATTTGTGCCTAGAACCCTGCTTAGCACATCACAGGTACTCAACAAATATTTATTGAATGAAAGAACCACTGGTATAACAGAAGGAAGCTGGACTTTGCAATCAGACTTGGGTGGAAATCTTTATGCCATCTTGGCTCACACTTCCAGCCCAGTACCCTTGCACTTTATATAACAACCTGACCCTTTTGAGGTTTCTGCTACCCTTTTTCCATCACGATTTGCATGTAGCTCATTTACTGAAGACTTTATCTGCCTCATAATCTTCTTCCTGTCTCCAAGGATTGGCATGGCCCCAGGGAACTTCATGGTCCACATAGTTGAAACAGCCAGCATCATAGCACAATAGTTCTCAACAGTGGCTGCATATTAGACTCATCAAGGAAGTTTTCAAACAATATCAGGTTTGAGGTACCTAGAATGAGGTTCCTACAATAGTCAAATTCATAGAGACAGAAAGTAGAATGATGGTTTCCAGGGGCCTGGGAGGAGGGGAGGAATGGGAAGTCATTGTTTAATGGGTATGGAGTTTCAGTTGGGGAAGACAAAAAAGTTCTGGAGATAGCTGATGGTGATAGTTGCACAACAATGTGAATGGTCTGAATGCCACAGAACTGTAAATTTAAAAATGGTTAAAATGGAATATCTTATGTTACACATATTTTACAACTAAAAAAAACAAGAAACAAAATATATCTCATTGCCCAGACCCATGGGCATTGCTGGGGATAGAACTTGTGTGTCAGTATTTTTTTAAAACTCCCCCGATGAGAATGAGGCTTCATATCCACTGCCCTCTCCTCTTGTTCCCTACCCCCATGACTTGAATGGCCTGCATCTGTCCTCCACTCCAGCCACTCACATCCATGGCTGCACCAGGAGTCATCTCTCTGGGGCATTTAAATCCAGCTTTGTCCTGTGATATGGTTTGGCTCTGTGTCCCCACTCAAATCTCATCTTATCCCTCCCATAATTCCCACGTGTTGTGGGAGGGACCCAGTGAATTGAATCACGGGGGTGGGTATTTCCTGTGCTGTTCTCATGATAGTAAATAAGTCTTACGACATCTGAAGTCTTAGAAACAGGAGTTTGCCTGCACAAGCTCTCTCTTTGCCTGCCGCCATCCATGTAAGATGTGACTTGCTCCTCCTCATCTTCCACCATGATTGTGAGGCCTCCCCAGCCATGTGGAACTGTGAGTTCTCCATTAAACCTCTTTCCTTTGTAAATTGTCCAGTCTCAGGTATGTCTTTATCAGCAGTGTGAAAACAAACTAATACATTCTGTGACTATGCTTTCTCTCCTTTCACCTCCTCTTGTACCCTTACAGTCTTAGTTCATCCATTCTCCCAGTATTGAATGTTTCTCCACATCCTCACCAACACTTTTGTCTTTTGTTTTATTTTTTATAGTAACCACCCAAGTGGGTGTGAATATACATTATTTTTAAGCCCTAGTTGGTGTGGAAGAAAATGAATTTGTGGTAAGCCTCTGTGAAGTTGTACCACTTTCTCAAGATAGGCTTGAGGGGTCCAGTCTTAGGGGCAACGAGCTTACCTTAGTCTGTGGGACCATTGGCTCAATCAGTGAATAATGTGGGATCATTAAGAAGCAGTAATTCTGGAAAGGACTTAAATAGATATTTCTCATAGCAACTGCTAAATAAAAGATTCACCCATTTTGTGATGAGGCAGGATGAAAACACACTTGTTTCATTTACACATTATCTGTATCTGGTGCTACATGAATTTATGGTTAAGTTTACTCCAGGATCTATAAAATAGCACGTTGACTCTATTGATGGGTCAGTCTCCTAAGAGAGCTCAGTTTTTCACAATGTTCTTTTTTGCTGTCTTCAAGAACTTTTGACCAGTGACCCCCCCCCCTTGACTGTTGTTCAAGAGAAGTGCTGGAGTTGGATGGAACCAATGAGCATGGGTGCCAGACCAAAGCTGGTTTCTTCCAGAGAACCTGGTGGTCTTGCTCCCTATCCTCCAGAGGCTGCTGCTCTTCCCAGCATGTGACGGGGCCTCCGTGTGTGGTAGGACAGATAAACACCACACAGTGACCGTGGGCTACATCTGGTACAGCATCCAGATCAGAGAAGAGTCACTGCAACCTCTCTGTGCTTGTCATATTACACATGGGCTATTGGGGTTTGTGCTGAAAACACTGTTTCAATGGGAATTTACAAAAGGAAGTGTTCCCAAAAGGGACAAATAGAAGGTCAGAGTCTAGAACATTGAAGGACAAATTATATTTCGTTTAGAGAGGACGAGGTTGGTGGGATGGGGAGGAAGAGAATGAGCTGTAAGAAAGGCCTTCAGCTCTTTAGGGGACCATGAGATATGGGAAAACATGATCATGACATGATGCTTCAGAAAGCAGTATTGGAACAAATGACTAAAAGTTATAGGAAAACACTTTGACTCTGTAAGAAAGATCTTTCTAGAGCTAAAAGCAAGCAGATGAGCTGCTTCAAGAGATTTCTGCCTCTGTAACTATTGAAGATAAGGCTAACTGACCAGCAGGCAGGAAGGTAATGTAGGGCTGTATTAGTCCACTTTGCATTGCTATAAAGGAATACCTGAGGCTGGATAATTTATAAAGGAAAGAGGTTTATTTGGCTCAGTTCTGCGGACTGTACTAGCATAGCGCCAGCATACTCTTCCTGTGAGGCCTCAGGAAGCCTCCACTGATGATAGAAGGCAAAGGGGTAACAGCTGCATCACATGGCAAGAGAGGGAGCAAGAGAGATGTCAGCTTCTTTTAAACAACAGCTCTTGCATGAACTCACAGACTGAGAACACACTCATTATCATGGGGAGTGCACCAAGCCATTCGTGAGGGAATTCACCCTCACAAACCAGTTACTTCCCACAAGACCTACCTCCAACATTGGAGGTCACATTTCAACATGACATTTGAAAACCATATAAAGGGCTCAACATTCCTAACACCAGCAAAATCTGTGACAATGATAATCTAGTTCATGTTGAGGGGGACGAGACTAAACAGTAGGATCCTTAACTTCTGCTGCTAAGGAAACCACTGTGTTCAGTGATATTGCACCCAGGTTCCTGGTATATAATGAAGGGAACGCGTGAAGGTTTCCACATAATGTTTCTACATAATGAAGAGAACCCATTTTCATATTTTATTGAAAACAAGATGTGACTTTTCTCACAAAACGGACCAAGGCATACGGTTTATTGACAGGGCAGACAGAGGATGTTAAAGCTACAGCCAGAAATGGCTGACCCATAGGGAAGAACCAGATGTAGAAAATACAGCCTCAGTCCTACATTAGAAGCAGGCAAACTGGAGAGCCTGGTGGCTCCATCCTAGAACATTGCATGGAAATCATCTGAAATGGCCTTGATACCTAAAGATAGTGCTTCACCAGAGTGCGTGGGTTTAGGTAAAGACTTAGTAACAGGGCCCTCCCTGAAGCAAAACGTGAACGTCCCTTTGTAGAGGGTATAGGGTGGGAGCCCTGTTGATGCAGAGGAGGACAAATAAAATATAGAGTCTCCCTGGAATCCTGCAGAGCTCTATTTGAGGATGCACTGCAAAATCTCTTCATATTTGTGGCTGGAAGATTAACACCAAAACTTGCATTGAACAAAAGCACAGAGTGTGTTTTAGAATCTTTGAGGAAGGTGGTAGGACTTATGGTAGTTTCTAACACTAGTTTTAATTTTCCTATAAAACAGAATTTGAATTCAGTTTAGTAATCCTCTGTTTTGCCTGTTATCAGTTCTGAGATTTACTGGACCCAGTTCAAGAAGAGAGTTGTGCTACCTACTTTTTTTCCTCTTTCTGAACAAGGTTTGCTCTGAAACATTTGAGTGCTTTGTTAAGGGATGATATCGCCGAGGGAGCGGGGCTGTAACTAATTACCTGTGGTCTGCTTAGATGAGCAGCGACACTTCTATTTTTCTCACCCCTTCCTACGTGCCAAAAATCACTAATGAAGCTGTAAAAAGAGATGTGACAGGCCAATGCCTCCTTTTTCCATGGTATATGGAAAGAGAAAAACAAAACCCTTTGTTGTTGTGAGCTCTTACTGGATATTTTGTCACAGCTGATTGTTAATTTCTGTCAGATAGCACTTCGGATGATTAATTGACCTTTCTTAGCAAAAACAATAAAGGCCATTTAAGGAATACAGCGGAAAGCAGAGAGCATGTTTTGTTGTACTCTGTTTCTATCACAGGTGATTCTCCACCTTTCCAGCCGCCCCCGTTTCTGACCACACCTACTTGGGAAATCATACTCCAAATACTTCTTCCACTTCAACATGGGTCCTCACTAGAAGGCTTCAACTCTATTTGCAAATACTATTTGTGGAGTCATTAAAATAGATTATTTCACTCAGAAGGTGTGTTGTTTATTAAGCGAAAAAGATCAAGGAACAAAGCTCCCGCAGGAGGCTTCATTCATGTTTTCATTTCTAAGTCCATTCTGGGCAGCAGTTGCTGCTACTGCAGCTTGGACATGGTGGAGCCCAGTTATGTCAGAGACTGAATCTATTTTCCTGGTGCTGCTAGTATCTTATATTATATCTACAGTTGTGGAGCATTTTCTATATATAAAATCCTGTGAGATGAAAAATGAATGATTTGACCCTTCAGGAACTCGCCATGTACTTATGAAGACAGCTCTATACGCAGGGTTTCTTTGGATTGTCCAGCATCCTAGCTCAGGCAGCTCATGCTCTGCCTTGCTTCCCTTGAAGCAGGTAACTCTCAATATAGAGCTCCTGCCCCAGCCTTTCTCCTGAGCTCATGGCTCATAGATCCAGCTGCTTCCTGACTGTCCTGTAGGCACCTCCAACAAAGCATGCCTAACAGAACTCACCGTGTTCCCTTCAAATCCACTCTTTTCTTTTCAGAGATAGGTTCTCCCTCTGTTGCCTAGGCTGGAGTGCGGTGGCAGCATGATCATAGCTCACTGAAGCCTCCAACTCCTGGGATCCAGCTATTCTTCCACCTCAGCCTCCCGAGTAACCATGTAGTCATGACTACAGATGTGTGCCACCACGCCCGGCTAATTTATTTTTTATTTTTATATTGTAGAGATGAAGTCTTGCTATGTTGCCCAGGTTTGTCTTGAACTCCTGGGCTCAAGCGATCCTCCAATCTCAGCCTCCCGAAGTTCTGGGATTCCAGGTGTTAGCCACCATGCCTGGCTCAAACCCGCTTTCTTCAACCACATTTCTTACCTCAGCAAATGGTGCATCATGTCACCTAGAGTCACCGGGCATCTGAGAATGCCCTCTGCTTCAGTACACAATTGGACTTATCCTTGGTCCTGTCAATTCTGCTCCTCAAGAACTATCCTTTTTTCTTCTCCACCCCCACACTGTGGCCTTATTTCATTCCCCTCTCCATCATTTCTTGCCAAGGCTTTTGCAACAGTCTCCTAACGGATTTCTTAGTCTCTGACTCCTCCAATCTACTCTTCACCTTGCCTACAAGACTAATCTCTCTAAAGAGAAAATCTGATTCAGTTGCTCTGTGGCTCTTTAAAATCTTTCAGTGATTGTGGATAAAGCAAAAACTCCTTTGTGGGGTATACGAATTCCACCAGTTCTGGCCTGTGCCTGCCACTAGTGTGGGACTTGCTGCATTTCTGTGTTCTGCCTCTGAGCCTGGCCCTCAGTGCCCCAGCCCCCTTGGTCCCTCCCACCTCCTCCCTTTCTCCCATCTGCACTATTCTTCTGGATACCTGTCTCCTTTAAGATTCACTTACCTTTGATGTCCCCAGTGAGTGTTTTCTGAGTTCCTGGGTAGATTTGGCCTCCTCCTTTGCTCCCACTCCACCCTGGACTCGCTTCCAGCATAACACCCTAACATCACATGAATCTTACCTGCTGAAGGTCTGTCTTATTGTCTGTAAAGTCCATTTTGGCCAGCTTTTATTCCAGGTTATCCCCAACACTCAGCACTATACCTACACCTATGAGTTCAATTAATTACTACAGAGAAATGAATGAATTAATAACATCTCATAACAGCCAGTCTTAGGGCAATTCTTAAGTAGTTCATTTTTCTTTTTGCCTTCTCCTTTGTTGCTTCCAAGCCTGGATATTTTATATTTTTCTTCTGGGTACATATTGTTTCTCCACTCCCTGCCCCCTCATGCTGTGATAAAGCTGACAAATATAAGGAATAAACTCAACTCTATAAAAATGGGTATTGAAGAATTAGAATGTTTTATTTAAAAAGATACTTACGGATATAGTTTCTTAGCTCAAAAATATTATGGATTGAATGTTTGTGTTCTCCACTCCCAACTAATATGTTGAGCCCTAACCCCCAATATAATGGTATTTGGAGAAACTTTTGGAAGGTAATTAGGATTAGATGAGTTCCTAAGGGGACCCTCATGATGGAATTAGTGTCCTTATAAAAGAGACACTAGCGAGCTCACTTTCTCTTTCCATGCACACACAAAGAGAAGGTCATATGAGCACACAGCAAGATGGTGGCCACCTACAAGTCAAGAGAAGAGGCCTTGGAATGAAATCTACCTTGCTGGCACCTGCATCTTGGACTTCTCAGCCTCCAGAGCTATGAGAAACAAATTTCTTTTGTTTAATTAAGCCATCCAGCCTATGGTATTTTGTTACAGAAACCCAACAGACTGTGATAAAAGGGAATATTTTAATAATAGAATTGCATATATTAGGATAGCCTGATGGGGAAACATTTTGCAGTAATTCATCTCTGTTCCCTTCCTCATATCACACCACCTAGGGAATTACCTTGGATTACTAAAAAAATCTAATGTATCTGATACAATATCTATTAGAATTACTAAATCTGGCTCAGTCCAAGGAAAAAAAAAAGTTCATTCTTATAATTCTGAACACATTTCCAGGGTGGATATTTTTGCTGAAGTATAGTTCGAGACATGTTTTAGGAAATGCTGCTTGGCTCTTCCTACTTCTTATTCAGCTGCAGGGCTGACTTAACTTTATTTGTCCTCTACATTGACCACCCCACCCTTCGCCTTCCAACAAAACTGCTTGGGAACAGGTGATGGGCAGGGAGTGGGGCTGGGGCAGTGATCTGAGATGTCCTTTTGTGCTTCAGTGTGAGCCAAGATGGTATGCCTGAGCCAGCCACAGGCCGCAGGGATCAACCCGGCTTCCTTGGGAGTGCTGATGAAGAAACATTCAGTGCCAAATAACAATCGTATTCTCAAGTTCTAGCTTGAAAGAGCAAATATTTATGTTGTTTCAGTGGCAGAGACATTCATTCCTTTTATCATATTTGATCTTCCTTAGACTTGGAAAAGAACTCACTTCTCTGTATATTTGTTGACTGTAGTTTGTTCCATGTTTTTAGTATTGCTAGGTAACGAGTACACAAATGCTGGCAATACATTGCACACAAACACACATACTTGTGTGTAAATAGATTTTTTTTTTTTTTTTTTTTTTTTTTGAGACAGAGTCTTGCTCTGTCACCCAGGCTGGAGTGCAGTGGCACGATCTTGGCTCACTGCAAGCTCCACCTCCCAGGTTCCTGCCATTCTCCTGCCCCAGCCTCCCGAGTAGCTGGGACTACAGGCGCCCACCACCACGCCCGGCTAATTTTTTGTATTTTTAGTAGAGATGGGGTGTCACTGTGTTAGCCAGGATGGTCTTGATCTCCTGACCTCGTGATCCACTCGCCTTGGCCTCCCATAGTGCTGGGATTACAGGCATGAGCCACCGCGCCCGGCCTAAATAGATATTTACAATTTATTTTTAAAGTAAACCTCTAAGCTAAAAATCATCAGGAATTATGTACCATAGCTCTATCAAGTATCACTGCGAGTAATTCATTTTCACCTCTAGTTCTTTTAAGCCAGTGTTAATCAAGCTATCTGTGGTGACGAACCACAAAGAAATCCCCCCAATACTTTGTAGATCCATACTTTTATAAAATACAATAAAAATGAATTATTAGAAAATGAATAAAAGACAAAATACAAACACCAATTTTTTATTCCTAGACTCAGAAGACAGTGTCAAGTTGCTATAACAATTTTTTAATGCTTGCTCTCTATTTCTGTTCTTACCTGTCTTTGACCTGTAACATATGGGTAAATAGCCACACATTGAGTAGGGTAGACCAATTATTGGGTAAACAAACAGGCCCATAAGCCTTCTCTTTGGCCCTTCCTTAGGGCCATTATCTCAGGATTGCCTGGAAGTTTCCAGTCTATCAAAACGTGGCAGCTTTCCTCTGAGTTCATAATCTCTGGGATCCCTTTTCCCATGGGAGGGCAGTACGTTGAGACATTGTTCTAGATGAATTGACTTTCAATTGTCCTTCATGCCAGATACTGATTTAATCAGAAAGGCAACTTTATAATGTCTTACGAGCAATGCCCTAAGGAAAATGGGACATTGATGGTGAAATGTTGGGTGCCTTTTGCTCCAAAAGATCTCTTTTGTTTATTGGAGGCTTTTCAGAATTAAGCCAAAACATACAGAAAGGGTAAAAACAGCAAGAGTTAGTAGCTAAAGGTTAGGAGGAGGCCTTGTGGGAATAGAACCCAGGTCACAGCTTGCTGGGAGACAGGGGTACCAGGAGCAAAGAAGTCAGAGAGGAAACAGTGGGGGAAAGGTCTCCGAGGAACACTTTTGTCTGGGATTGGTTTTGTTAATAAAGATTTTAAAGCCACTTAACAGTTCACCTCAGTGGTATGGAAGAGACAGAGCCCAAGAACCAGGCCCTCACTCATTGCCTCAACAGAAGCACAGGGCTTAACATGACAGATATCACTTCCCAATTGTGGAAAATAAAAAGATACATATTAGTGTAATTTCTTTAAAATAAAAACAGTTATTTATAGGAGTCATAGTATTCTTTGCTGTCCATTATTTAGTTGAGAAACTATGCATCAGTACTTTCCATGACTCAGCACATTTTCTTCTTAGGAATTCCAAACATTTTCCCTCATCGTAGTTTATCCTCACATCATTGTTGAGACATGATTACTTATTGGCATATTCAGTCAGCAATTCTTTATAGAAGCTTTCTGTCTAGCAGTTAGTAATCTATAAAGTGAGTAGGAGCCATAACAATGTCTTCTAGATTTGTGAGAATATACTTCAAGAAAGAAAATATACTTGATATTTTATACGTTTTTGAGACCTAAAAATTATTATGAGCCTTGGCACATATTTTAAAGTGAAAACAATGAGAGAATCTGTACTCTTTCCTTATGTTACAAGATATTTGTTAATTACATCATAAGCAAGATCTCACAAGTAAATTGATAGGTAAAAACTGTTTTTTGTTTGTTTGTTTGTTTGTTTTTTTGAGACAGGGTCTGGCTCTGTTACCCAGGCTGGAGTGCAGTGGCACAATCTCGGCTCACTGCAACCTCTGCCTCCCAGGTTCAAGCAATTCTCCTGCCTCAGCCTCCCGAGTAGCTGGGATTACATGCACCCGCCACTGCGCCCAGCTAATTTTTGTATTTTTAGTAGAGATGGGGTTTTGCCATGTTGGCCAGGCTGGTCTCAAACTCCTGACCTCAGGTAATCTGCCTGCCTCGGCCTCCCAAAGTGCTGGGATTACAGGCGTGAGCCACCACGCCCAGCCAAAAACTTTTGAGTGTCTCTGAAGCAGTTTCCAAAGTATGTGTTCATTATTTCCTTGCATTTGTTATTGATGAGGATCCTAGCAGCATAAGATCTGTCAGAATTAAGGAACTGGCTGAAACTTGTTTTCCCATTTAAGAATTAGGATTCTGTGTATGTATAAACTTGCCCTGATTCGGTACTTTTCAGCTGAGTTCTGTGAGACCCTCATCTCGATGAAATGCTGCATGTATTGGGTTCTCACCTGAAATTAGGAAGCTGAGAGCATTTATATTTAATGTGGGATCTCCCAGTGAAGAGTTTAAATGAAGTTGAAACAAATAAACAAACTTTTCTGTTCAATACACACTACTTTGCCCATACACAACAGATGTTCAAGATGTATGTATTTATAATCATGGAATGAACATTTTTATTCTTTGATTTTCCAAATCTAAATCCCATTCCTGTATTTGAGAAATCCTCCACCTTAGGAATCAAGGTGGGAAGCCAAGCCTACCTCCAACTGAGATGCTGAAAACACTGGCTACTCTTTTTCTCAGACTCCCTAGGGTTTAGCCAATCAGATACTCTTGCCAGAGATTTTGCATTCAGAGGTAGTGGTGCAAGGAAGCAGGAGTAGTGGAGAAATCCTTATAGGGCAGGTGGTGGTAATTGCTGGGGAAGTAAAGTATTCAATGGTTGTGGAAGAGGTGGCTTCACTGGGCTGGCTCTATCTGTCATTTTGGTTCTGAACCTGGCTGTTACTGAACCTGCAGATTTCCTGCCTGTTTTCCATATGGAGTTTTCCAGTCTTCTTCTGAGCTGCCCAATACATATCTTTCTGCTTAATCTCTTGAAGTTGAACTCTGGTACTTGCAGTTAATAAGCCTGACTAGTATACTTTTAAATATTGAAATTATGGAAACACCATCATTAATATAATATGTATTTTTCTAATTCCAAGTCAACTGAAGGTACATTTGCCTTTAGAGCTTTTTGTGGAGAATTTATAGGAGTTCCTGATACTTAGTTCTGGCCATTTCAAGGTGGAGCTAGGTGAGTCCTGCCAAATGTTGAACAGAGCAGGCAGTCTGTATTATTCTGGGATGCTAACACAGCCCATGGCTGGGACCAACCTGTAATGCTGCTGTCTAGGGCATCCAATAGCCTATTCAATTGCTTTGAGAATTAGAAACAGACTTCTCTTCCTCCAGATGAGCATAGCCCTGTGCCAAGGCCACTCTTGGTAAAGGGGACCTGGTGCTAGATTTTTATCCCACTTGCCCTCTCAGTGGGGACCTTATGCAGGGTGTAATCTGCCAAACTGCGTGTGGTAACCACACTGCTCTCCACAGTCAAGTCCCCAGTAACTCCTAAAAAGAGACACACACGTTGAATACCTCCTAATCTCAGACCTCAGGAAGCTTACAATCTAGTTTGAAAGGCCGGCTGTAAACATGTAGAAAGGCTAAGCTAGATTGAAATACTGTAATAGCAGTTTAAGACAAGAGAAGAGGGCTGTATTAGTCAGAATTCTCCAGCGAACTGGTTCATGCAATTATGAAGACTAGTAAGTCCCAAGATCTATAGAATGAGTCAGCAAGTTGGACCCAGGAGAGTGAATTGTTTAGTTTCAGTCTGAGTCTAAGGGCCTGAGAACTAGGAGAGCTGACAGTGTAGTTCCATTCCAAAGGTTGGCAGGCTCGAAACACAGAAAGAGCCAATGTTTATTGTTCAAGTCTGAAAGCAGGACAAAAAATGATGTCCAGTTCGAAGATCATTAAGCCTTCTTTCTTAGGGGAGGATTAGCATTTTGTTTTAATAAGGCCTTCAACTGATTGGATAAGCCCTACCCACACACTGGGGAGGGCAATTGTTTTACTTAATCTACCTATACACATGTTCATCTCATCTAAAAACACTCTTGCAGAGACACCTAGAATGACCAAATATCTGGGTACCCCATAGCACAGTCAAGCTGTCACATTAAAATGAACTATCATAAGGATATATTAAAAATTACAGGTGATTAATTACCCAATGAATTATACAGATGAGAAATACTCAGAGATGCCTGAGGAAGGTGAGATAGCTTCAGTCTGCAGTAGTCTTAGAAGGCAGATAGGTGAAGACCGATAACACTTTTGAGTGGGAAAGTGAAGGATAAGGTATCCATGATACCCTAACAGGGAGAGCAAGCCTTGAATTTGGGACAATCAACATTCCCTTTGCCAAAAGATAAAGCCCAAGCTCCATATCTAGGATATAAAAGTCCTCACAATTGGAGCTAAATCCCATCATTTTGGTCTCATTTCTAAGAGGGCTTTCTTTCTGAGCCATCCTATTACTCCATTCATTTCTTCAGCCAATGTTTGGTAAGTTCTACTGTGTGCTAGGCATTGTATAAGATTTCCTAGCCTTAATACAAACTCTTCCTCTTCCAAACATAAATACAATTAATTTTTGTGCAATTCTTTTTGAAATAGTGGCAGATTAACTATTTTATCTTGATCTGTTACCTAAAGGTTTTGTTCTTCAACTTTTTAATTTTTTATATGTTTTATGTTCTTTTCATTTATCCAACTGGATTATAATATATGAGACTGTGTTTTCTAGTACCATGGTAACCCTCATGAGTACTTTCAAAATAAGCATGTGATATTTGCTGCTTACACTTGAAGTCTTAGCTAGTGATAATGTAAGAAAAGGACAACTTTTCCCTTATCACAGTGGCAATTATACAGATTTGGAATTGAGATATCTTTCTAGTTGAGGAGGGACTACTTGAGCAATATCTTATTCTAAGAACATAAACTTATTGCTCAGGTGGTCATAAAGGTGAATTGTAATTTAAATGCAACCTCACAAATATGGAATAAGTGAAAGGGAGGGGTTAGGAGGGCAAATCCCAGCAAATAAAGTCTAATTGAAGTTCACTCTGCAGTCCCTTTTAGAAGCAGCAGTTCTTAATTGTAATAAATATTTAAATTGGTTTCCAAAGGGACTTGAGTGCCTAGAAAAAGCTCAAGTATTGAACAGAATGAAGAAAAGGAAGCATGTTATCCTTCTTTTTCATGTACAAGCAAACCACCAAGTTATTTGACATCTTTACAATTTCACTTAGAGGTCACCAATGATAACTCATTTCCTAATGCTAGCCACCTAAGTAGAAGCAGATTACTGTACAAGAGTAGCATCAACAGTCTTAGTAATAAAGCCAAGCATCAGTTTTTTTATTTCCAGCCTGATCACCAAACTTTTAGCTGAAACTGCATGTGATACATTGCAGGTGTCCTTATATATCAATAAAATTGATTGGAACAAAGTGAATCAAACCCACTATTACAGTAAAATTGGCAGCACTAATATGTGTTAATGATAGCTGGGCCATCTAATTTTGGGAAATAGTAACAATTAGAATGTAAGCCTGGGCAGCATACCAAGACTCTGTCTCTAAAACCACAATAACAAAAAGATTAGCTAGGCCTGGGGTCACATATCTGTAATCTCAATACTTGGGGCACTAAGATGGGAAGATCTCTTGAGCTGAGAGGTAGAGGCTGCAATGAACCATGATTGCACCACTGCAGTCCAGCCTGGGTGTCAGAGTAAGACTCTGTGTATAAAAAAATGAAGTAACTCAGAAATGGAAAACCAGACATTGTATGTTCTTACTCACAAGTGGGAGCTAAGCTATGAGGATGCAAAGGCATAAGAGTGATACAATGGACTTTGGGGACTTGGAGGAAAGGGTAGGAGCAGGGTGAGGGATAAAGGACTACACAGTGGGTACATTGTACACTGCTTTGGTGGTGGGTGCACCAAAATCTGAGAAATCACCACTAAAGAACTTATTCATGTAATCAAACACCACCTGTTCCCCCAAAAACCTATGGAAATAAAAAATTGAAAAAAGAAAACCAAAACACCAAAACAACCAAACCAACCAAACAAACAAAATAATTAGAATACAGGCTTTAATGCTTCTGTTGGGCTTATTGGTGAACAACCTCACTTCTGGTTTTGGCTAAGATAGCATATGCTTAGTAAAAGAGGTTTTTTTTTTTTTTTTTTTTTTTTTGGTTATAAACTGAATGTTGTATTACTGCTTGAAACCAAATCTACTCAACAAATTTCTAATAGCCACAACAAGGATGGACTGCCACTCTTAATGTTGTTAGCTGAATTTTCTTAATCACTTTCTGCCTACATTTTATTGGCCAAAGCAAGTCATGTGGCTGCTGTGGAGGCCAATGATGATCGAGACACATAATTCTTCCATGAAGAGGAGCTTCACAAGTTGCACGGCCAACCCTAACATTTGTGGGCTGAGGGTGCATAGTCGTTTCACCAAGAGGGGCAGGGCATGTTTTGAATAGTGTAAAATCGGCCGGGCGTGGTGGCTCATGCCTGTAATCCCAGCACTTTGGGAGGCCGAGGCGGGCGGATCACGAAGTCAGGAGATGGAGACCATCCTGGCTAACATGGTGACACTCCGTCTCTACTAAAAATACAAAAATTAGCTGGGCGTGGTGGTGGGCGCCTGTAGTCCCAGCTACTCGGGAGGCTGAGGTGGGAGAATGGTGTGAACCCGGGAGGTGGAGCTTGCAGTGAGCCGAGGTTGCGCCACTGCACTCCAGCCTGCGAGACAGAGCGAGACTCTGTCTCAAAAAAAAAAAAAAAAGCGTAAAATCTACCATAAAACATGATTCCATCTTCCCCATCAATCTCTCATACGCACTTCAAGAAAGATTTTTCTCAAGGTTAAAAATCCTCCATTTCTTTTATTGTTGCTCTAAGACATAGTTTTAAGTTCCTCTTCATTCTCTGAGCACATTTTACTTTACCTGCATTTCCTGGGCTGTTAAGCTTTGTGACAACAGGGACTGTGTCTTTTTTTGTTCTCCACCAGATCTCCAAGGCCTAACACAGTACCTAGCAACTTAGAAGGCACTCAGTAAATATTTATTGAGGGCATAAAATGCTTCTTTTAGATCATCGCCTGATCAGTGCAGCTCGAAGTAGAAATATTACCACGCTTATTGTAGATGTCCTACATCGTTTAATATAGCTTAGAATTATGTGTCTGTGACCACATGATCCTATGAATTGTTTCTGACTCTATTGTTGCCAGAAAAATGTCTGTAGACATTGCTCTTAAACTTGGTTTCTCTCATGTATTATTGTACAATTGGCTTTTTGAACCTATATGCAGACCTTGACACTTACCTCATTGTAATATCCTGTCCCATTCAGTCCATTACTCCAGCTTGTCTGTATTTTCTCCAATCCTGATTTAGTTACCTAGTGCATTTAGTGTCCATCTCATATAAAGCATATGCAATCATATGCAAATCAGGTGGATTTGCCTTCCATGGCTTTGTTCCAGCCACTGATAAAGGTGAGGCAGGAAACATCTTCTAAGAAATGCTTTGTGGCACACCATCTGAAATGTTTTTCCAGCTTGCAATTGATCTGTTATTGGAAACCGACTGTTCATGGGATTGCCCAGACAAGCAACACTGCATGACCCCATGGCACCACAGGAGCCTGAGTCCAGGCTCTGTCACGTGCTAACATGTTACTTTCCACATCTTTGAGCCCTGCTTTCCTCTCTGTAAAATGTAGGGTTATTTCCTCTCTGTAAAATGTAAAATGATGGTACCTGATAGGTGCTAGAAACATGTTTTCTTCCTTTTCTGATACCACAAGTGTCCTGTTCGCTGCTCCTCTTTTTATTGGGTTCAGAATTAGAAGGCAAATTTACGAAGTCCCTTGATTCAAATTCAGTCCCCACACCCAGAATACTCACTCAGGATGTTGAAACATAAATATAACCCCCACTCTCTGAAGTGGCAGCCAGGAACCTTGGAACGGTCTCCAAATTCAGAGATACAAAAGCATATGTACTACATATTCCCAGGAATATCTTTGGAAACAGCCTTGGATATTTACCTAGGAAACCAACTTATAGTTTCCCTAGATAAATATGCAAACTAATTCTAATGACACTCTTGGGCCATACTTGTTTTTTGTTTTTGTTTTGTTTTTTAAAACAGATTTCTCTACCTAATTGTATTTTTGCTCAGGCACGTCCAGATCAGTTTGATCTGGGTAACAGAGAGAAACACAAGAGGAATTTGTCTCTGAAAATTCACAATGTGGAAAATTTACTCGCAGCTAATAAAGAGGAGCTTAAGTGTGAAAAAAAGTGCTTTGGGGATTTCCGATATTTCCCTCCTCTTCTTTTGATCTTCAATGTCAAGTTCATGTTAACCTCGACTTTTGGTACACTTTTACTAATGAAATACCTACATATGTGCTCAGGACTGACCTGGAGTGTTACATTTATGGTCTAACCATTATTCTTTATGTTAGCTGGGTATGGAAGAATGCCTGTTTTAGTGCATCAAGGACATTTGCACTTTGCCTTATTTTAAATACAGTCAGCCCTCTGTATCTGTGGGTTCCACATCCGTGGTTTCAAGTAAGCTCTGTTCAAAAATATTCAGAAAAAAAGTCTGTAGTGAACATGTATGATATGAGAGTATATGCTTAGGTTACATGCAAATTCTACACCATTTCATTTCAGAGCCTTGTGCATCCTCGGATTTTGGTATCTGAGGGAACTCCTGGAGCCAATCCCTCATTGACACTGAGAAATTACTGTACTGTTTTATTTGTGCCGGGTTAGTCATAGCTTAGTTAAGGTCTTTGTTCTGACTGGGTTCAGAGCCCACAGCTCTGGCCAAGGACTCAGACCTACCCTGAGTCCCAGTGATAAAGACTCTTTAAACTACTTTGGTGGTGATGATTGCATCACAGTGTGAATGTGCTTAATGCCACTGAAATGAACACTTAAAAATAGTTAAAAGGGTAAATTTATGTTATGTGTATTTTATCGTAATAAAAATATGCTAAAAAATGCAATATGTGATCCTCCATTGAACTGTGAACCAAGAAAAAAAAAGTTACAAAGGACATTTTTTAGGATAGTTGATAAAACTTGAATATGAACTATAGATTAAATAATAGTAATGAATCAATATTAAAGTTTAGTTATCTTGAAAATTGTAAAAAACAAGCAAAAACACTTTGGCAGAAAGGCAAGACAAAAGCTGAAATATTTCTAGCTGAAAGGAAAGTGCAGGAAGTAAGAGGCTGGGCCTAGGATCACCCAGCATGAAGGCTGAAGTTTGCAGGAGTCATGTGGATGAGAAGGAAAGCAGAAGGGGACCAGTTCCCGGGAAACCTGAGATAAGGGTGTGTGGAGGGAGGTGATTCCACCTGGCCCAATGTGTGTCAATCCCAGCTGCTGTGTATCAACCATGTGCTATCATGTTCTTTGTGCCTAGTTTTAGTGAATTCAGAATTTTTCTTTTCTACATTTTGCAGTTACCATCTGCATCAATGCTGGATTACTTTGTGAACATTACCATCTTGCTTATGTGTAGAAAACAGTATGAAGAGCTGTAGATTGCTTCAGAAAAGTCTAAGCGAGGTTACAGTTGTTTAAAAACTCTTGATTTATTGTATGATACCATATGGTAGTTGAATTTCATGAATTTAGACTCCACTAACTCAAAATTTATAAAAATGGAGGCAGAGATCTTCCTGATTTGTCTTATATTTAAAGAAAGAAAAAGTATCTATGAAGCAGATAAATAATGGAAGTGGGTCTGCAGATCAACCTCATTAGGAAGGCATGCTGTTCCCAGTACCTGAGAAGGAAAAATTTACTCACAAAGTTATTAGTATGCTAATTAAAAAACATTATTCTCTATTCATCAAAATAAGTCTGCAAGCATTCCTACTTCCAGTCATTCATAAGCCTCTCTCCTTTACTGAGTGTAATAGTTTTTTACTTTATAGGATATTTCTTTTTAAATATTCCATAATTCATACTAAGCTATCCTTCATTTGTCTAAATCATTAAGTATTTTGTCTTACACTGAAATGTTTAGTGAGTGGTTTATGAACAGACTATTTTCAAAGAGTTCTAGGATGTGGCCTTTCTTTTTTAATGGAATACATTTGATATAGAGATTAATCCAGATAATGTAGGAGATTATGTTAAGGAAAAGGCAGCAAAACTGAGAAAGATAAAACAGGATGGGAAGGAAGTAACCCATGTTGAGGTGATGAAATAAACGCTACAGAGTTAGTGAAAACCATAGATTATACATATTTTGGTAATTTAAGAATGTACCAGTGAAAAGGAAATAAACTACCAGGCAAGAATGAGAAGAACAGTGTCTCTAATAGTACTGTCAGTCAGAGTGATAATTTTAGGGGAAAGTATCTGGTCACATATCTGGCTGTTCCCTGAGATATCACATTGCAGACTCCATTTTCATCCTGAGTAATGGAGCACAGATGAGTGTTTTGGATGGTGGCAAGGGATAGAGAGGATTACATAAAGTGGTGTTATTGCAAATCTCAGTGCAGAGGAGATGTGTTCCAGTCACCCAGCTCCCATTCTGGAGGCCAGAAAAAGCTAAAATACTTCATAACCAAATGCGTAAGTCAATGCAAATGTTGGATAGGCTGACAGATGTCAAAGCCCTCTCTTCCTCACTGAGTGAATAGTGAACCACATGTGATAAAATGAGGACCAGATGGTACTGAATACTGAAAAGAGTGTCTCCACTTCTCAGGAGTGTGTGTGTGTGTGTGTGTGTGTGTGTGTGTGTGTGTGTGTGTGGTGTGTGTGTGTGTGTGTGTGTGTGTGTGTGTGTGTGTGTGTGTGAATACAGTTGACCTTTGAACAACACGGGGGTTAAGGATGTTGACCCTGATATGGTTTGGCTCTGTGTCCCCACCCAAATCTCATCTCAAATTGTAATTCCCATGTGTCAGTGGACAGACCTGGTGGAAGGTGATTGGATCATGGGGGCAGTTTTCCCCATGCTGTTCCCTTGATAGTGAGTGAGTTCTCATGAAAGCTGATGGTTTTCAAATGTGACACTTCTTCGCTTGCTTTCTCTCCTGCTGCCTTGTGAAGAAGGTACTTGCTTCTCCTTCGCCTTCCACCATGATTGTAATTTTCCTGAGGCCTCCCCATCCATAAAGAACTGAGTCAATTAAACCTTTTTTTAAAAAAATAAATTACCCAGTCTTCAGTAGTTCTTTATAGCAGTGTGAAAACTGACTAATACAAACTCCTGTGCAGTAAAAAATCTTCATATAACTTGAGACCTCCCCAAAACTTAACTACCAATTGCCTACTGTTGACTGGAAGCCTTACCAATAACACAAATAGTCAATTAACACATATTTTGTATGTTATATGTATTATATACTGTATTCTTACAATAAAGTAAGCTGGAGAAAAGAAAATATTTTAGGAAAATCATAAGGAAGAGAAAATATATTACTATCTATTAGGTGGAAATGGTTTATCATAAGGGTCTTCATCTTTGTCAACTTCATGTTAAGTAGGCTGAAGAGAGGAAAGAAGAAGAAGGGTTGGTCTTGCTGTCTCAGGGGTGGCAGAGGTGGAAGACATGGAGGAAGTGGCAGAGGAGGCATGAGAGGTAGACCCACGCAGTTCAAATCCATGTTTTTCAAGGAGCAACTGTATATGTATGAATGTATATGAATAGATATGATTATATAGAAATGAATATACAGATATTCATGGCTGTGATGTAGTACATAGGAAAGAATCACCATTGCATCTTTTGTTATGTAAAATTTAAAACATACACAAAGTAAACAGAATAGTAAAATGAATTCCTATGTACCAATCACTCAGTTTCAATAATTATTATTCTTGCTTTATATTTATCTACACCCATTCCCTACCCCCTACTCAATCATTTTTAACTTTTTGAGAGAAATTTAATGTACATAAAAAGAACTTAATAATTTGGACAAATGGATCTACCCATGTAACCCACATCACCATTTCATTTTCTCCCCCATGGTTTTCTACAGGTGTCTAAACCACAGCTGAAGTGCGTGGATCCCATTTTACTGTCAAGACAGGCAACCCAATGCCAATAGCTTAGATTCCATGGTTTCTTAGAAGTGGTAATGTTGAAGGGATGGCAGTGGGAAGTAGAGGAAAGAATAGAAAGATCTAAGGAGCAGAGAAGAAAATGTACCCTGGAAGTAAAGGATATGGATTTGGAATGACCTATGAAAGAAAACGGGCAAGCTGTAGAGAGAGAAAAGAAGTTTCATAACTTCATGTACTCCATGAGAAAGAAGAGAATTCCTAATTTTTGACTTTTAGATGGCAGTTACAGGAATCTCAAAACAATGCTTAAGAAGTTATCTTGACTGTCAGTGCATTAAAACTTCTCCCCAGCCTATTGAAAAAGCCTGGAATGAAATTCTGCTCATGCTTCACACAGAGCTTTCAGTGCATGTATCCCCTTCATCCTGCACTCCCAGCCCCTTCATCGTGGGCACCCTGCCTATTCTCAGGGTGACTTCCTGGTCTGGTCATGTTGTTGATCATTATTGACATTCTCATTGCCTCTTGAATCTCACAGCATCTTGGGAAAATGAGGCACTAGCAAAAGAATAGCCCAGGAGTCCCCATGCCCACTCTAGGTGTGCCCTCTCTTTATGACCCTTCTCAAAGTTTCCTCCTGCACCAGTTCTATTTTTAGGGCAGTTTTCTAAACTGCAAGACCTACCCCTCTTTCCTACATAGTGCAGCTGAAACAAATCTCCAGAGGGGACGTTATTTCCTAGTGAATCAGTTCTACCACCCTCGTTTTTTTCCTCTGGATCCCACCTACACTTGCCAGGTGGTTTCTTAGTCTGAGGCCAAGACTATTCTGCCAGTTGGTCCTCAGTGCTGTGGCTTGGAAATACCCTCAGAACTTTATTCCAGATGGCCCTTCATCTGCTGATCTCTAGCTCCTCCTGATTCCCATGTGGTCTGGATTGGTGGTATGGACCAAAAACCAGACTCAAAGATAGCTTATTGCTTGATAATGGGCAAGGGCAAGAACATTTGAGTAAATGATTCTGAAATAGAAAAGCAGGCTCAAGGGAAGAAGACGGGCCATTTTTCTGTTGATGGAATCACTTTAGAGTTTTGTTTTGTTTTTTGAAGGCATCTGGTTTCCATGTCTGTTGGGCTTCCTAATAGAAACATGATAAAGCTTTAATATAATGCCCACTGTTTTCTGTTTTATGCACTGAATGTAAATCATGTCAAGTTCAAGGACTGTATATTCAGTTTTCCTCAATGGTAGCTTGCTTTGTAGCTTGAGGAAAAGTAAGCTTTAATATATTTCTTTGTGGGTGAAAGACCAATATTGATCAATGAGGTGTTATTCATTCTTTCATTACTTTTTATAAGCTCACACATTAGGTTAGCAATATTAAGTTTGTTCCATCAAATCTAATCATAGCATCTAAGCAGCATTTTGGAGGTTAGGCACAACCAATAGTAGTATGCTTAGAACAACTCTGGTTTTCTCCAATAAACTCTCACTTAGCAACTTAAATCTTAAATTCTAAAAATGTATTTAGGGAATATATATTTATACATATATTATTTGTTGTATTAGGCCATTTTTGCCTTGCTATAAATACCTGAGACTGGGTAATTTATAAAGAAAAGAGGTTTAATTGGCTCATGATTCTTCAGGCTGTATAGGAAGCATGGTGCTGGCATCTATGTGGTTTTAGGGAGCCCTCAGGAAGCTTACAATCATGGCAGAAGGTGAAGGAAGAGCAGGCACATCACATGGTGAAAGCAGGAGCTAGTGCCAGAGAGATAGAGAAAGAGAGAGAGAAGGGGGAGGTGCCACATACTTTTAAATGACCAGATCTTGCAAGAACTCACTATCATGAAGATCGCACCAAACTATGAGGGATCCGCCCCCATGATCCAAACACCTCCCACCAGCCCCCACCTCCAGCACTGGAGACTACAATTCTTGAGATTTGGGCAGGGACAAACATGCAAACTATAGCATATGTAATGCACAGACACAATTGTTCTCAGAAAAATGAGTTCCTTTATTTTCTTTGTCTTTTTCCATAAAGTTCCAAGAGTTGCTAGGATTTGGTAAAACAGTATTCACACTGTCTATATGTTTTTGGTTTTTTTTTTTTTTGAGTCATTGATTCTTTTTATTTATTTAATTATTTATTTTATTTTATTTTATTTTTTATTATACTTTAGGTTTTAGGGTACATGTGCACAATGTGCAGGTTTGTTACATATGTATCCATGTGCCATGTTGATTTTCTGCACCCATTAACTCGTCATTTAGCATTAGGTATATCTCCTAATGCTGTCCCTCCCCCCTCCCCCCACCCCACAACAGTCCCAGGAGTGTGATGTTCCCCTTCCTGTGTCCATGAGTTCTCATTGTTCAATTCCCACCTATGAGTGAGAACATGCGGTGTTTGGTTTTTTGTCCTTGCGATAGTTTACTGAGAATGATGGTTTCCAGTTTCATCCATGTCCCTACAAAGGACACGAACTCATCATTTTTTATGGCTGCATAGTATTCCATGGTGTATATGTGCCACATTTTCTTAATCCAGTCTATCGTTGTTGGACATTTGGGTTGGTTCCAACTCTTTGCTATTGTGAATAGTGCCGCAATAAACATACGTGTGCATGTGTCTTTATAGCAGCAAGATTTATAGTCCTTTGGGTATATACCCAGTAATGGGATGGCTGGGTCAAATGGTATTTCTAGTTCTAGATCCCTGAGGAATCGCCACACTGACTTCCACAATGGTTGAACTAGTTTACAGTCCCACCAACAGTGTAAAAGTGTTCCTATTTCTCCACATCCTCTCCAGCACCTGTTGTTTCCTGCTTTTTTAATGATGGCCATTCTAACTGGTGTGAGATGGTATCTCACTGTGGTTTTGATTTGCATTTCTCTGATGGCCAGTGATGATGAGCATTTCTTCATGTGTTTTTTGGCTGCATAAATGTCTTCCTTTGAGAAGTGTCTGTTCATGTCCTTTGTCCACTTTTTGATGGGGTTGTTTGTTTTTTTCTTGTAAATTTGTTTGAGTTCATTGTACATCAGAGTGAACAGGCAACCTACAGAATGGGAGAAAATTTTTGCAACCTACTCATTGGACAAAGGGCTAATATCCAGAATCTACAATGTTTTTGGTTTTTAGTCTTTGGTTTTGTTTTTTCTCCTCACCTCTATCCCAGTCTTTGACTTTCTATATAAGGAAACCTGACATTTTTTTGTTTGTAATCACACAGAAACTCCTCTAGCCCCTTGGCCACTTTAACAAAAAATATAAATACCAATTGCATGTTTCTTTACTCCATTGTCCTTTGTTACTCTCGTTGAGCAATCCTGAGGTTTTATTTGCTCTTTCCCTCCTTTCCCGCTCTCAGTACTTCAAAAGTACAATCAGACCTTTGCTCAACTTAAAATATATCTTCTCTCCTACGCGAGTGGTACTTCTTATCTTATATTTTTGCACTGCTTACATGTTTCTGATTTTTTCTCTAAGGACTTTGAGATTCATATGCTTCTTTAGTCTTTATATCTTTGTCTCCTTAAAAAAATTTAGTGCTCTCTCTCTCTAATTTTCAGTGGCTTGATTTTGATGGTGCTACTTTAAAAAAATATCTATTACTAAAGAACTTTTGAATTATATATGAAATGCATGTCCAAATTTAAAAATAATAATAAATTTGCCATCAGCATGTCTTTAAGGATCTGCTTTGTTTATTCCCCTCCTATAGCTGAGGACCATTGCTGGTTTGGTTTGGACTCATGGGTCCAAATGAGCTTTTGAACGTAAAATTGTATGTCATTTGGAACTGAACTGCTTTCACACAATTTAGGTGCAAAAATGTGAAATGAAGAAAGCCTGGTATTGGTGTAATTACTGGAGGTAGGATTGCTGGGCTAGATGAAGACTGGGCTCCAAATATGCCATGACCAAACTAATCCCCTCATTGATTTCTACCCGTGTTACTTTTGTACTCCTAGTCACTAAAGCTATTTTAATAATGTATAATGACATTTGTAACCTGTATATTTATATATTGAATCAGAATCTATCCAGGTAGTTGGTAACAACAAAGAAGACATATACTGGCGGTTAAAATAAGTTTCGGGTGATCAAATCTTTGGCCAACTTCAACAGTAGCAAAACATAATTGCTTTGGGAGGCCAAGGTGGGCAGAACACCAAGGTCAGGAGATAGAGACCATCCTGGCCAACATGGTGAAACCCTGTCTCTACTAAAAATACAAAAATTAGCTGAGTGTGGTGGCACATGCCTGTAATCCCAGCTACTCAGGAGGCTGAGGCAGGAGAATTGTTTGAACCAGGGAGTCAGACGTTGCAGTGAGCCAAGATCGCGCCACTGCACTCCAGCCTGGTGACAGAGCGAGACACTGTCTTAAACAAAACAAAACAAAACAAAACAAAACAAAACAAAAAAAACGATAATTGCTGTGCTTCTAGTTTAGCAATATCTGTGAAAGGGAATGCTAAGTCATGATTAAAGTCTTGAATTTCTACGTCTTTGGAGGAATTTCTCTTGAATACATTCTGTCGGCCTGTTTAACAAGATGAATCTCTTAATGCAGCCATATTATATTCAGAAAAAGGTGCTTTCCTCCTGCAAGACTCCTCACTTTCTCTGGGACAAAAGTTTGGGGGAAAGTTGAGAGGATCTTGATATTATTGTAGTGGAAATAGGTGTTCATGTCCTCAAAAGAATAGAGCCTTGTTGTTCAGGCTGTTGTTCAAGGCTGGAATGGCTACAAGGCTACAAGTCTATTTCATGGCATGGATGATGAAGATAGCTGTTCTTAGAGCATGCCATTGCTGAAGAACTGGCTGCTGACACATCCTGGAGAAAAGAGAAACATCACGCTCAAAAATCCATCTCTTTAAAGAAAACTAGTCAGGCACAGTAGCTCATGCCTGTAATCCCAGCACTTTGGGAGACTGAGGCAGGAGGATTGCTTGAAGCCATCAGTTCTAGACCAGCCTGTGTAACATAGGGAGACCCCTGCCTTTACAAAAAAATTAAAAAATTAGCTGGCCATGGTGATGCACACCTGTAGTCCTATCTACAGGGAGGCTGAGGTGGGAGAATTGCTTTAGCCCAGGAGGCAGAGGTTGCAGTGAGCTATGATGGGGCCACTGCACTCCAACCTGGGTAACACAGTGAGATCCTATCTCATAAAATAAAATAAGGAAAACAAGATATGGTTTAGTTAGCACCAAGTCCACTATTTTTATTTCTTCTGAATAAAGAAGCTGGAAGGTATCAGAGAAGAGTGCCATTCCATTTTGCTTTTCTTTAAATATTATACCATGGAGAAATTGTTAAAGAACAATTTATCTTTAACCTTTCACCCTCAGATGCTGCCAGCTGCAAGGTCAGGTGTAGCTTAGTTTATCAGCTCCCAAAATGCTGTTCGGGCATGTCAAAACCACAAGAAGCAGTTCCAGCTATTGTACTCAAGTTCTTTCTTGACCTCAATGCTTGGCACCCTCCTTTCATTCAGCTCAAGTTCCCATTAGGAGTATGGGGCCCAGGTTGGAACAATAGATGGGGCAGTTGTTTGCTTTCATTCATATTTCATTAACTTTTCTCAGCTGTGTCCAGCATCTTTGACTACATTTTGTGTCACTTGTTATTACCCTGCAAGGTATAAACTTAATACAGACTTTGATTATGTTTATGGGACTAAGCCACTCGGAACTACAGTATTCAAAACTGCCTGGCCTTCCTCCAGAAATTTGCTGTATGACCTCTGCAATGACAGGAAACAAGCTCCCAGAAAACCAAATCCTTCATATCAAACAACTGTGTCACGTCTTTTGTTAGTATTAGCTTTTCTATTGCAGCAGATACCGGCGGATGGTGGATTAACTCAGCTGGGGGCGGGTTGGGGTTTGGTGGTGGTCCAGGGAAAACTCCGTGTGATTGACAGAGGCCCACGTAGGGTTACTCAGGTCAGACTTGACATACGATCAGGTGAAAATGCAACTCCAAAAACTTGGAGAAGACCCCAGCTCCGGAAACCATTTTTAAAGAAAATTAAACTTTCTAAATGGTTTAAACACATGTTTTTAATACTTGTTAAATGCCTTTTTCTTTCTGGAAAAGACATGTTTCAACAAAATGAAGAAATGGATAAATATTTGGCAAAACAATCTTTTCTCCAAATGCCCCTGGGTAAAAGCAAATGAAAATTGTACTTACGACCAGGCTGTTCTGCACCTGTATTTTGTTTTTTCTTTTTTTCCTCTTTATTGTGTATATAACAGTTTGCTTCATATGACCACTTAATTAAATATTTAACAGCATATAACGGTGGAGGTTGGGCGATGTTAGGCTGTGTTTTACTGCGCAGCTTAGTGTGCTTACTTGTACTTTGTGGAGGCATTTTAAACCACACGGAGGGCTCCCTTCCATGCAGAGAACTGAAGTACATCTCACAGAGAAGCCTTTGAGCTCAGTTACTGCATAGAATGAACCTCTGGTAGTGCCAACATGGCAGTTCCTAATGCATCCCAGCTCAGCTGCCTCCCTCTGGGCAGAGCTCCGATTTGCTTAGTGGGGAAATGATGCTTTGTTGCTTTGTCATTCCTTTTAGAAAGCCTGATTTGTCCGTATGCAGAGCGGAAGAGGGAGATAGAGATAGAGGAGCAATCTAGCAGCAAAAAGAGAGTTGATTAGTGGCAGCAGAGAAATAGTCATTGGCCGAGCATGAATCATGGAGTAGCCAGCTGGGCTTGAGAAGGACTCTACAGCTTGATATGTATGTGTTAAGATAGGTTGAGGTTGTGAGGGTGTCAAAAGCCTTTACTGGCCCAGGAAATTGAGAAGCAGATAGAGAGTTTGTTTGTTCAAAGGTGAGTTGGCATTTGGACAGGGATTTTCCTTTCTGCAAGGTGAGTGCAGTGGTAGAGCTAGGGGTATGTGAAGAGAGGAGATTGGGTGGCTTGCCTAGGGTGCAGGTGAAAGAGCCAGGAATGAAGTGAGAGGCCTAAGTGGAGCCTTCTGTGGCCTTTTGCCAAAGTCTAGAGCTGGGGATCCTAAATTTATTTAGGTCATGGGCCCTTTGTGAATGTGAATAATGCTTGCTATGGACTCTCACCCTAGAATAGTTTCTCACACTTGAGCTATTGACATTTTGGGCTGGTAATTCTTTGTTGTGGGGGCTGTCCTGTGCATTGTAGGATGTTTCGCAGTGCTGCTGGCCTCTGCCCAAAAGATGTCAGTGCCAACTCCCCCAACCCCCAGTTGTGAGAACCACAAATGTCTTTAGCCACTGCCAAATGTCCCCTGGGGGTGTTGGGAGGAGGGGGGCAAAATTGACCCTCGTTTGAGAACTGCTGCTCTAAAAATATACAAAAGTATTCAAAATTTCCAGGGTTGGAAATTGTACCGACTCTTGAAAACTACTCATAAACCTCTCTAGGGTTAGCATTATTAAAATATGTCCAGCACCTCCTGTCTGACTTCTCAGAAAAGCTGGATCCTACTTACTGCACCAACTTTCTGAAAGGTATGGAGAATTTTTCTCCATTAAGAAAGGGGACAACAGAAGTTCATAACATTTAAATTACTGATTTCTGGTCACACCTAAACTGCTTACCTATGATGTCATAGGGTATAAGAACACAGATTCCCTATCTCCTGGGAAAGTTACATATTTGTCCAGTGGTTCAAGGCTACTAGCCTATGAAACTTAGAGGAAGTCAGCATGGTTGATAAATACATCCTTACATTGCACTGCCTCTTTCTTCCATCTTTCTCTTCTCTCTTACAGACCTGAGAAGCATTTGTCTTGCCACTATTTGGAAAGCTCACTTAGTCTTCTGGATGGCAGGTATATCAGCCATTTTAGGGTGATCTCTGTCATTCTACTTTTGCAGAGAATCTACTCCTGCCATTGCCTCTGCTGAGTGGGCAGTGGACCAGGTGTCCCTGCTCTTAACTCTGTCTGTGATGGTGAACACTGAGGTGAGGGAAAGGGCCTATCCCAAAGTTAATGGATGAGCCATAACTTGAAGCCTGAATGAGGAGGATAAGCCAGGCCAATAACATTTCTCCCTTGGAATTTGAACTTAGCGCCACAGGGGAATGTGGCCTGTTGGTAGCAGAGTGGAGTTGCAGTGGAGTCACGATCATGACAGAACTCTTTTTATGGAGGCCTCCAGCACTTCCCAGAATCCAGGATAAGACTCCAGATTCAGCCTCAGGAATCATCAGGGTCATTAGAGTTCCTGTACTCAGTGTAACTAGAACTGTCCCTCATGGCTTCCTTTATTAAACACTTACTATACTCCACGTAGCTTCAGCAGAGCCCAGATAGGACCAGTGGGTCCTCAGGGCTGGCTGCCTTTCTGTTAGATACTCCACACGTGCAGGTGAATGGAATTTTGAGAAATTATAAGGATGGCCCTGTTTGTGGTCTTCCAAGGCAGCATTTCCCACAGCAAAGTAGACATCGTTGCCGATGTATTGTCTGTGGGACATGTAGGTGAGCAGATGGATGTCCAGGTCTGTTAATCAGGAGTAGAATGGATGTCAGCTACAGGTTTATGGCATGCTGCCTGCAGCCTTGTTATGGGTGGTCAGACATGGCCAAGGGGCAGGTGTGTGTACATCTCTCTAGGTGTAGATGCTGTAGGGTCATTCAGTGCCTCTTTGGCTGAGTCTGTAACACTTGTTGCCCTGTGAGGAGCACCACCACAGTCAATGCGTATGCTTATGTTTTGTGCTATGGAGATATTTCCTCAAAATAGTATATTCATTCACCTAGAGTATTGCTGGCTTCCCTTCAAGAGCATGGACATGATGTAGCAGCACTTCTCAACAATGGCTGTGCTGCTTCCGGGGCCAGGGGCAGGGAAATTTTAGAGATGGGGCCCAATTTTAATTGATACAATAATCAAGGAACACTACTGACATTTGTGAACAGGGGCCAGGGATGCTAGATATTGAAGATTTGTGCCATGAACCACAAAAATTTTGACTGTCTCACAAGATCTATTTACAATTATCTGAACTTTGAATCTAATTCCATTTAACATATATGTACAACTTAGTTTTGCTTGATTTTAATGGTCCCTGAAATTTCCAGGAATGCAACTGCCATTTAATGAAGAGAGATTGTCCTTTTTGTCTGGAAATGTGTCAAGAATTATTTATTTCAGAAAATCATGTTACTGATGACAATTGCTGATTTGAGTTGCCAGGATGCAATATATTTGTGTTAGTTTGCATGTGGAGTAGTTACATTTATGATAATTTTGTGTGTGTGTGTGTCTGAATATAAATATATAAATGTGTGTGTTTGTGTGTCAGTTTGTGACTATAATGGAAGGAACATCATCTCAACGTACTTCTCTAACTCGCATAACTATCTTGAATCACAAAGAAGCACTAAGCTTTGCACCACAGAGTAATATTTTGTGGTGAGATGTTATCACCTTTAGCTATGTGTTCCGCTGTGAATTTACATTTCTTTCTAGGGAATGTGAACATTTGCATCATTCTTTCCATGAAGCCTGACCTTCAACTTCAACTACATTGGATAGCACAGCAGGACATTCTGATGCTAAACGAGGGGAACACGGGTTTCTCCAGCTCAGTAGGAGGAAGTTTCTCTCTGGCTTCCCTAACAAATGATTCCCTCTGTCTTTCTCTCTCCTCTTGGCTGTCTCTCCTTTGATCCATGCTGGGTATATTACATGTCTCCCTCTTTCCCAATACTTCTCCAATTTTTCGTCTCCAATTTAAAGCAGGTGGCCTGCTCATGTGAATTATCACGATTATGAGAAGCAGGTTCCCACAATTCTCATATTCCTCAGAATGATCCTCCCATTAAATGTGACTTAGGTTATTTTCTCCCACTTAAAGTTACTTAAATTCATGATTATCCTGCTTATTGGTCTCAGAGGAGCAGAAATTCTTTGACTCTAGAGCATGAAGACCTCTATATTTGCCTTAACCCTTTATTTATATCAAATTTTCTTCCTACTTCTAGTGACTCTTTTACTGGCATCATTAACTTCTCCTGGATTGAGTATTATCTATAATTTATAAGAAGAAATGTTCAAGTAAGATTACTTTTAGCTGACAATTAAAACGACCATTTATTTCTTGGCATTTCTCTAGCAAGAATAAGAACAGCCCACTTTATTAAGTAGTTACTATATGTCAGGTCCTATTCCAAATTCTTTATAGGCATTGTTTCATTTAATCCTCATAAATAACTGTGTGAGGTAGATACTATTATTATCCCCATTTCATAGATGAGGAAGCTTGGAAAGATAAAATAACTTGCCCGAGATTTCACAATTAATAAGCGTCCTTCTCTGTCCACGAAATGTAAGTCATTTAATACCCTAAATAGAAAAGCATCCCAGAGAAAAATAAATTGAGAAAGTATAAGACTAAATCCATCACCAAGATATTCCATCAGAGTAGCAGTTGTGATGAGCCTAGCTTTTCCCTAAATATTGGCTTGCAATCACATTCTCATTACTCATGTCTAAACTATATATAGCAACAATATGTCATCTAGAGAAGAATGACTGTAACAGTTGATGCTAACAGATTTCAGTGTATGTCTCTGTTTCTACTTTGGCTGTGGTCCTATTTAATTGGCAAATTATTCCTTATGAAAGAACTAAAAAGAATAAATTTCAAAAGCAAGTTATAGCTTCTCTGAACCTAGATATCCATATATCTAACATATGACCCTTGCTTTGCTGGCATTTAGGGGCTGGAGGATGGAGAATAGAAGAGAAGATGAGTATAGTTTGATATTAGCAAGGCCAATGCTATTGTTTTAGATCCGTTCACATAAGTTGTCTTTTTTCCATGTGTTTACCAGAGATTATGCTCTTAATCTTGGTCCTGAGCCATTGATCTTGAGAGGAACCAGGGCGAGCCCGTTGCTTCGACTGAAAAGTGTATCTAAATGTTGACCTCTGTATAGGTGAGCTGCATATTGTTGGTTGATACTCTGCTTCTTACTGCCTTTTAATTCTCTCCTATTTCTGGGATTAGAAACCTGCTTCCTACATGACTCAGACTCCATTTCTTGCTAAGTTGTGTTGGTTGTACCAATAAGAGGCACTCAGGTGAGATTAGAAGATGGAAGGAAGCAGATGTGGTTGTGCTTTAGGCAGCAATGTCAATGGGAATGTGCATTCTTGTGGGTTTTCACTCAGCAGCCATGGCATTCTGTGGCATGAGTGAGTTCATGGGCTCTGAGTAACACAACTTTCCCCTTTCACTTTTCTAGTCTTAGCATTTTCTTACAGTTATAAAGTTTTGGCTAAACTTTTCTTATTTGCACTTCCAGTTCTTTTGATATTTTTTGTAATCAATTCTCTATATTAAATCCTTACCTCCCATTTGAAATGAAATGGTTTCTATTTCCTAGCATAGACACCAACTTGTAGATAGGGTGGAATTTATAAAAGCCAATCCCATCATTTTCACAGATAAAAGACAAATTTTATCTATTGAATGATTTTATTAATTGTAAAGTAGAAATAAATTGTAGCTTAAAAATTGCTTATGTTAGATAGAGCAAATGGTAACTAGGTGTGCATAAAGCAGCCCAATCTAGCCCTTTCTAGTCCTATCTATCTAGCCCTAGTGGTTTAGGTATTCAGAACACAAAGGACTGCACTAAAACATAACAAAGCAAAAACAAGGAGAAAAAGCACCTTGAACTGTTTTCAGTAATAAGATTGTAGGCAGAAGTGTTAGTATTGTTTTCAGAGACTCTTCTAGAGTGTAATATGGTCAAGCAAGTGAATACTCATGTTAGTGTCACTGTGTATCATGTTTTTCAGAGTGGGAAACAGAAAATACAGATATAAGATTCATGAGGTTAAGTTTAAAACTCCATAGAACTGACCTGGAATTGGAATAAACAGTTTAAACTCATGAAATATTTCCTTTAAAAATATATTTCCTAGCTCTCTCTACCAAAGAGGCCTGGAAACAATGACCAATCTATTAGCAATGAGCATCTTTAGCATACAGATTGTCATCTCTAAGTGTAATTTCCCAAGACCCAGGGCTTCTTGGGAGAAACGGTTGACTCCAGGCTGGGGGGCAGGAGATACACAAGATGATATTGGATCATTTTGCCATATCACAAAGCAAGAAAGCTATCAAAGACCATTCATGTTGCATCAGAAAAACATAGGACCTAACTTGAAGAAGTTTCCATTGGTTAAATATGGTTCAATTTGAATATTGGTAAGAGTAATAACTGTATTGGTTTGAAGCACATAAAATATGTTTGAATACATGAGATAATTCTGCAATTACTTTTGCATCAATCTTTTTATTATTATAAAAACATAGGAAACATTATCAGCCACCTTTGAAGGATGACCAGGAGCCAACACATTATAATTTCCTTCCTTCCTACCTTCCTGTCTACCTTCCTTCCTTCCTTCCTTCCTTCCTTCCTTCCTTCCTTCCTTCCTTCCTTCCTTCCTCTCTCCCTCCCTCCCTTCCTCCTACCTTCCCTTCCCTTCCCTTCCCTTCCCTCCTTCCCTTCCCTTCCCTTCCCTCCCCTCCCCTCCCCTCCCCTCCTCCTCCCTCCCTCCCTTCCTTCCTTCCTCTCCCTCTCTCTCTCTTTCTCTCTGTCTCTCTTTCTCTCTCCCTCTCTCTCTGTCTCTCTGTCTCTCTCTTTCTCTCTCTGTCTCTCTTTCTTTCTTTCTTTCTTTTTTTTCTTTCTTTCTTTCCTTCTTTCTTTCTTTCTTTCTTTCTTTCTTTCTTTCTTTCTTTCTTTCTTTCTTTCTTTCTTGATGGGGTCTCACTCTGTTGCCTAGGCTGGAGTGCAATGGTGCAATCATAGCTCCCTGCAGCTTTGAATCCCTGGGCTCAAGCAATCCTCCTGCCTCAGCCTCCCAAGTTGCTGGGATTATAAGTGCAAGCCACCATACCTGGCTGAACTAATTATTTTGAAAACTGTTAAATACAGTGGATGAATCATTCTTTTATTCTATCTTGCCTACATGAACTGTATCTCACTGTAACCAAATAATCAATTAGGGAAAATTACTGTTTGTAAATGGATTCCAGATAATAAAGAAGGGAAAACAGAATTTGAATCTCATCATTCCAGGAGGCTGGGCATTGTGGCACATGCCTATAATCCCAGTGCTTTGGCAGACTGAGGTGAGAAGATGACTTGAGGCAAGGAGTTTGAGATCAGCCTGGGCAATATAGCAAGACCTATTTCTACAAAAAATAATCTAATTATTCTGTAATCCCTAATAAATTAGTAGATGTAGGCAGTGTTCATTAATGGTTGCTAACATGACAAAAAGAGTGAACCAGAAAGTGTGGTGAAATACACAACACCACTTGTGACATATTCTTGCCAAAAAAAATTGAACCTGAGTCTAATAAATCCACTAGAACTACCAAATTATACAGAACAGCAAACATGTTAAACATCATGGAATGCAGTCATAAAACTCAGACTGTGGATTTTGACATGTAATATATAATGTGGATTTTGACAAATAAGTTATAAGAAGAAGTAGTGTAGGGGAGCCTATAGATTAAAAGACATTTGAGAAACATATTAAATAATTTCAGTGGAGGGTCCTTTTTGGATCCCAATGCAAACAAAGTTGTGAGACAATTAGGGAAATTTCAACACTGGCTGCATACTTAATTATGTGAGAAATTAATATCAATTTTCTTTTGGTTCAATAATAGCTTTGTGGTCATGTTTTAAAAAGAGCCATTATCTTTTATCTTTTATAGATAGATATTGAAGTATTTGTGGAGAAATGATATCTGGAATTTGCTTCAAAAAATCCAGGGAAGGGGGAATGATAGGGATACAGAAGATTCATGATTGCCCATGAGTTCATAATTGTTGAAGTTAGATGGTGGGTATATAGTGGATTGTGATGCTACTCTCTCTACTTTTGTATATATTAGAAAATTTCTATAATGGAAAGAAAAAAAAAAAAGCTAGAGAGGGCTAAGTAGAAGATCTTCACATCCAGGTTTCTGGAAATTGAATGCCTTCCATTCTCAGTGATTGCTGCCTTCTGAGCTCCTTAGATATTTCCAGGTGTGCAGACTACATCAGAACTTAAGTTTTGGAATGAAACTTACACTCTTTAGCTTGGAAGAGATAAAGAGCTAGACACCTCAAAGAGAATGTTTCTGATTTCTGCTGTAACAAATTACCACAAACTATGTGACTTAAAACAACATAATGTGTTGTCTTACCATTTCAGAGGGCAGAAATTCAGAACCACTTTCACTGAGCTAAAATCACAGTGTTGGGAGGCTGCACTCCTTCTGGAGGCCCTAGGGGAGAATCTATACCTTGCCTTTCCTGTCTCGTAGAGGTGCCTACATTTCTTGGGCCCCGTCTGCACCTCTCTCCTCTCTGTACCTGCCTTCACATCTCCTCCAATTCTATTGCATCTCTCGCTCACTTATTTTTTATATATATATATATATATATATATACACTTTAAGTTTTAGGGTACATGTGCACAACGTGCAGGTTTGTTACATATGTATACATGTGCCATGTTGGTGTGCTGCACCCATTAACTCGTTATTTACATTAGGTATATCTCCTAATGCTATCCCTCCCGCCTCCCCGCACCCCACAACAGGCCCCGGTGTGTGATGTTCCCTTTCCTGTGTCCAAGCGTTCTCATTGTTCAATTCCCACCCGTGAGTGAGAACATGTCACGCTCACTTGTAAGGACGCTTGTGATAACTGTGGTGCCACCTGGATAATTCAGGATAATCTTCCTATCTCCAGATCCTTACCTTAATCACATCTGCCAAGCTCTTTTGCCACATAAGGTAACATATTCAAAAATTTTGGGGATTAGTATGTGGACATCCTTGGGGAAAGGCATTATTCTGCCTACCGCAAAGAGAATTGAAGAACCCGCTGGGGTTCTTTGGCTAAATCAGTTGCAAGGGAGTCTGGGAAACAAGGTTGGCAGGAAAAGGATGGGAAACATTTGGTTACAAAGAGATGGTGGATGACACAAAAGACTTAAAGAACTAAGATTTGGTGGTGAAAGAACAAATGAAAAGGCATTCAAGGGACCTACTGATTATCTGTAGATTTACAGAAGTTATTGTAGAGAAAATGATGACCGGCTGGTTTTTATTTCCATAGAACCAGCATCAGTTAATTTAAATGAAGTAGAGGCTATGGATGGAAGATTTATGAAAATTCTTTTACCTGTAAGGATTGAAATCTGAAAATACTTTAGAAAGGCTAAATGAGGAATTCCCTTCCTTAGAAATTTTGGAGGACCAGACAACTATATATTTGCAGCTGTCAGTGGCAGTCCTATCTGGAGGTAGATGCATGTTTTATGGGGTCTGAGCTGGTTCTCCTTATAATTCTGTTTATGGTTAATGTAGCCTTGAACTCTGGAGAGTAGAAAATGCCACTTCAGCTGCCTGGCTGTCTTGGATCTCAGAAAGAAAGAAATAAAGAAAAACCTATTGTGGCATAAGGGTGGTGAATAGAAAACAAATCAACCAAAAGTTCATTTTAGCATAGGGGTTGGTGGCTTGCTTGAGTAAGTGATTTATGACACAATGTTTTATTTGATCTGGCATTACAGGGATAAATTATTGAGTGCTAATTGTATGTTGATAAGCTGTTCCTGCTTAAATTTATTCCTTCCTCAGTTTGTGTTAATTGGGGCGTATTGGAACAGAAGGGAATTGCCCACTTACTGCCTGGTTTGGTTTATGCTGTTGCTAAAATGTGGAGTTGTAATTGTGTCTTCACTGTTATTCATGCTGAATGAATAAGGGAACTCCTGCCAGTGGACTTCCCCCACCGTTATGCATATTTTTTTCTCATAAATGAATTGTTAAAACATAATATTACTCCTATTTACTAGTTCAAGTTTACTCAAGTTGCAGCAGAAGGTAGGGTCAGAGGTGGACTGATGGAAGGCTGGGGAAATTTAAATGCACATTTCACCATTTGAAATTTAAATCTTCTTTAGATAAAGCCATCATGGGGTGGGGTGGGGGGTACTGAATGTTTAGACTAATATTTCGCTCGCTCTCTCTCCTCTCTGTCTCTCTTTGGCATAAAGGGACATGAGCGGCAATGGCGTGAGCAAGGCCAGCAGTGTGCGTCCAGGTGGAGATGTGGGTGTGGATGTGGGGGGTGGGGGGACAGTAACTGCCAAATATTGAGGATCTTGTCTCTCAAGTATCTCTATAATAAGTACCCTAATTCCAGGGAACCGAGTGGGTCCAGCTTTCAAGAACTCAATACAGACACAAAACAGCAAACGGCCAGCAAGATTACAAGCAGAAATGTTGGGTTGAGATTAAAGGAAATTTGCAAAGGCAGAGGAAATAGTAACATTCCAAATAGGCATGCCAGATTCAGGGGACCCGAGGGCAGGCCACAGGAGTTACTACACATGGCCCAAGGGGAGGCTTGTAAACACCAGGCCCAGACACAGATGCTCGCTCTCTGCCTTGGTTTTATGAATTCCACTGGATGTGGGCAGGTGTGTACCTGGCTGTAAACCAGAGAGGGGTGGGCTCTGCAGGTGTGGGGAGCTCCTGCATAAGGCAGAGACAGTGGGTGCCGCTCCCCAGGCCTCTTCCTGGGACTCGGATTCCTCTTCAGCTTCTCTCTGCTGCCCTGTAACTCTCCTCCCTCTCTGTTTTGTTCTCAGATGTTAGGTATAATCTCTTCCCATTGATGTCCCTAAAATAAAATAGAAAAGAGTTCTGTTTAACCATTGTTCATGCAGGTTTCCTAGTCAAAGAAGAAAGAACCTCGCTGGCCTCTGTGTAGAAAGCAGAGGTGAGGATTAGGTAAGTGTGGTTTCACTCATATTGAAGATACCTCACTGTAGGTGCTGAAGGAACCATGTAAGTTGGATCTAGAGGTAGGGATTGTGAGGGCAGAATTAGGCTGAAATTTCAGAAACTAGCCCTAGTTCACTTATGAAGCCATTCTGGCTCTTGGCTAGTTAATTAAAACAGGAGTCATAAATGTGTAGAAGAAGATTAGCTAGAATGGCACTGTTACTATGATCTATTTCCTTATGAAAGGCATGCTAGGGTCCTTGCCCGCCTTCTTGGAGATAATGGGAAGTAATGGAAAGAAAGCAGGAGAGGAGATAGAATCCTAGTTCTAGTTTGGGTCTCACTATTGACAAGGCTCCTTCTCCCCTCTTTTTCTGGAATTTGCAGGCCTCGCCAGTTCTGGCACCCAGGGACCTAGGGCCTCTCAACAGCAGGACCACCTGGAGTGCTGAGACCTGGAGAGGAAGCCCAGCCAGCATTCAGAGGAAAAACAGGGGCTCGAATCCCAGAGTCAGAAGGCCAAGGGGAGGGTAAAAAAACTGCAAGTTCAAAGCTGATGGGAGACACTGGAAGCAGCTCAGTGTGCACATTGTCAGTCTTCGGGGCTCAGCCATGGAGATTAACTTTAGATAGAACTAGACGGTACATTGAAGTACATCGAGTATAACTTAGAGAGGTAAAGCAACTTGTCCAAGACCACACAGCTGCAGGTGGCAGACTAAGACTAGATCCAGTTCTGTATGCATCCAGGAATGCTTTTTCTGTAATAACCTTAGGCCTACCTACCACGTCAGGTCCATTCTGACCCTGGGTGAAAAGGATGCAGAAAATCATCCCTGACCAACCACACAGGGAGACAGGAAACTACAATGGGGTTCCAGAGCTACTTGAACTCCATGGTAAACTGTTTTCCTATTTTTAAATTTGGTCAGATAAGAATTATAGGTGATACTGTTAAAACCCTTGAGGAAAAAAAATGAGTAATGATTAGTAGATCCAGAGAGAAGGTTGTAGGTACTTCCTGCTCCAGAGAGCTTAAGGTTGACATCAATACAAACACCTTTGGTTTTCTTGACAATTCTTAACCTTCTCCATTTGTTTTCTAACTCCTGATCTGTTAGGATTAAGATCTGGCATGTGTAAGTTTGCCCTAGACCTTGATTTCGGAGAGTGGTTTCCAGAGCAGCAGTAGCAGCTTCACCAGGAAACTACTAAGAAATGCAAATTCATGGGCCCCACTCCAGTCCTCTGGAATCAGAATCTTTGGGTAACGGTCTAGGAATCTGTCTCAATAAAGACTTCAGGGGAGTCTGATCCATGTTAAAATTTGAGCAGCCCTAAATTAAAATAAAAAGTCAGTGTAGAATAAAATAATTCAAAGTAATGGTTCAAATTCTGACAACTACTAGCTATGAGGCCTTGGACAAGTGACTGTCTCTCTGTGCCTCAGTTTCCTTGATTCTGAAATGGTTGGGCCTGCCTCATGAGGTCGTTGGGAAGATCAAATGAGATAAGCAAGGAAAAGCCTGCGTGTAGTACCTTGCCTGTTGTTCAGTGGGTACTGAGTATACTTCACTTGTTATTCCTATAATTATTACAACTCCAGCTGTCTCTAGCCCTGGCAGTCCACAGTGTGAGTTCTAGACCCTTCCTTGTGTGTGCTCTCTCTGTCTCTTTCTCTCAGCTTCCACAGCTCCATCCAAATCTTGTAGGTACTTTGGTGTGAGCACTGCGGGACTGGGAGTGGATAACCTCCTGAGCTCCCTTGAGAACCAATCTCCCACCCCTCCCAAGTTCCTGAGCCTCATCGCGATGACATCAAGACAGAACTAAAGCATACTTAGTCCTACTTCATGCTATGAGAAACAGACCATGGGAACCTTATATTCTGAGCCAAAAGTCACGTCACATTCACAAGATAAAGCTTCCTTAGCCAGAGACGAAGGCCCAGACCTCGGCCATTGGAAATGTCCTCAGAAATCCAAAGTGTCTGGGCATGCTGGCTTAGACCATCTTGCCTTGGCTGTTCCTGTGGCTACTGCTAGCAGCTTCCACATGGGCCTTTCAAAGCAAGAGCTCAGCCACCATTTCCCAGCAGCTTGTGGGGCCCCGGCTTGGCCTCTGTCTCCACAGAATACAGAGATGAGTGGCAGGCTGGAGCAGCAGCTGCGCCGCCTCCCTCAGGGCCACTGTAATGTCTCCCAGGGGGGCAGCCCAAGCTTGGATGAGCCTTGAAATTAGTGAGCAATTCTGACTTGTTTAATTTTTCTCTCCTAAGAACTTGAGAGATCATGTCCTCTTAATCATCTTTTGAGAGGAAAGACATGAGAAAAGAAAGACATTTGAGAAAACAGAGCAATTAATCTGTTCATTCATGTTCAGTAAATGACTCTGTGCTCTGAGTATAGTCACTCTCTATTCTACAAACATTTGTTGGGTATGCATGGAGCATTGGAAACGCCAAGGTGAACTAGGAACATATCTACTTTCAAGAATTCTGCAAGTGCATGGGGAAGGGGGCAAAGGGAACTCCCGTTTTGTGTGTATTTATAATTCAATGTGCCAGGCACTGGGCTAGATGCTGAATTCTCATGAGAAACCCATGAGATTCATGCTTTTACTCCCACTCTACAGATGAGGACATTGAGACTTAGAAAGATGAAGTGACTGGCTTGGAGTCTCCTATTTGGAAAGTGGCTGGGCTCCGTGACACAAAAGCCCTTCCTTTCTTTCTTTCTTTCTTTTTTTTTGAGACAGAGTCTCACTCTGTCTCCCAGTCTGGAGTGCAGTGGCGCGATCTTGGCTCACTGCAAGCTCCGCTTCCCGGGTTCACGCCATTCTCCTGCCTCAGCCTCCTTTTAGCCAGGATGGTCTCGATCTCCTGACCTCGTGATCCATGCACCTCGGCCTCCCAAAGTGCTGGGATTACAGGCATGAGCCACCGTGCCCGGCCAAGCCCTTCCTTTCTTTGCTATTCTCCCTCTGCAGGGGCATGGTTACTCATCTTTAGTGCAATGAACAGAACGGCTAAGTGCCATGAGAAGGTGTAAATTAGAGGACTCTGGCAGCACAGAAGGCAGAAAGATGGCTTCTGGCTTCCACATGGGTTTGGAAGGATAGCCTAAGGGTGGGTAGAGGCTTCACAAGGTGGATGGAGGAAATCCCTGAGCGATGCTGTAGGGAGGGATGAGTGATAGGGTAGGATGGGATAGATGGGCCCCCCTGTATGGTTCTGTTTGCCCTGAGTGTGATCCTGCAGGAGTCCACCGTGGGAAGCAGAGGGATCTGGATATCTTGGGTCTGGCTCTGTCCTCAGCATGATCCTGGCCAGTACTTGGTCATCAAGAAGAACTGGAAGAGCCAGGACAAAACTTGGAATATGCTTTGCACCCCCATGTATTATACTTGGTTTCCTTGGCATCACCATCACCTCACCACCTCCACACACTTACAGGGTGCCTGTGTGCACAAAGCACTTGGCATAGGCTCAGAACATATCTGAGGGTACTCATGCCTCTCCTTATCCAGCCCCTCTCTCTTGTCCATGTCAGTTCATAGCAGCCGACACCTCCTGCCAACATCACGTGGGAAAGTCAGGAAGAAACTGGCACTTGCCAAGAAGTGAGATCCCAGGTGCTCTGACATGCATTATTTCATGTATCCCTCACAAGGCAGTGAGATGATTCCCATTTTGTGGATGAGGTTACTGAGGCTCAGGGAGGCCAAGGTATGCAAGGACCCAGCTGGTGAGAGTAAAGTGGAGTGCTCTCTTTCTAAAGCTGGTGACTTAGGAGTGAAGAGGGCAGTTAACAGGTTTCTGGAAACCAAATAATAATCTGTGATAGATTTAGTTGATTTAAGTTAACCAATTAAAAGGTAAACAACTTGTATTGCCAAAGTTGAGACAGTATGGTAAAGACAAAAAATGGACTGAACACTGCAGTAGGACAGCCTTAGGTTCAAATCTTGACCCAACTTAGTCTTTCTGGGTCAACTCACCTCCACTGAGCCTTCCTTTCTTCATTTGTAAAGTCAGAATAGCAGCACATATTTTACAGGGTCATCAAGGCTAAGTGATAAAATTTGTGTATGATATGTAGCTCTGTTTCTGGCAGATAGTATCTCCTCTGATTTGTCTTTTTCTCCAGCAGTTTCTTGTTTCCAGATTAACTGGTTTAGATATATGATTATTGACCATTTTGACATGCTTAGCCCAAGACTGTTTTTTTTGTTTTTAAGTTCGGCTGAGATTGCATAGATACTAAAACACCCTGTTTTATGGCTAGGCACAATAAAGGACAATTAGCATGGTGGCACAGCTCTCCAGGAATGGCAAGTGACCTAAGTCTGCATGGCTGGCCTTTTGAAATTGCCTTGGCTTCATGATTTCAGGGTCCATGGAAATCTCATGTGGCAGGGACTGGCTGGTTGTTCAATAAACTTTATACCTTTTCCTCTCAGCTAGACTATATTTCCCAGTCTCCCTCATAGTAAGGTGATTATACGACTGAGTTCTGTCCGATGAAATGTGGGTGGAAATAAAGGGGATGTGGAATGTGGGTGAAAAGCCTACCTTCTAAGAAATTCCCACAGATCCTTCTCTCTTCCCTCATCTGCTTGCCAAATAAAAGATCCACTGGATGAAAAAACCCTGGGTCCCTGAACGGCTGCATGGAGCAGAGTAACCATCCCACCACACAATCTGCACTGGATTGTCAATGAGACATAAATGCTTACTGTGTTAAGCCACTGGGAGTGGGGGTTACTTGTCATAGCAGTTGGCTTGCCCTCAAGAATACAGTTAGCTTATGGCTTATAGCAAGGTATTTATAGCCATCATTAATACTCTCTCTAAATGACTCTTTAAAATCAAATACCCTGTAAGGGGTAATATATTGCTTTACATTGGCATAAATTAATTTATAAGCCTAGCCTGCCAAATCCAAGCAGGACCCTAAGGGTGTATGTCACTGTTTTTGGTTGCAGGTATGGCTGAGGGTAGGGATTGCTGGTAACCTGGTATATGATATAGTGGTTCTCAAAGCATCAGTATCATTTGCACTGTTTTAGAAGTATAAATTTGTGGGCCCCATCTCAGACCTATGGGATCAAAAACTCTGGGAGTGGGGCCCAATACTCTGTTTTCACAAGCTCTCCAGTGATTCTGATGTACAATTGAGAAGGGATTGGTGGAGAAAAACAGCTGGACCCTAGAGATCACATCTGGGAAGAGCAGAATAGGATGGAGTTTCAGCAACTGTTCCATGCAGCCTAAGAGGTCTGGGTGAGGGGACAAAGGAAAAAGGACCATTGATGAATACTTAATTTTCTTTATTATGATCTCCTGGAATATGGCCCAAAGTTTAAGAATTTGGTTTCCTACTTCATAGAGCGTTCTGAATTCTTTCCTATTCCATAGAGTATTTTGAATTCACACCTGAATCCTTAGACTATTTTATTAATTTGCTAGGGCTGCCATAACAACATATTGGGTTGTTATGGGTGGCTTAAACAACAGAAATTTATCATCTCACAGTTCTGGAGGCTGGAAGTCCAAGATCAAAGTGACAGCAGGGTTGCTTTTCTCTGAGGCCTCACTCCTTGGCTTGCAGATGACCACCCTCTTTCTGCCTCTTCACATGGTCTTTCCTCTGTGCCTGCATGTCCTGCATGTCCCTGGTGTCGCTTTTTGTATTCTAATTTCCTTTTCTTATAAGGACATCATTCAGTTTGGATTAGGACCTAATGGCATAGTTTTAACTTAATTACCTCTTTAAGGCTCTATCTTCAAAGACAGTCACATTCTGAGTTACTGGGGGTTGGAGCTTCAACAGATGAGTCTGGGAGAGAAACAATTCAGTCCAAAACCAGTATGGAACTTGGAATATTACTACTTTATTATATTCTTGTCCCTCTTGGAAATCCTTTGTATAATCCTGGAGCTAAAGATAATTAAACGCTAAGTTTAACCTTTAGTTTGGAGTAGAATACTTGCTCCATTTTATTCTAACAGTGAAGTTAGAATGTAGTTAATACTTTTGATAATAGGTTGGCTGACTGAAACTAGAATCACGTAAAAGTAATGCAAAAGTAAAAGATGCCTGTTTTAAATAGAGCTTCTGATGTACCTTGGGCAGACCGAAGTTAATTTGTGAAAAAAGTATCAAGTCTTTGGTAAACTGGGTCTGTAAAATGGCCCCAGAATCTGAGGGAAACTTGAATTTTGTCATGCATTGATGACCAGTTAATTCCATGATATATGGGAAAATACTTCTTTTGATATATTGGTTTTGGTGTAAACTGGAAGACACTTGTTATGATAGAAAAGTGAGTTCCTCTTCTCAGATGCTTTTGAGTGCAGTTTGGCTTGTTAGCAAGCTGTGGTAATAATCTTAAATGATGACTGAATAATGCGGCATAAATTATATATACAAAAAAATGAATGGGGAAGAAGTAGACAGGCAACTCTTCTTAAAGCTCATGTTTCACAAGCTGGTATGTTTTTCCCGAGAGAATCCTCAGCATGTCAGAGGACCACTTGCTATTTCATTTCACATTCTCTCTTCATGCGGGTCTCCTTTTCCCTCGGCCCCCTCCCCACTTCATATTAACTAGCAGGGGTCATGGATTTGGTGCCCCAGCTGCCAGGGTGAGCTTTGCTGTAACAGCTTCAGGTAGTCTAAACTTGGGGCAATTTAGCTGCCTGTAAAATCCCGCTGAATGAACTTTCTTATCATTTGTTAACTGCCAGGGCAAAGTTCACTGAAAAACATTCTTACTTCTAGTCTGTGAAACGGGAGCTGTTGAAGTCCTATGCATACAAACACGTTAGCCTATGCTCGAAATATGCTTATGGAGCAAATTCTGATATGATTAATGTTGGCATCAGTGAGCATACATTAGGGGGATTTGCATATATATAAATTTGAATAATGTTCAAGGACATCAAATGATTTCAGATTTAATAATTATAATAATGGCTAACATTTCTTGAAGTATCATGTGCCCAATGCCACTTTAACCATTTTATATAATTTAATCCCCCCAACAGCTCCATCATTATACCCATTTTTCAGATGAGGAAATACAGTGGTAATTGTTAAGCACACCAGGCAGGAAAATGACTGACTTTCCTGGGTGGGTTGGGAGGTGCACAGGAAACTAAAAACACATTAAAGCCTTCACTCTCAGATGGGGCTTCAGGAGACTGATACTCATTCCAAAGTGTCACTTTGGGGAATTTGAGAACAAAGTGTGAATCTGTAAGACTGGGATCCTTGGTCCTTCCTTGGTCACTTTGGAGAAACTGATGCACATTCAAGAAGTGTTTATTGAGGGCTGCTTGCTGGGCCCCTGAGAGCTACAGTCATGGAAGAGACATGGTCCCCACTCTTCAGGGACACAGTGGTGATGGGAGAGCCCAGACAGGAAGACATCATGACGACACGATCTGGCAGCACTGAGAGTAGAGGTCAGAGTCAGGGAGCTTGGAGAGGAGACTAAGGAAGGATTGGCAGAGCAGGTGCTCACTGAGCCAAGTATAAAGATGAATGAATAGAATTTTATCACTGAGTAAGGTGGGGAAGTGTGTGCCAGGCCACGGACAGTAGGTGAGCCAGGCCACAGAGACAAAGGCACCAGATGCTCCTTCCTAGGAGCACAAGTGGGTGCCATGATGGGAGCTAAGGGTTGGGGCTTAGGTTTTGTCCCAGTGGGATGCACAGTCAACTACAGGTGTTAAGCAAGATAGTGCCACAGTGACATTTTTTATTTTACTTTTTAGCAAGATAAGGATTGATTCGTCCAAGTGTAATGTGGTGATTCATGAAAGAGTGTTTCTCATTCTAGGAATGACTTTATGCTAATGCAGAAGAAATGGCTGTCTTGGTGCCACAGCCACCACTCACACCTCTCCTGCTCGCTCATGTTTAGAGTTCCACAGTTCTCAACTGTGGCTCTGAAACATTTATTATTGAGTATGTTGTTATTTATATATTATAACGTTATTTATATTTAAGTTATAACAGTATTATATATGTTATATTTGTAACTGTGAAACTCTAAACATTTATTATTATTGTTATTGTTTATTCCTTTGTTTAAATGCCATCTCCCACCACTTATAGGATATTAAGTCTCATAAGCTGCCTAAACTTGGCCACACGAGGTAGAATACATGGGCAGTTTTTCCCAAGAGTATGTTTTGGTAAGATACGAAGCGGGGAGAATTGCAAGTTTGGACACATGGAGGAAATGTAGCACTCATCTGGAGCTGACTCAAAAGTCAGTTACATTGAAAGGTAATGTGATATCAAGGTGAAATTGGAAATGGTGCAGACAAAGGCCCACTAGAAGGAGTAGCTTTAGCACATGCTTCTGATGCTGCCCAAAAGTTACACAGGACAATAGGGAACTTCTTGAAGCCCTGCAGTAACAATGCTACTAAATATTTGAAACGCAGGTCCTTTAAGTTCTTCCTCGTCTGCTAGTCAAAAACCCGTGCAGTTATGTTAAATAAGGAAAACAAATTGCTTGGTTTTAAAACAAGGTGTATGCTTAACTTTGGACTTAAGAATTTTTCCCTTTTGTCTTTGTCTTTTCTAAAATGCCATTTCTGCCATATTCTCCAAACCTGGTTAGAAATAACAGAAGCAAAAAATATATGATGTAGCAAATAGTTTTAAGGATATGTTGGCTGATATGCCTAAAAATGAAGCTGTAGTTATGGCGATATATTTTGACTTGATTGGCTCAGTCAGAAGGGTCATGTGACCATGATGACAGGCGTTCATTCATAATTTGATGACTTCTCCACCTAAAATCTGGCAGCCTGACAGCCTAGCACCTGCTCAGCCCAAGCAGCGAGCAAGGAGTCCCTCAGCAGTAAGCGAAGGGATGTGGGTATAAAGAGATGTTTTATCATTCAATAGTCTTTTTGTCTCATTGCTCAGGTGTGTAAAATTCAGGCTAAAACCTTCAGATTGACCGTAAAAAAAAAACCTGAATGAGGACCTCATCATTCTCCACAAGGCTCAAAGAGTTGCTGGGAAAAGCAATTGATTTTCTGCAACTTTGCAGAGGTATAAAAATGAATAGGTGTAAAGGACATTAATAATTTAGTGTGACAGTGTCTCTAAAATTTTTGATGTGTATGCCTACTTTGGGGAACTGTATCCTACAAAAATGAAAGTGTCAGTACATAAGGATATATTCACAAAGATGTGTTTATTTCAGCATTGTTTGTTGTAGAGGGAAAAAAAATCCTGAATGTTCACTGGTAGAGGGATGTTGGAATGAATTCTGGTACATTTGGAATGTTTAAAAGAGGATTTATCTCTGTATGTACTGACCTGAAAGGATGTCTGTATGTGTGGCTATATTTTAAAAGTTGTTGACAAAGAATGTGTATCGTATAAACTAATTAGTATATACATATATTTGTTTGTACATTTATATTTGCTGTGTGAGCATTGAGAAGTATGTGGAAGAATATAAACTACATTACTACTTTTGCTGAGGATTATGATTGGAGGGATAATTTGACTTGTTGCAACAAGCATATATTAGTTTCATAATTAAAATGCAATACAGAGAAAGAAATCCTACTTAACCATTTAGGATTTGGTGAGGATTAACTGAGACAATATTTATAAAATGCTTATTATAATCCATGGTATATAGTAGGCATCCAAGAAATGGCAGATAGTATTATTTGATTTTTCCTCCAGGGCTGCTGCAGCATACAGCAGCCTGGTCCTTTCCTATGCCCACATTGTCATTTTGTGCATTCTGCATTACAGATAGCTTGTAGTCTCTGGGTACACCGTGCTCTTTCTATGTGATACTTAGGCCTTTGCACATGCTGTTCCCTGTTTTAGAATCCCTGTCCCCCCTCTTTCACCTGCTTAGCTACTTTGCATCCTTCCAGTGTCAGTTGAAGTGCCTTTGTTGACTGAGGCAAGATGTCTGTCTTCTCTGGGCTGTCCATCCTACAGCATAACACTCATCACCCTATTTGAACAGCCTGCCTATGGGGCTGTGTCCATCCATCCTTGCACCCTAAGCACCTAATCCAGGACCATGGAATGGGTACTTGACAAAGGCTAACAGTGTAGCTGAGTGAGGACTGACAGTGGATGCATGACTGTATGGGATGAGAAAGAGGAAGACCCGTTTTCTCATTAAAGCTTGGGAAGCCTGACAGGTATTGACTGTGTCGTTGTTTGTTTTCCAGGGACCTGCTTGAGTTATCTAAGTGCAGCATTCTTCTTTCTCAGGGTTTTGCAAATTGGAAATGGACAAAGGTGCTGATGTTTGAAAATGATTAATTTGCTCAGGTTATTATATATTGCTCCTTCAATTTAGAAGTTATTAACTTGCTAGAACAGTTCATAACTACACTTTATTAACTTTCTGCATATGTACAAGAACTTCAGTTGAACCACTGTCAGATAAAAGCAATTGAGAGAATACATTACAGAATGGAAACTGAGAAGGGCTTTGATGATGGTGATTGCAGATGCAATATAAACAAATTGTACAGTCCTCAATGGCAGATGACTCAATTCTCAGTCATGTTAAAAGACAATCTTGAAAAATGGTAAAATCATGACTCTCACACTCTTTTGAGTGCCTCATGACTCTTAAAAGAGAATCTAAAGAATACACACGTTGTAGATAACATTGAAATGAATGTGAAAGTGAAGGCAAAACTGGTTTTTTCATGAGGAGTTGGTGATAGGCAATTGAACATTTTTGAACAGGACAAAATTTGCAAATATATAGACAAGAATTATTGTACATTGTTATCAGTTATTCACAATTTACAGAGTTGTAAATAGACCAAAGATGAAGACAGGCTAGAATCAAACTGGAAAGGTATCCTCTAGGATCTAGACCATGGGTGTCCAATCTTTTGGCTTCCCAATAGTGTTGTTCAAGTCCATTATATCCTTCCTGACTTTCGGTCTACTTAAAAATAATTACTGAAAGAGGGAGTGGTGAAATTTTTCAGCTCTGCATCATAAAATTGCCTTTTTAATCTCTGGTAATATTCTTTGTTTTTAAACACTTTGATATTATTTATCATTCTTATTATAAATAATAAGAAAAAATCTCATATATTTATGCATATAGTTACCATTTTTGATGCTTTTCATTCCTTTGATTCATATCTCTATCTTAAGTCATCTTCTTTGTTCCCAAAGGAATTCCTTTAACATATCTTTTAGTGTGGGTCTGCTATTGATTAATTCTTTCAGGTTTTATATGTCTAAAAATGTCCTTATTTTATACCTTAACTTTGAAAAGATATTGTTGCTGGGTATAGAATCATAGGTTGTTAGGGTTTTTTTTTTAATACCTTCAACATATTACTTCATTGGCTTCTTTGCACTTACATTTTTTTCTAACAAGAAATATGTTGTCATTCTTAGCTTAATTTATCTGTACATAATGTTTCATTTTTCCCTTGTTTGGTTACTTTTACTATTTTCTCTTTATCACGATTCTCAGCAATTTGATTATGATGTGCCTTGGTGTAGTTTTCTTCATGGTTTTTGTGGTTGTAGTTCATTGAACTTCTTGGATCTGTGGGTTTATAGTTTTCATCAAATCTGGAGATTTTTCAGCCATTACTTCTTAAAATATTTTTTTTAATCTCCCACCTTCTCTGCTTATAGGATTCTCTTGTCATTTTAAAATTTTTATTTTTTCTCTCTGTGTTTCATATGTGGATTATTGCTATTGGCTATGTTTTTAAGTCACTAATAGTTTCTTTTGCAATATGTAATCTGCCACTAATCTTATTCAGCATTTTATTTTTATTTCTTTTATTTCTTTTTTTTTATTATACTTTAAGTTTTAGGGTACATGTGCACAACGTGCAGGTTTGTTACATATGTATACATGTGCCATGTTGGTGTGCTGGACCCATTAACTCGTCATTTACATTAGGTATATCTCCTAATGCTATCCCTGTCCCCCTCCCCCCACCCCACAACAGTCCCCGGTGTGTGATGTTCCCCTTCCTGTGTCCAAGTGTTCTCATTGTTCAATTCCCACCTATGAGTGAGAACATGCAGTGTTTGGTTTTTTGTCCTTGCAGTAGTTTGCTGAGAATGATGGTTTCCAGCTTCATCCATGTCCCTACAAAGGACATAAACTCATCATTTTTTATGGCTGCATAGTATTCCATGGTGCGTATATGCCACATTTTCTTAATCCAGTCTATCATCATTGGACATTTGGGTTGGTTCCAAGTCTTTGCTATTGTGAATAGTGCCGCAATAAACATACGTGTGCATGTGTCTTTATAGCAGCATGATTTATACTCCTTTGGGTATATACCCAGTAATGGGATGGCTGGGTCAAATGGTATTTCTAGTTCTAGATCCCTGAGGAATCACCACACTGACTTCCACAATGGTTGAACTACTTTACAGTCCCACCAACAGTGTAAAAGTGTTCCTATTTGTCCACATCCTCTCCAGCACCGTTGTTTTCTGACTTTTTAATGATGGCCATTCTAACTGGTGTGAGATGGTATCTCATTATGCTTTTGATTTGCATTTCTCTGATAGCCAGTGATGATAAGCATTTTTTCATGTGTCTTTTCGCTGCATAAATGTCTTCTTTTGAGAAGTGTCTGTTCATATCCTTTGCCCACTTTCTGATGGGGTTGTTTTTTCTTGTAAATTTGTTTGAGTTCATTGTAGATTCTAGATATTAGCCCTTTGTCAGATGAGTAGGTTGCACAAATTTTCTCCCATTCTGTAGGTTGCCTGTTCACTCTGATGGTAATTTCTTCTACTGTGCAGAAGCTCTTTAGTTTAATTAGATCCTATTTGTCAATTTTGGCTTTTGTTGCCATTGCTTTTGGTGTTTTAGACATGAAGTCCTTGCCCATGCTTATGTCCTGAATGGTATTGCCTAGGTTTTCTTCTAGGTTTTTTATGGTTTTAGGTCTAACATTTAAGTCTTTAATCCATCTTGAATTAATTTTTGTATAAGGTGTAAGGAAGGGATCCAGTTTCAGCTTTCTACATATGGCTAGCCAGTTTTCCCAGCACCATTTATTAAATAGGGAATCCTTTCCCCATTTCTTGTTTTTGTCAGGTTTGTCAAAGATCAGATAGTTGTAGATGTGTGACATTATTTCTGAGGGCTCTGTTCTGTTCCATTGGTTTATATC